>NC_091980.1:250902427-251236355 GCF_044704955.1 Pristiophorus japonicus
AGGAATTTCTTCTCTCAGAGGGTTGTAACTCTGTGGAATTCTCTGCCCCAGAGTGCTGTGGAGGCTGGGTCATTGAATATATGTAAGGTGGAGGTAGTCAGATTTTTGAGCGATAGGGGAATAAAGGGTTATGGGGGGGCGGGTAGAGAAGTGGAGCTGAGTCCATGATCAGATCAGCCATGATCTTATTAAATAGCGGAGCAGGCTCGAGGGACCAAATGGCCTACTTCTGCTCCTATTTCTTATGTTCTCACTATTTGGGAAAGAATGAAAGAACTTGCATTCATATAGCGCCTTTCATGAACTCAGGATGTCTCAAAGTGCTTCACAACCAATGAATTACTTTGAAGTGTAGTTACTGTTACAATGTAGGGAAATACAGTAGCCAATTTGTGCAGAGCAAGATTCCACAAACTGCAATGAGATAAATGACTAATTAAACTGCTTTAGTGATGTTGGTAGAGGGATGAATGTTGGCCAGGATACTGAAAGAAATCCTTTGCACTAGTCTTTGAAAAGTGCCATAGGATCCTTCGCATCCATCTGAGAGGACAGATGAGTGGTGGTTTAACATCTCAACTGAAAGACGGCACCTCTAAGTGTAGCACTCACTCAGTTGTGCATTGGCATATCAACCTAAATTACATGCTCAAATTTCTGGAGTGGGGCTTGAACATACGACCTACTGACTCAGAGTGCTACCACTCAGCCAATGTTAACAACTTAGCGGAGAGCGAATTCCTTCTGTCAATAATATTGCCAAAAAAAATTAGCATCAATACAAAACAGGAAATCCATGCTTTGCATAGGCTGACTTTTCCAGTAAAATTACAGGCAGTCGGCTTCTTTAAAAAAAAAGACCTTATCTAATAGTGTATTGTGTGCTTTACTCTTGTGTACAGCTCCTGGAAGGTTGAGTGACTTGACATACAAGGACTTTTTCAATGTTTTCATCAATAACTTTGGCAAAGAAAAAAATTAAATACAATTTGGATTCTCCATATTCCATTATAACTTCAACAGAAATCCCTGAGAAACAGTGTTTAGAACATGTCTCTGGCGTTGTCCCTGATCTCCTGCAGAAATTCTATCTCAATGGCCCTAAAATTCCAGTTGGGCCAAAGGTGAAAACCGGGCAGATCTCTGGATCAGGACTAAAAAATGAGACATAACCCGGTTCTGTTGAGATCCCACCATTTTCCAATAAGTGTGGTGATGGTGGTGTGGGTGTGGGGAGGGCAGGGGAATGGTTGGAAAGTTGGAACTCCTGCCCCCAAAAAGTTGTTGAGGCTAGGTCAATTGAAAATTTCAAAACTGAGATTGGTGTTTTTTTTGTTAAGGCAAGGGTATTAAGGTTGCGGACCCAAGGCGGGTAGACGGAGTTAAGATAGAGATCATTAATGATCTAATTGAATGGCGGAACAGGCTCGAGGGTCTGAATGGCCTACTCCTGTTAATATGTTGCTAACTTCCATAGGGGGTGTCTGGGAAAGTTCCTGGGCTAACCTAACCCTAACCTATTCCACCGTCATAAGGCCTCAACACTATTCTCGCCAGCTGACAGCTGGTGAGTTCCGTTGAAGGCCGTGGAAAGGCCCCATAGGCTCTGAGATGAGGCTGATCAATCATGAAGATTTATTCCCATGTCCATGCTTGCAAATGTCGCCTTTCGGAGTCACACGTTTTTTTTTTTAAGATGGCTAGTTCTTTGGCTTGGGAAGGGCCTCGGTGGGGAGGCGAATAGCTGTTCCACATTTCATTGGGCAGATGCCGTTGAAACACCCTTTCAGGTGCCGGTGACCAGCCCCAACTATGCTAATGACGCTATCCCTGCAATTTGGGATGGGATCTATTGCATTGAGGATCAACGGACTTCCACCAGCAGAATGAACCGATCGGAATTTTGATCCCGTGCCTCTGAAATGCTCCAAATGTGCCGTTGCCTTGTTAATCATCTCACATAGGATATTTATCAGGATGAAAAGCAATTTACAAGTGATAATTATTTTACAGCAATTTAATTAAATCATTTTTGTTAGATTCCTCGTCCCTTGGCATTTCTCAGGAACAACATTTTAAAAGCTCTCTCCCTCTCTTTCTGTAACAATATCTCCCTCCCTTTCAAACACTTTCTCTTCTCGTCTTCACTTTCTGTTATCAACACACTCACTTTTCCTCCCACTTTTATTTTATAAATCTCTCCTCTCTTCTATTTGTTGCCCACTGTGTCTTACGCCTTTCACAAACATTCCCAAAACGAATTTATTCAATTTGTATTTTTTACCTTCTTTAATAACCAGAATAAACAGCAAGATAATAGTTAGTGGGTATCAAGGAAAGACCAGGGGCAGGCAGAGGGCATTTGGGTGCTGTTGCAACATCTGTGGGAAAGAGTGAAAATAGGCTTGAGCTGGGCGCTAGCCTGGGGATAAATTGCCAGGTTATGACACTTGAGGAAGGGCTCTCTCTCTCTTCCATCCTATCCCATCTCAGCCACAGGGTCATTCTCTTTCTGTCCTCACTCTAGAACACCATACTCTCATTTTCCTCCCCCTTAACAAAAACTCTCTCTTTCTTCTCTGATTATGGTTCCACCTCCTACCTCAACACAATCTCTTTCCCTCCATTCCCCTGCTTCTCCAGTGCACACACCACTAGATGGTCTAACTTCATTCTACTTATAAACTATATTAAATCAGGCACCCCTTAAATAAATATCATGGAAATTGCCATTTTTTAATATCTTGTATTATGGCGTAGTCATACTAACAGAAACTAAAGGTAAAATTTGAGAAGATAGTTTACATTTTTAAGTTTAAATTCATTGATTCATAGAAATTTACGGCATAGGAGGCCGCCATTCGGCCCATCGTGTCTGTGCCAGTGGAAAAAGAGCTACCCAGCCTAATCCCACTTTCCAGCTTTTGATCTGCCTTGTAGATTACAGCATTTCAAGTGCATATCCAGGTACTTTTTAAATTCTTCAAACTTTGAATGTAATTTCATGAATTTTCACAAAAACAAAGCCCTTCCAACAATACCCAGGAAACTGGGTTCAACACTTGTGCATGGTGGGTCACTGTGGGATTCCTGCCACCAAGACAAACTCCACCACTGTGGCAGTTCCACTGCAGCGCCAGAAGACGTGACCGGGCAGTTAAAGAGACAAACGCACTCCGAAGATCAGTCTTTACTGTGGCTTCTTGAGATATACTATTCCCATGGTGGCCATGGGGAGCAGTGGACAGGAGGGATGGAGAGATCAGTAGAGGGCAGGATATCTCAGTTGGGGCAGTGAGGCAGCTATAAGCTTCATTGCCTGATTTTTAGGTTATTATCGGCCGTGATCTCGTGGAGGAGAATCCTGCCCATGATCTTCGAGATCAGTTTCAGCAAATATTCAGTAAAGGTCTCACCGTGCTGACTTCCTGAGATTTATGAAACGGGATCAAACGCACAAACTTCTGCCATGCAATGAATTACTACATTGCAAAGGCTGTGACTTATAGTAGATTTAGTTTCCCCAAACGTTTCGTGTACCTGAATCTCACTGCATTTTTCAGTGGTGTATCGCCATACCGGTCTTTGGCATAAACAGTGGCTCCATGCCTGAGCAGATACTGCACAACTTGTAGATGTCCCTCAGAAGCTGCCACATGCAGTGGGGTTCGTCCGTCATAATCGTCACTGCACAAGTTCCCGCCCTGAAAAGCATAAAGTGTAAGCATCAGAAATAAAGTGAATTGTAGGTTTGCCCTCTTAGAACCTGTGTGTTATTATTTTAGGCCTTACACTTTTATATAGTCTTAAGTCTAACTAGATTTGGGAAAAGATAAGTGGTATTAAAACTAGCTCCACAGACCAGAGGTCCCAGGTTCGACTCCCTGTCTGATCTCATACTATGAATCAGTTGGGATACCAAATTGGCCTCATTATTCCTGAAATGAGGAGTGGAAAAATTAATCAAGGCTTACAGCACAGATTTACAGCACAGAAACAGGCCATTCAGTTGGTGTTTATGCTCTACACAAGCCTCCTCCCTCCCTACTTCTAACCTTATCTGCTTTTGATTGCTCACCCATGATTCCTGCTCTTTAGCGGCAAGTGTGAATGTCTGGTGAGTACTGAATTAAGCTCAACTGTGATGCATTCAATGGTTGAATAGCCTGTTGGTACTCACTGTATAAACTCTCGTATGATAAATGAAGAGTTGGACAATGTGCATCCCAACATGCCTTTGAGAGAGGTAGGGAGAAAAGGATGGAAACTATATAAAAAGAAACTTCAGTGCTGTAAATCTGAAATAACAGTAAACGCATAAAATGCATTTTAGGTGAAGTGTATGGATGAGAAAGATTGGTTAACATTTTGGGTGGAACTGATCATTGCAAAATATCTTTCTCTTTCAAATGTTGACTCATAATTGTATACAGAATTTTTAAACATTGGTTTAAAATAAATAAGCCTCATGCGAGACCAGAGATCAAAAGAAACTTTATTCCAAGAAAATAGTGAAAACAAATTCCCAACAAAAGCAGAATTGTGCTATTTGACCCCTTTAAGAGCTGGATAAATATCTATCTGGGAACAGGACTGGACGTTATAGGGATGGGTATTGTCCAAGATGATCACAAATTCCATGTTGGACAATCTACTGCCACTGGGGTTGGGGAAAAAGTTGTCTTGGGAGCAACAGACGAGGGTTAAATAGCAAGGATGTGATGATAACTGAATATTCTGCAATTCCCTGATTGCCTTCAAAGATGAGGAAGGGTTTATAAGAACATAAGAAATAGGAGCAGGAGCAGGCCATTGTCCCCTCGAGCCTGCTTCGCCATTCAATAAGATCTTGGCTGATCTGATTTTGGCCTCAACTCCACTTTCCTGCCCACTCCCCATAACCCTCGACTCCCTTATCATTCAAAAATCTGTCTATCTCCACCTTAAATATAGTCAATGACCCAGCCTCCACAGCTCTCTGGGGTAGAGAATTCCAAAGAATCATGACACTCAGAAGAAATTCCTCTTCATCTCCGTTTTAAATGGGCAACCCCTTATTCTGAAACTATGCCCCTAGTTGTAGATTCCCTCACGAGGGGAAACATCCTCTCTTGTCAAGCTCCTCAGAATCTTATACGTTTCAATAAGATCACCTCTCATTCTCATTAGTCGGATTCAGCCTGAGACACTGGATAGGGACGGCGATGGGGAAAGTAGAGATTTTAGCCGGGCCAAAAACGATGTCTTTACTCTTTCCAATGTTCAGGAAATTGTGATATATACCAAGAAGGAGTGGGAACATGGCCTGATTATCTTTTCTTGCTCCTGAACTCAGGGGTGCTAAAATCAATTGTTTTCGCTGAAATGAGGATGCTCATCTAAGACAAGGGATTAAAGGATTGTATAATATGCCTTTTTGTTCACTTATAGTTTGGTATTTTTGACTTATCGCTGCCGATATTGAACAGGAGATTTGATTCAGTATTACCCAAATCACTCCATAAGTGTATAGGTGCTCCTGAACAGAATTCCAAGATTAACCAAAATAAAAAAACACTGTAGTGTCGCTATTAAACATCTTGCATATGACGCACAGTTCCTGTACATATTAACCTCACTTTCTATGTCGTCCTTTTAGTCAAAAACATACATGTCAACATGCCACAACAGAAAAGCCCAATGTAAACATAGAAACATAGAAAATAGGTGCAGGAGTAGGCCATTCTGCCCTTCGAGCCTGCACCACCATTCAATAAGATCATGGCTGATCATCACCTCAGTACCCCTTTCCTGCTTTCTCTCCATACCCCTTGATCCCTTTCGCCGTAAGGGCCATATCTAACTCCCTCTTGAATATGTCTAAACGTACTATCATCAACAACTCTCTGCGCAGAGAATTCCACAGGTTAACAACTCTCTGAGTGAAGAAGTTTCTCATCAATCGGTCCTAAATGGCTTACCCCTTATCCTTAGACTGTGTCCCCTGGTTCTGGACTTCCCAAACATCGGGAACATTCTTCCCGCATCTAACCTGTCCAATCCAGTCAGTATTTTCTATGGTTCTATGAGATCCCCTCTCATTCTTCTAAACTCCAGTGAATACAGACCCAGTCGATCCAGTCTCTCCTCATATGTCAGTCCTGCCATCCCAGAAAACAGTCTGGTGAACCTTTGCTGCACTCCCTCAATAGCAAGAACGTCCTTCCTCAGATTAGGAGACCAAAACTGAACACAATATTCCAGGAGAGGCCTCACCAAGGCCCTGTACGACTGCAGTAAGACCTCCCTGCTCCTATACTCAAATCCCCTAGCTATGAAGGTCAAAATGCCATTTGCCTCCTTCACCGCCTGCTGTACCTGCATGTTAACTTTCAACGAATGATGTACTATGACATCCAGGTCTCATTGCACCGTCCCTTTTCCTAATCTGCCGCCATTCAGATAATTTCTGCCACCAAAGTGGATAACCACTCATTTATCCACATTATACTGCATCTGCCATGCATTTGCCCACTCACCTTACCTGTCCAAGTCACAATGCAGCCTCTTAGCATCCTCCTCGCAGCTCACAACGCCACCCAGCTTAGTGTCATCTGCAAACTTGGAGATATTACACTCAATTCCTTCATCTAAATCATTGATGTATATTGTAAATAGCTGGGGTCCCAGCACTGAGCCCTGTGGCACCCCACTAGTCACTGCCTGCCATTTTGAAAAGGACCCGTTCATCCGGACTCTCTGCTGCCTGTCTGCCAACCAGTTCTCTATCCACGTCAATACATTACACCCAATTCCATGTGCTTTAATTTTGCGCACCAATCTCTTGTTTGAAGCCTTTTGAAAGTTCAAATGCACCACATCCACTGTCCACTCTATTAGTTACATCCTCAAAAAATTCCAGAAGATTTGTCAAGCATGATTTCCCTTTCATAAATCCATGCTGACTTGGACCGATCCTGTCACTGCTTTCCAAATGCGCTGTTATTTCATCTTTAATAATTGATTCCAACATTTTCCCCACTACTGATGTCAGGCTAACTGGTCTATAATTCCCCGTTTTCTCTCTCCCTCCTTTCTTAAAAAGTGGTGTTACATTAGCTATCCTCCAGTCCATAGGAACTGATCCAGAGTCGATAGACTGCTGGAAAATGATCACCAATGCATCCACTATTTCTAGGGTCACTTCCTTAAGTACTCTGGGATGCAGATTATCAGGCCCTGGGGATTTATCGGCCTTCAATCCCATCAATTTCCCTAACACTATTTCCTGACTAATACGAATTTCCTTCAGTTCCTCCTTTTCCCTCGACCCTCTGTCCCCTCGTATTTCCGGAAGTTTATTTGTGTCTTCCTTTGTGAAGACAGAACCAAAGTATTTGTTTAATTGGTCTGCCATTTCTTTGTTCCCCATTATAAATTCACCTGATTCTGACTGCAAGGGACCTACGTTTGTCTTCACTAATCTTTTTCTCTTCACATATCTATAGAAGCTTTTGCAGTCAGTTTTTATGTGCGCAGCAAGCTTCCTCTCATACTCTATTATCCCCTCCTAATTAAACCCTTTGTCCTCCTCCGCTGAATTCTAAATTTCTCCCAATCCTCAGGTTTGCTGCTTTTTCTGGCCAATTTATATGCCTCTTCCTTGGATTTAACACCATCTTTAATTTCCCTTGTTAGCCACGGTTGAGCCACCTTCCCCGTTTTATTTTTACTCCAGACAGGGATGTACAATTGTTGAAGTTCATCCATGTGATCTTTAAATGTTTGCCATTGCCCATCCACCATCAACTCTTTAAGTATAATTCGCCAGTCTATTCTAGCTAATTCACGTCTCATACCATCGAAGTTACCTTTCCCTAAGTTCAGGACCCTAGTCTCTGAATTAACTGTGTCACTCTCCATCTTAATAAAGAATTCTACCATATTGTGGTCACTCTTTCCCGAGGGGCCTCTCACAACAAGATTTCTAATTAGTCCTTTCTCATTACACATCACCCAGTCTAGGATGACCAGCCCTTTAGTTGGTTCCTCAACATATTGGTCTAGAAAACCATCCTTAATACACTCCAGGAAATCCTCCTCCACCGTATTGCTACCAGTTTAGTTAGCCCAATCTATATGTAGATTAAAATCGCCCATGATACCCTTATTGCATGTACCCTTATTGCATGCATCCCTAATTTCTTGTTTGATGCTGTCCCCAACCTCACTACTACTGTTTGGTGGTCTGTACACAACTCCCACTCGCGTTTTCTGCCTTTTGGTATTCCGCAGCTCTACCCAAACTGATTCCACATCATCCAAGCTAATATCCTTCCTTACTATTGCGTTAATTTCCTCTTTAACCAGCAACGCCACCCCACCTCCTTTTCCTTTCTGTCTATCCTTCCTGAATGTTGAATACCCCTGGATGTTGAGTTCCCAGCCTTGGTCACCCTGGAGCCATGTCTCTGTAAAGCCAATTATATCGTATTCGTTAATAGCTGCCTGTGCAGTTAATTCGGCCACCTTAGTACGAATACTCCTCGCATTGAGGCACAGAGCCTTCAGGCTTGTCTTTTTAACAGACTTTGCCCTTTAGAATTTTGCTGTAATGTGGCCTTTTTTGATTTTTGCCTTGGGTTTCTCTGCCCTCCACTTTTACTTTTCTTCTTTCCATCTTTTGCTTCTGCCCCCATTCTACTTCCCTCTGTCTCCCTGCATAGGTTCCCATCCCCTTGCCATATTCGTTTAACCCCTCCCCAACAGCACTAGCAAACAATCGCCCTTGGACATTGGTTCCGGTCCTGCCCAGGTGCAGAGCGTCCGGTTTGTACTGGTCCCACCTCCCCCAGAACCGGCTCCAATGTCCCAGGAATTTGAATCCCTCCATCTTGCATCATTCCTCAAGCCACGTATTCATCTGAGCTATCCTGCAATTCCTACTCTGACTAGCACATGGCACTGGTAGCAATCCTGAGATTACTACCTTTGAGGTCCTACTTTTTAATTTAACTCCTAGCTCCCTAAATTCAGCTTGTAGGACCACATCTCGGTTTTTTACCTATATCGTTGGTACCTATATGTACCACGACAACTGGCTGTTCACCCTCCCCCTCCAAAATGTCCTGCAGCCGCTCCGAGACATCCTTGACCCTTGCACCAGGGAGGCAACATACCATCCTGGAGTCTCGATTGCGGCCACAGAAACATCTACCTATTCCCCTTACAATAGAATCTCCTACCACCAAAGCTCTCCACTCATGGTGCCATGAACTTGGCTGCTGCTGCCCTCCCCTGGTGAGTCATCCCCCGCAACAGCACCCAAGGCGGTGTATCTGTTTTGGAGGGGAATGACTGCAGGGGACCCTTGTACTACCTTCCTTCCACTGCTCTTCCTGATGGTCACCCATTCCCTATCTACGTGAGTAACCTTTAGCTGCGGTGTGACCAACTCACTAAATGTGCTATTCATGATATCCTCAGCACCGCGATGCTCCAGAGTGAATCCATGCGCAGCTCCATTATCGCAATGCAGTCTGTCAGGTGCTGCAGCAGGATACATTTCCTGCACATGTAGTTGTCAGGGACACTGGAAGCATCCCTAAGTTCCCACATAGCACAGGAGGAACATGGCACGGGACTGGACTCTTCTGCCATGACTTAACCCTTAAATTAACTTAAGTTGGTAACAATGCCAAAGGTTACCTACTGATGGAGTAAAATGTGTCAAAATGTGATTAGGACTACTGCCTGTCTGGAAGATAAACACCAACTCGGACAGGTTGGGCCAAACAATATATTTACAATCTATATTAATTACTTGGATGAAGGGACCGAGTGTAATATAGCCACGTTTGCTGATGGTACAAAGATGGGTGGGAAAGCAAATTGTGAGGAGGAAACAAAAAATCTGCAAAGGGATATAGACAGGCTAAGTGAATGGGCAAAAATTTGGCAGATGGAGTATAATGTGGGAAAATGTGAAGTTATCCACTTTGGCAGAAATAATAGAAAAACAAATTATAATTTAAATGGAGAAAAATTGAAAAGTGCTGCAGTACAGAAAGACCTGGGGGTCCTTGTGCATGAAACACAAAAAGTTAGTATGCAGGTACAGCAAGCAATCAGGAAGGCAAATGGAATGTTGGCCTTTATTGCAAGGGGGATAGAGTATAAAAGCAGAGAAGTCCTGCCACAACTATACAGGGTATTGGTGAGGCCACACCTGGAGTACTGCGTACAGTTTTGGTCTCTGTATTTAAGGAAGGATATACTTGCATTGGAGGCTGTCAGAGAAGTTCACTAGGTTGATTCTGGAGATGAGGGGGTTGATTTATGAAAATAGGTTGAGTAGGTTGGGCCTATATACATTGGAGTTCAGAAGAATGAGAGGTGATCTTATTGGAACTTATAAGATAACGAGGGGGCTCGACAAGATGGATTCAGAGAGGATATTTTCACTCATAGGGGAAACTAAAACTAGGGAACATAATCTCAGAATAAAGGGCCGCCCATTTAAAACTGAGGGTTGTGAATTCTCTGCCCCAGAGAGCTGTGGTGGTTGGGTCATTGAATATATTTAAAGCAGAAATAGTCAGATTTTTAAGCGATAAGGGAGTAAAGGGTTATGGGGAGCGAGCAGGGAAGTGGAGCTGAGTTCATGATCAGATCAGCCATGATCTTATTGAATGGCGGAGCAGGCTCGAGGGGCCAATTGGCCTAATCCTGCTTCTATTTCTTATGTTCTTATGTAAATGACCTGTTTCTGTGATGTGATATCTATGTAATTATTTTCTAAGTGATCTCACAGTTTGATAATTTATTATTTTTGATTTTAAAAGGACCAACAGGTATATGTTATATGTACATTCTGTTTGGTCATATTTCATATAAAATAAATCAGAGCTTTGGGTTACAATTGGCCTCGTCTCACAAGAGTGCTTAGCACTCTAATTTTAAGAAAGTAGAATTTACAGAATCCAGTACACACAGTGAGAGGTCGTATTGTTACAACCCTCGGGTTATACTATATTGTAACTAGATATTGGGCATTAAATGTACTCTCCAGATCATAAGAAATGTGGAGTCTGCTTACGGGAGTGATTGGTGACACTGAGCCTGACAGAATATCTAATAAAGACCCCAAATTTGTAATACTGCTATTAATAAAACCAAGGATCCCATATCTATTATTACAGCTTCATTAGCTTGTCCACCACTTTTAAAGATTTGTGCATCTGAACCCATAAATCTCTTTTAAAGTTTTACCATTTAGTGTGTGTGCCCCCTCCTCAGTCTTCCTCCCAGAGTTTTATCCTAGATCGAGCATTCCTCCATTTTACATTTCATCTGCAAATGTTGAAATTGCATTCCCATACCCAAATTTAGATTTTATATATATATATCTATATATATATATATATATATATACACACACACATATATATATATATATGTGTGTGTGTATTATAGCTAATAAGTCAGTATTCTAGGTAATACTACTTGGGACAACACCCGTTATAAAACCTCAGACTCACTATAAGCAATGCCATCGATCAGTAGATGCTCTGGCCTAAACCATTATTTTAAGGCATTTCGAGCTCGTGTTTCTAATTGGTTTCTTGGTTGATCTTTAACACACATGGATTTTCCACAGGATGACTGCTGATTAGCAATTCAACACACAATTAGCTGCCTAAGGGGGAAGGAATCTATTTGGGTCAACTAAGACGTCAGTCCCGAAAGGGGCTTCGAAACACCGGTCTGGTCAATTCGAATCTGAGACTTTATTTTATTGGGATGTGGGGACGTTGGGGGAACTGAGTTTAGATCAACATTTGTACAATATATTAAACCTTGTCATATCACTTAAATAGTTTGAGTCTTACGGATGTTAGGTGATGACGATAGCTTTAACTACAAAACCTGCTGGAAACTTCAGGCATTACAAAATCACCAAGTGAGACCTTTCTTTGCCATAAAACAAAAACATAAAGTGCTGAAAATACTCAGCGAGTCAGACAGCGTGTCTGGTGAAAACGGAGGAGTTAAAGTTTCAGGTGTGGACCCTTCATCAAAACCATTTTCACAAAGGTTCCTGGCGGAATCATTGTCTCCTGTTTTCTCCACAGATGCTGTCTGATCTGCCAAGTGTTTCCAGCACTGTGTGTTTTGTTTCAGATTTTCAGCAACTGCAGGTTTTGTTGTTATTTTTGTTTATCGTTCATTACCATATCCTGTATAGCTTCCAATGCATCGATATCCCCGGTCTTTGCAGCCGCACAAGCCAACGAAGGAGTCAGGGCATCTCGGATAGCCTCCAGTTCCTATTGTTTTGAAAGATAACAGAAGCTTGTTAGATATAAAATCATTCAATATACTTTGATTAAAAAACACATTTCAAACATTAAATAACCTTTTACAGAGCAGCACAACAGGTTGGTATGCATATGTACTATCCCTATTTCTCACACTTTAAGTTCCTCTTATCTTTTTGGCACAAAAACAGTTCTGCAGTCTTTTAAAGCGGTTGAAAAACATTTACCAGAATATAAAATAAAAGAACCGTTTTATAACCATGGTACATTACAGCATCTGGTCTAGAAAGCTTACCTCTTTGCAGCTGACACTGAGAGACCTGGCAATGACTTGAATAAATCGACTGTTTCGAAGAGAGATCTTTGTCTCCCTCAATGTTGCACACATTTCTCCCCTCAGGTTTTCAGACAGCATCTGGGAGAAAGCAAAACAAACCCCATTAGTTCAATGTTGGAAAAATCACAATTATGCAAAGCAAAATCTCACTTCGAGAACACTCAATTTTTTCTAACATCAATTAAAATGGTGATAAATATAATTAAATTACATTTCATCAATAGCAATAAAATATGGTTAGGTTGGACCCCTCAGTGGACAGAATCTGCATTGCGACTCTGGGAGGAGCTCTTTAACCACAGAGAGAAGGCGGTTGAGGAGGATTCTAGCGATGACTTTCCCAGTGGCCGACTGCAGGGAGATTCCTCTGGAGTTGCCGCAGTCGGACTTGTCCCCTTTTTTGAAGATGGTCACGATTACAGCATCTCTGAGATCTTCACCGCGCGACAACTACAAGAGCAATGTAGTGAACAGCACCAACCCTTGTACATGGCCTTCTTTGACACTGTCAACCGTGAGGGACTATGGAGCGTCCTCCTCCGTTTCGGCTGCCCCTAAAAGTTTGTCACCATCTTCTGCCTGCCCCACGATGACATGCAAGCCGTGATCCTGACCAACGGATCCACCACAGACCCAATCCACGTCCGGACCGGGGTCAATCAGGGCTGAGTCATTGTGCCAACCCTCTCCTCGATCTTCCTCGCTGCAATGCTCCATCTCACGCTCAACAAGCTCCCCGCTGGAGTGGAATTAAACTATAGAACCAGTGGGAACCTGTTCAACCTTCGTCGCCTCCAGGCTAAATCCAAGATAGTCCCATCCTCAATCATTGAACTACAGTACGCGGACGACACTTGCGTCTGTGCACATTGAGGCCGCCGCCTTGGACAACGTGGACCATTTTTCATACATCAGGAGCCTACTATCAGCAAGGGCAGACATCGACGACGAGGTCCAACACCACCTCCAATCTGTCAGCGCAGCCTTCGGTCGCCTGAGAAAGAGAGTTTTTAAAGACCAGGACCTCAGGTTAGACAGGTTAGATGAGGTTAGACAGGTTAGATGCAGGAAGAATGTTCCCAATGTTGGGGAAGTCCAGAACCAGAGGTCACAGTCTAAGGATAAGGGGTAAGCCATTTAGGACCGAGATGCGGAGGAACTTCTTCACCCAGAGAGTGGTGAACCTGTGGAATTCTCTACCACAGAAAGTTGTTGAGGCCAATTCACTAAATATATTCAAAAAGGAGTTAGATGAGGTCCTTACTACTAGGGAGATCAAGGGGTATGGCGAGAAAGCAGGAATGGGGTACTGAAGTTGAATGTTCAGCCATGAACTCATTGAATGGCGGTGCAGGCTAGAAGGGCCGAATGGCCTACTCCTGCACCTATTTTCTATGTTTCTATGTTTCTATGTTTCTAAAACTGTCACCAGGTTTATGGTCTACAGGGCTGTAGTGATGCCCGCCCTCCTGTATGGCTCAGAGACGTGGATCAAATACAGTAGACACCTCAAAGCACTGGAGAAGTACCACCAGCGCTGCCTCCGCAAGATCCTGCAAATCCACTGGGAGGATAGACGCACCAACATCAGTTCTCTCAATCAGGCAAACATCCCCAGCATCGAAGCACTGACCACACTCGTCCAGCTCCATTGGACGGGCCACATTGTCCGCATGTCCGACATGAGACTCTCAATGCAATCTCTCTACTCGGAACTCCTACATGGCAAGCGAGCTCCAGGTGAGCAGAGGAAACCTTTCAAGGACACCCTCAAAGCCTCCTTGATAAAGTGGAACATCCCCACTGGCACCTGGGAACCCCTGGCCTAAGACTGCCCTAGGTGGAGGAAGAGCATTCAGGAGGGTGCCGAGCACCTCGAGTCTCGTTGCCGAGAGCATGCAGAAAACAAGTGCAGGCAGCGGAAGGAGCCTGCAGCAAACCAGACTCCCCACCCAACCTTTCCTTCAACCACTGACTGTCCCACCTGTGACAGAGACTGTAATTCCCACATTGGACTGTACAGCCACCTGAGAACTCACTTTTAGAGTGGAAGCAAGTCTTCCTTGATTTCAAGGGACTGCCTATGATGATGATGATGAAACATCTAACATAGCACAGAAGAACCAATCCTTTACTAATGTGAAACATCAGAACTGCTAGGACCTGTAAGCCATGCTCAGTGAGAAATGCCATCACAGGATTATGCATTAAATGGAGGGCTGGAGGCCCAATCGCCTGGTCGGAGGCTCACCTGGCTCACCGGGCGTCGTCAGGGATCAAGGATTGGGTGAGGTCGGTGAGTCGACGCCGAGGAGGAGGCCGCTGAAGGAAGAGGTCCAGGTCGCCGCCGCAGGAGGCCCGGTCGTCGTCGCCGATGGGTGGTGTGGTGGGAAGCCTGAGGTAGGCCAGAACTTGTGGGATTCGCAAGGTTGGGTTTAAAGTAAGGGTTTAAGTGAATGCGCACCCTATTAGGGTCTATTAGGGCGAGGGGAAGTTTAGACAGTGGGAGGGGGTAGGTTGAGAGTGGAAAGTTGCCAGATCATAGAAGATGGGAGTTGTTTAGCAGAGGAGCTCCCTAGGAGGCTGACACCCCGGCGGCCATCTTCTCCCTGTGGCCGAGGAGCTCCTCCCGGAGTCACAGTGCGGATTTCAACCCCTACGGGGCACAACGGACATGATTTTTGCAGCACGACAGCTGCAGGAAAATGCAGGGAACAGTGCCAACCCTTATACATGGCCTTCTTCGACCTTACAAAGGCCTTTGACACTGTCAACCGTGTGTGTGTCTATGGAGCGTCCTCCTCCGTTTCGGATGCCCCCAAAAGTTCGTCACCATCCTCCGCCTGCTCCATGACGACATGCAGGCCATGATCTTTACCAACGGATCCATTACAGACCCAATCCATGTCCGGACCGGGGTCAAACAGGGCTGCGTCATCGTCTCAACTCTCTTCTCAATCTTCCTCGCTGCCATACTCCACCTCACGCTCAACAAGCTCCCCGCTGGAGTGGAACTAAACTACAGAACCAGTGGGAACCTGTTCAATCTTCGTCGTCTCCAAACCAGGTCCAAGACCACCCCAAACTCTGTCATAGAGCTATAGTACACGGACGACGCCTGCGTCTGCGCTCATACAGAGGCTGCACTCCAGGACATAGTCGACGTATTTATTGAGGCGTACGAAAGCATGGGCCTTACGCTAAACATCCGAAAGACAAAGGTCCTCCACCAGCCTGTCCTCCCCGCACAGCACTGCCCCCTAGTCATCAAGATCCACGGTGCGGCCCTGGACAAAGTGGACCATTTCCCATACCTCGGGAGCCTCTTATCAACAAGAGCAAACATTGACGACAAGATTCAACACCGCCTCCAGTGCGCCAGTGCAGCCTTCGGCTGCCTGAGGAAAAGAGTGTTTGAAGACCAGGCCCTCAAATCTGCCACCAAGCTCATGGTCTATAGGGTTGTAGTAATACCCACCCTCTTGTATGGCTCAGAGACATGCACCATGTACAGTAGACACCTCAAGTCACTGGAGAAATACCACCAACGATATCTCCGCAAGATCCTACAAATCCCCTGGGAGGACAGATGCACCAACATTAGCATCCTCGACCAGGCCAACATCCCCAGCATTGAAGCACTGACCACACTTGATCAGCTCCGCTGGGCAGCCCACATTGTCCGCATGCCAGACATGAGACTCCCAAAGCAAGCGCTCTACTCAGAACTCCTTCATGGCAAACGAGCCAAAGGTGGGCAGAGGGAACACTTCAAGGACACCCTCAAAGCCTTCCTGATAAAGTGCAACATCCCCACTAACACCTGGGAGTCCCTGGCCAAAGACCGCCCTAAGTGGAGGAAGTGCATCTGGAAGGGCGCTGAGCACCTCGTGTCTCATCGCCGAGAGCGTGCAGAAATCAAGCGCAGACAGCGGAAAGAGTGAAACACAGAAACATAGAAAATAGGTGCAGGAGTAGGCCATTCGGCCCTTCGAGCCTGCACCGCCATTCAATAAGATCATGGCTGATCATTCCCTCAGTACCCCTTTCCTGCTTTCTCTCCATACCCACTGATCCTCTTAGCTGTAAGTGCCATATCGAACTCCCTCTTGAATATATCCAATGAACTCGCATCAACAACTCTCTGCGGGAGGGAATTCCATCGGTTAACAACTCTCTGAGTGAAGAAGTTTGTCCTCATCTCAGTCCGAAATGGACTACCCCTTATCCTAAGACTATGTCCCCCGGTTCTGGACCTCCCCAACATCGGGAACATTCTTCCCACATCTAACCTGTCCAGTCCCGCCAGAATCGTATACGTTTCTATGAGATCACCTCTCATCCTTCTAAACACCAATGTATAAAGGCCCAGTTGATCCAGTCTCTCCTCATATGACAGTCCAGCCATCCCTGGAATCAGTCTGGTGAACCTTCGCTGCACTCCCTCAATAGCAAGAACGTCCTTCCTCAGATTAGGAAACCAAAACTGAACACAATATTCCAGGTGAGGCCTCACTAAGGCCCTGTACAACAGTAAGGCTTCCCTGCTCCGATACTCAAATCCCCTAGCTATGAATGCCAACATACCATTTCCCTTCTTCACCGCCTGCTGTACCTGCATGCCCACTTTCAATGACTGATGAACCATGACACCCAGGTCTCGTTGCACCTCCCCTTTTCCTAATCTGCCGCCATACAAATAATATTCTGCCTTCGTGTTTTTGCCCCCAAAATGGATAACCTCACATTTATCCACATTATACTGCATCTGCCATGCATTTGCCCACTCACCTAACCTGTCCAAGTCACACTGCAGCCTCTTAGCGTCCTCCTCACAGCTCACAACGCCACCCAGTTTAGTGTCATCCGCAAACTTGGAGATATTACACTCAATTCCTTCATCTAATCGTTAATATATATTTAAAGAGCTGGGGTCCCAGCACTGAGCCCTGCGGCACTTCACTAGTCACTGCCTGCCATTCCGAAAAGGACCCGTTTATCCCGACTCTCTGCTTCCTGTCTGCCAACCAGCTCTCTATCCACGACAGTACATTACCCCCAATACCACGCGCTTTGATTTTGCACTCCAATCTCTTGTGCGGGACCTTGTCAAAGGCCTTTTGAAAGTCCAAATACACCACATCCACTGGTTCTCCCTTGTCCACTCTGCTAGTTATATCCTCAAAAAATTCCAGAAAATTCGTGAAGCATGATTTCCCTTTCATATATCCATACTGACTTGGACCGATCCGATCACTGCTTTCCAAATGCGCTATTTCATCCTTAATGACTGATTCCAACATTTTCCCCACCACTGATGTCAGGCTAACCGGTCTATATTTACCTGTTTTCTCTCTCCCTCCTTTCTTAAAAAGTGGTGTTATATTAACTACCCTCCAGTCCATAGGAACCGATCCAGAGTCAATAGACAGTTGGAAAACGATCACCAATGCATCCACTATTTCTAGGGCCACTTCCTCAACTACTCTGGAATGCAGACTATCAGGCCCCGTGGATTTATCGGCCTTCAATCCCATCAATTTCCCTAACACAATTTCCCGCCTAATAAGGATATCCTTCAGTTCCTCCTTCAAAGTACTTCAAAGACAGAATCAAAGTATTTGTTCAATTGGTCTGCCATTTCTTTGTTCCCCATTATAAATTCACCTGAATCAGACTGCAAGGAACCTACGTTTGTCTTCACTAATCTTTTTCTCTTCACATATCTATAGAAGCTTTTGCAGTCAGTTTTTATGTTCCCAGCAAGCTTCTTCTCGTACTCTATTTTCCTCCTTTTAATTAAACCCTTTGTCCTCCTCTGTTGAATTCTAAATTTCTCCCAGTCCTCAGGTTTGTTGCTTTTTCTAGCCAATTTATATGCCTCTTCCTTGGCTTCAACACTATCCTTAATTTCCCTTGTTAGCCACGGTTGAACCACCTTCCCCATTTTATTTTTACTCCAGACAGGGATGTACAATTGCTGAAATTCATCCATGTGATCTTTAAATGTTTGCCATTGCTTATCCACCGTCAACTCTTTAAGTATCCTTTGCCAGTCTATTCTAGCTAATTTACGCCTCATACCGTCGAAGTTGCCTTTCCTTAAGTTCAGGACCCTAGTTTCCGAATTAACTGTGTCACTCTCCATCTTAATAAAGAATTCTACCATATTACGGTCACTCTTCCCCAAGATTGCTAATTAGTCCCTTCTCATTACACATCACCCAGTCTAGGATGACCAGCTCCCTAGTTGCTTCCTCGACATATTGGTCTAGAAAACCATCCCTAATACACTCCAGGAAATCCTCCTCCACCGCATTGCTACCAGTTTGGTTAGCCCAATCAATATGTAGATTAAAGTCACCCATGATAACTGCTGTAACTTTATTGCACACATCCCTTATTTCTTGTTTGATGCAGTCCCCAACCTCACTACTACTGTTCGGTGATCTGTACACAACTCCCACTAGCGTTTTTGGCCCTTTGGAGTTCCACAGCTCCACCCATACCGATTCCACATCATCCAGGCTAATGTCCCTTCTTACTATTGCATTAATTTCCTCTTTAACCAGCAAAGCCATCCTGCCTCCTTTTCCTCTCTGCCTATCCTTTCTAAATGTTGAATACCCCTGGATGTTGAGTTTCCAGCCTTGGTCACCCTGGAGCCATGTCTCCATGATACCAATTACATCATAACCGTTAACTGCTGTCTGCGCAGTTAATTCATCTACCTTATTCCGAATACTCCTCGCATCAAGGCACAGAGCCTTCAGGCTTGTCTTTTTAACACACTTTGCCCCTTTAGAATTTTTCTGTAATGTGGCCCTTTTTTTGTTTTTTGCCTTGGGTTTCTCCGCCCTCCACTTTTACTATTTTCCTTTCTATCTTTAGCTACTGCCTCCATTTTATTTCCCTCCGTCTCCCTGCGCAGGTTCCCATCCCCCTGCCATGTTAGTTTAACTCCTCCCCAACAGCACTAGCAAACACTCCCACTAGGACATTGGATCCGGTACTGCCCAGGTGCAGACCGTCCGGTTTGTACTGGTCCCACCTCCCCCAGAACCGGTTCCAATGTCGCAGGAATTTGAATCCCTCCGTTTTGCGCCACTCCTCAAGCTACGTATTCATCTGAGCTATCCTGCGATTCCTACTCTGACTAGCACGTGGCACTGGTAGCAATCCTGAGATTACTACCTTTGAGGTCCTACTTTTTAATTTAGCTCCTAGCTCCCTAAACTCGTCTCGTAGGACCTCATCCCGTTTTTTTACCTATATCGTTGGTACCTATATGCAGCACGACAACTGGCTGTTCACCCTCCCTTTTCAGAATGACCTGCACCCGCTCCGAGACATCCTTGACCCTTGCACCAGGGAGGCAACATACCATCCTGGAGTCTCGGTTGCGGCCGCAGCAACGGCCATCTATTCCCCTTACAATCGAATCTGCTATCACTATAGCTCTCCCACTCTTTTTCCTGCCCTCCTGTGCAGCAGAGCCACCCACGATGCCATGAACTTGGCTGCTGCTGCTCCCCCCCTGATGAGTCAACCCCCCAACAGTACCCAAAGCGGTGTATCTGTTTTGCAGGGGGCTGACCGCAGGGGACCACTGCACTACCTTCCTTGCACTGCTCTTCCTGCTGGTCACCCATTTACTATCTGGCTGTGTACCCTTTACCTGCGGTGAGACCAACTCGCTAAACGTGCTATTCACGTCATTCTCAGCATCGTGGACGCTCCAGAGTGAATCCACCCACAGCTCCAGTGCCGCAATGCGGTCTGTTAGGATCTGCAGGCGGATACACTTCCCGCACACGTAGTTGTCAGGGACGCCGGAAACGTCCCTGACTTCCCACATAGTACAGGAGGAGCATAATCACCGACAACCCTTTAAGTATCTTTTGCCAGTCTATTCTAGCCAATTCATGCCTCAAACCATCGAAATTACCTTTCCTTAAGTTCAGGACCCTAGTTTCTGAATTAACTGTGTCACTCTTCATCGTAATAAAGAATTCTACCATGTTAGGGGCCTCGCACAACAAGATTGCTAATTAGTCCTTTCTCATTACACATCACCCAGTCAAGGATGGCCAGCTCCCTAGTTGGTTCCTCGACATATTGGTCTAGAAAACCATCCCTAATACACTCCAGGAAATCCTCCTCCACCGCATTGCTACAGTTTGGTTAGCCCAATCAATATGTAGATTGAAGTCACCCATGATAGCTGCTATACCTTCATTGCATTCATCCCTAATTTCTTGTTTGATGCTGTCCCCAATCTTTCTACTACTGTTTGGTGGTCTGTACACGACGCCCACTATCATTTTCTGTCCATTGGTATTCCGTAGCTCCACCCATACCAATTCCACATCATCCAAGCTAACTATTGCATTACTATTGCATTAATTTCCTTTTTAACCAGCAATGCCACCCTGCCTCCTTTTCCTTTCTGTCTATCCTTCCTAAATGTTGAATACCCCTGGATGTTGAGTTCCCAGCCTTGGTCACCCTGGAGCCATGTCTCCGTGATGCCAATTACATCATACCCGTTAACTGCTATCTGCGCAGTTAATGCATCCACCTTATTCCAAATACTCCTGGCATTGAGGCACAGAGCCTTCAGGCTTGTCTTTCTAACACTCTTTGCCCCTTTAGAATTTTGGTATAATGTGGCCCTTTTTGCTTTTTGCCTTGGGTTCTCTGCCCTCAACTTTTACTTTTCTTCTTTCTATCTTTTGCTTCTACCCCCATTCTACTTCCCTCTGTCTCCCTGCATAGGTTCCCATCCCCCGCCATATTAGTTTAACCCCTCCCCAACAGCACTAGCAAACACTCCCCCTAGGACATTGGTTCCGGTCCTGCCCAGGTGCAGACCATCCGGTTTGTACTGGTCCAACCTCCCCCAGAACCGGTTCCAATGTCCCAGGAATTTGAATCCCTCCCTTGTGCACCACTCCTCAAGCCATGTATTCATCTGAGCTATCCTGCGAATCCTACTTTTGAGGTCCTCCTTTTTAATTTAGCTCCTCGCTCCTTAAATTCGTCTTGTAGGACCTCATCCCGTTTTTTACCTATATCATTGGTACCTGTATTCACCATGACAACTGGCTGTTCACCCTCCCTTTTCAGAATGCCCTGCACCTGCTCCGAGACATCCTTGACCCTTGCTGCAGGGAGGCAACATACCATCCTGGAGTCTCGGTTGCAGCTGCAGAAATGCCTATCTATTCCCCTTACAATTGAATCCCCTATCACTATAGCTGTCCCACTCTTTTTCCTGCCCTCATGTGCAGCAGAGCCACCGACAGTACCATGAACTTGGCTGCTGTTGCCCTCCCCTGATGAGTCATCCCCCTCAACAGTACCCAAAGCGGTGTATCTGTTTTGCAACGGGATGACCGCAGGGGAGTCCTGCACTACCTTCCTTGCACTGCTCTTCCTGTTGGTCATCCATTCCCTATCTGGCTGTGTACCCTTTACCTGCAGTAAGACCAACTCACTAAACGTGCTATTCACGTCATTCTCAGCATGTGCGGCAAACCTGTCCCACCCACCCTTTCTCTCAATGACAATCTGTCCCACCTGTGACAGGGACTGTGGTTTCCGTCTTGGACTGTTCAGCCACCTGAGGACTCATTTTAAGAGTGGAAGCAAGTCTTCCTCGATTCTGAGGGACTGCTTATGATGATGAATTCACTATACGTAACATCCCTTTCACAGGAGAATTGTATCTGGAGTCATTGGTGTATAAATTTTAAATTGTTGCACCCATTTTATGGGCCGATCTGCATGGGAATTTGGGCCACTGCTAAATTGATCAGGGCTCTTTTTAAGGTGGCCCTGACCATCGCCTGAAATGAGCGCAGGCCTTATTTCAATATTGAATTGAGGCTCCTGTGCTTATTTCAGATCTGAACTCCTAAATGTGTGTGCCCTAGTCAGTGCTTGTGATATGCATGCTCCAACTAGTGGTTCCGTTTCTTTAGCTGCCTAACTAGCAGCGGAACTTCCACACGCATAAAAAGGCAGATCTTCCTCTTGGGTGCGATGTACTTAGATGCAAAGGATCACCTGTGCACAGCCGCCAAAGAAAATCAGGCGAGGAGGACTGTACATGTTTAACAAAGCCCATCCAATTTTCCATCCACAAATTTATATTGACTAAAAAATGTCCGGTCCTATTATCCGTGCACTTCTTCCATTTGATTTTCCTCTGTGATGCGTTCAGGTGATCCTTTACGCCCAAGTGCAATAATTTGCCCTAAATAGTCCAAAAGCAGATTGCTATAACAAAGCTTAAATTGCTCATTTCATTTACTTAAAGATCAGATTGTGCCTTTGGATCAAAAGATCAAAGGGGATTGTTCCTTTGATTTAATTAATAGTAGTGTTCTCTTCATGTGAAAGGAATTTCTGACACTGGTTTCTCTTTTTTAAATTGAGGTTTTGTGGAAAATGTTCCTTCAAAGGAAAGCAGCTGAAGTGTCATGTACAAGACACAAGGGGCTACAGACTGGATTCCTTTGGAATTCTGGTATTTCACTCGAGTAAAAGTTTATTTTCACTCTGAGAATATGCCATTATATGATACAATACAATATACAATATGCTAACACAGGAAGGTTTATGCTAAAATAAAACTAACGGAATTTTCCATACCAACGATCAAGATTATTTATCACATCGACAGAGACTTTTATATTATAATTTTATATTGTTATTTGATGATAAATAAATATATTACTGGCTTAAATCTCTGTAAACTTGCACCAAACCAATGGCGTAATGGTGATTTTCGGCACTAAGCCCTAATTTTCTTAATTTGTTACCCAGATTTCACAAAACCACCACCAAAACCCTCTACCGCTAATTAAGGCCACTTCACCTCACGCCTGCAAAATTGCAGTTCATGCAAATTTCCTGAATTTAGGCGCAACAGGATCCAAAGTCACATTTCTGGTGTTTTATGGCAATTTTTGAAACGATTCCTTTGATTGCCCCTCACTCAGACTTGCAATGTATTTTCTGTATCTTTGGCTGCATCTTTATGGCACCAGAATCACTTGCATTAAAAATTGAAAAAATTTTCAGGAGTACATTTTCTTAATTATGTTGTACCAAACTTAAATGGACTCAAAGAAGGAATATAACACAAGTCCCGTGCCTCGTTTCCTTGTGTTCAGATTGTTTATGCCAATTTCCGCTGGTTTTACGCTGTATTTTTATGTTCCAGCACGTGCTAATGAGATTCTCAGAAATGTTAGCGTTACTTATCAAGAGAAGATTGCAGCGAAATCTGGCCTAAGAAATTCCGGAGCACTCATTCTACATGAAAGCTTTTCTCCTCACAGAAATCTCTTGTTCATGAGACAGACACAGTGCTCTATAATATGGAGTGTGAACATGTCCCGTGATACATCATATGTTCCCATCTTGTTGGGCTGTTGAGAATATGTCAATAATAGTCTATGCACTTAATCGCAGGGGACTTGAAAGACTTGCATTTATATAGCGCCTTCCATGACCACCGTATGTCCCAAAGCGCTTTACAGCCAATGAAGTACTTTTTGAAATATGGTTACTGTGGTAATGTGGGAAATGCAGCAACCAACTTGCACGCAGCAATGTCCCACAAACAGCAATGTGATGTTGATTGAGGAATAAATATTAGCCAGGACACCAGGGATAATTCTCCTGCTCTTCTTCTGAGAGGGCAGAAGGGGCCTGGTTTAACATCTTACCTGGAAGACAACATTCCAACAATGCAGCACTCCCTCAGTACTGCACTGCAGTGTCTGCCCAGATTTTTGAACCGACAACATTCTTACTCAGAGGCGAAGCGGCTGACTCCATATGATAGGGTCAAAGATATTAGCCAGTGAGATATTGGATCATTCTTGCAGTGAAAAGCTCAAGAAAAATATGGTGCAAATCTTTTGAGGAAGATACCTTGTCATTGTTCAATGGAGCTACAACGTAAGCTTCTAGAAAACATTAGTGTACACAGCACCGGAGCATTATTTCGTGACTGAAACACATTACCTTACTCTTGTCCTTTATACTCAGTTCGGTCTTGCCCAGTACATAGGACAATTTGGCCAAAGCAGCCTCAGGTGTCATATCAAGGCCAGGAATGATACCTACATCAGTGAGAGCCTGAAATCAAAAATTCACAGGGCTAAACACTCGGAAAGTATTCAGTTGAAATAAGAGGAACTCATACCAGATGATAAAAATATTCTGAAAGAGAGCGGAACATAGACATGTAAGTATAATTCCTTAGAATTAATACTAGCTTTAATGGTCAATGGACTAAATAGGTAGAAATCCAACTTATCGACTTCCCTCTTTGGATAATAGATTACAAATGCTGCACAAGTTCCACAGAGCTGCTGAACTTCGGATAATTTTGGAACCAGTACTCGACTGCATCCTGTCCTGAAATCAGCTGTGGTGACAGATTCAATGGTGTGCCTTGCGCATCGGTCATCAAACCGCTGGCAAAATAGGAACAGGAAGGCGGAAATGAAGTCTTCTCAGCTCAGTCACCTTGGCAGAGCAGCAGAAGCATTCTTCAACTGGTAATAATTCTACTTTTTTAATTAATTGGCAGATTGTTGAAAGCAAAAATCATGGTATGTGCAATTCTATGATCAACAATTTTGATTAAAACATACGAGGGCTTATTTTAATTCCCTTCACCAAGCGTAAACGGAGCGGCAGTGGCTCAAAAATAGAGTTGAGTCACTTACTATCACGTTTATACCAACGTTCTGGGTATCTTGGGTAGGGTCTTTAGATGGGTGGCCAAAGCACCTGCATGTACCTGGTCACTTGGAATGGAAAGTGGGGTGCATAGAACCCCAATTGCTATTTCACGGTACAAGTGGGTGGAGCATGTGCCACACATGTGCCACACATTTGTACCAGGTGGTGAGAAGCTTAAACAGCGGTCCTTAAAGGGATCACTGGAGGCCTCTCACTAAATGGCCCAGGAAATGATACATTTGTTTTTTGGCATGCACAGGAGCAGAGGGTACTCCTCCTGGACCCAGAAAAAACTCCATGCCGTCGCCAGCCTGTCTTGAGGCCCCCACTGGACAGCTCCTCTCCCCCCATTGGCTCAGCATGGAGCCGGCCAATTTCCTATCCTCCCACAATCCTGCGCGATGCAATGGAGCACTGGCAGGGCACCTGCAGCTGGCCAGCAGCATGTCAATGAGGCCTGGGCCTCAAAATGGCTGAGAGTTCACACCGACAACTCCAGGCAGGCAGCAGATGTTCTCTGACCCAGATGCCTGCCCGTTCTCCACCTGTAGTTAACTTCTGACCTACTGTCCCCATGAGCCACGCACAGGCCTCACCAGTTAAGAGGGAGATTCCCTGTTAATTAATTTTAAAATTACCGACAGGCAACATGCTGGCCACCTCTTTTTGCCACAGCAGTCGGCTTACCCCACCCGCCGCCCCCCCCCCCCACCGGGTGCTGCAACTGGCACCTTTCTCAGACAGGTATGATTCCCCGATGGGGAACTGCGTCCAGTATAGTGATGACCCCAGGACTGGAAAACCAATGCGGTCAGGGGTAGTATCTCAGAGGAAGGCAGCCCGCATCACTCTCTCTGACGCAATGGCCCAGAGACAAGGCCAGGTCATAATGTTCAGTTATTTAAAGAACCATGTTGCAGAATTATCCATCCTTTATCGAATAATCTGAGAACCATTTTCTCATTCAACCAATCTTTCAGGAAGGAAATAATTATATAAGTTGATCGATGGAGAAGATTATCCACTCCTGAGCACCCCAGCCAATGATGCTCCACCCATTAAAATGAATAGATGGAAAATCCTGAGCTGGAGAGTGCAGCAGTGGGAAATCCCAGGCATAATCCTTAAATAGATCAGTGACTACTCACCTTTCCTGTTGCGTATGATTGGGTAACAGAGCCTTTCAAACACTGAGTGCAGTTTATTATCAACACTCCACGCTCAGTGGCTTTCTGAAACTCCTCCAACATATCTGGACGGTTATCTGGAGCATTACCCGTTCCATACGTCTCCAGCACAATTCCTTCCATTGGTGCTTGCAGAAATGCTTTTATCTGTAAAGAGATTGCAGCCACAAAGGCGTAGTGCACACAAACTTAATATAACAGCAGTCTTTCTTAAGTCTTACAGCAACACTGAACTCGACAGCATCGAAGCAGTTTTAAAATCCTGAATAAATTTTTCACTTTTAACCACAAATTAATTCTTTGAAAGCAAAATTAGATTTTTTAAATCCACCAATTAAGAGGAAGGCAGCAGATTAAGTTCAGTCAACCGCTTTCGCCCCACACAACACACTCATGGTAGTGGGTTACACTTCAGAAGTTTTTCTGAAAAGATTCCCACAACATCATGCGCAGTATGATCCTTAAGATGCAGCAGGACTGAAAGAATACCCTCTCACGTAGGTCACATTGATCAAGGTGTGGATTAGATGCCAAATGCAGTAAAAATGGCAATGCCCTGGCAACTTCAATTATCCTGTGCACGGTTTCATTTTTGTGAAAAGTAATAAACCTTACATCAATCACTCACAATTTTCTTTCCAGTAACTAAGGTATCAGTCAGAGCAATGCAGAGCCATCCAACTATCTTCAATGTCTCCTGTGTAATTGGAAATTGAATGACAACCATGGACTTGAAGACCTCAAAACTTTAGGGTCCCTGCTTCAC
This sequence comes from Pristiophorus japonicus, assembly GCF_044704955.1. NCBI lineage: Eukaryota > Metazoa > Chordata > Chondrichthyes > Pristiophoridae > Pristiophorus > Pristiophorus japonicus. The sequence goes on from NC_091980.1 coordinate 250,929,785, forward strand.
TGTCATAATTGTGGTGGAGCGGAACCGCAGGCCACTTGCACTGATGTCATTTGAGATCCCAGGATCATTTAAATAATTGGACTGGGTGGTCGTAGAAGTGCAACAGAGGCACCTGCCCCAGTGAGGTGCAAAACATCATCTCAGCAATGGGTCAAATATTAAAGAGTGACAAATTATTTATTCCTGCAGGGGAACAATACTGGCCATTAGTAGGTAACTGATCCCTTCTAGGCTCAGTTAGCTTTCCTCCCACTAATGTTTGGAACCGAATGGACAAACGGACTGGAATTCCCGAGTAGCCCAAGAATGTCCCCCACGCATCTCCACACCCCAAAGCTAACAGTGGACTTGGGGAGGGTCAGGTGGAAAAGCTCCCTGCCACCCACATCAGCCCAACCCTCCGATTGAAATTTACATGGGATGTTTACATGGGATGGAAGACTGGCAGATCCAGGTACTGTCCTGTCTTCCTTCCTCGATGATTTGCCAAGAATGTACCCTCCTACTCGACCAGAATTTCAGGCCAAAGACTTTCTCTGCTCCTTAGAAGTTGTCCACCTATCAACTGGACTTAATTGGTGTGATTTTTACTTCTACTTTAAATTAATTGCATCTGTACTTGTTGCATGCAATATCATGCACTATTCCCCATTTAGTGTCCTCTTCCCAGGCCTCTACCAATGGGATTAAGTAACCTGCCATTAGGTGCAGGAGGTAGTCTTGTTCAATAACATTCCCTCCTCAGGAGGAAGCACCTTAAATGTTGTTTGCTTTGTTGTAACAATAGTTCTGTAGTTTCACCATGATGAGGGGCTCAGAGCCAAAATTCATCTTTCTCCTGAAGCCTGTGTCCAAAACATCAGCTGCGTTTCCAAATCCAAGAAATAAGTTTATGTAACATACTTTTCCAAGTTCACTTGGTGTAATCAAAAATGAATATAGAAAACATAATAATTAATTTAAATATTTTTTAAGACCAACCAATAAGATAACTGACATAATTCTACAACGGTCTGAAAATAAAATTTTAAAAAGTTAACGACTCAAGGGTGCTGACCTGAATTCTTAAGATTTTGCATTCTGGACTTCAGATTTTGAAAATCCTGGCCCAGCCCATCCCACTTGGATACATGTTTCTTCCTATCCTTTTAATGCAGAGCAATCCTGCTTATTTTCAAATAATTTTCTGTCACTTTTTATATCAGATTCCACATCTCTTGCTGGTATTACCAACACCAGACATTTTGCAATTGTCCCTATCATCATCGTTTTGGAAATACTAATATATCACATTATATTTCTGATTTGCAGTCTCAATTTCATTTTGACCATTCGAAAATCTTTAGCTAATTAGTTTGAAAAAGGAAAGTTACCGTGGCACTGGTGATTCCTGGGAATAACCTTATCAATCCCACATTCCGATTCATATTGGTGTGTACCATAAACTTCTTAGTTGTAGTTGGTCTCCAAACAGTGTCCCAGTTGACTGTATAGAAAACAAACACAATTTCACTCGTCCTGCAGTTTAACAAAATTGAAGCAATTCTATTCTGTGAATAAAGCACACTAAGTACAGAAATAAAAAGCAATTTGCAAAAAATCTAATTACATTAAAAAATCGGGTGGTTCAGCAGGCTAGTTATTTCAGCTTAAGGACTTAGCTTTCAGTTCAGGCAAAAATAATAGGATAAAAGTCTGAGAGTTACAAAGGGCTCAATTTTACCTAAGCCCGTTTTCTGGCGTATTGTCTGAGTTGCGCCACTTAATTAGGTAAATAGATGCTCCAGAAAAAAATCTCTGCCGTTTTCCCGATGTTTAGCCTCTAATCTGCAGCCGTGCAGTGTGGCCAGTCGCCTCGGGGGGTGGAACCTGTGGTCTGCGCTGGAAAAAGGAGCCGGGCCTTCTGCGCATACGCGGGGGGAAAAACTGACGTTCTTGACGTTGCTGAAATGGCCGCGCATGTGCAGTAGAGCTCCGAGTGAGGTGCTTTCCTGGTCCGCTGCGGTGAGTACCCTCCCCCGCCAAGCCTCTCCGGTGCCTTCCCACTGCTCTGTGACCACCCCCCCACCCCGATTTCGTGCTGGCCAGCTTGCTCCCTTCACCCCAAGCTTCACCGGTGCCTTCCCGCTGCTCTGTGGCCCCCGATTTCGTGCCGGTCCAGGTCCGCTCCGCTTCCCACCCCGAGCCCAGGCCGAATGGCCTCCGATGTACTTACCTGCACTGATTTCTTTAACTCTCCGTGAGGGTTTTCTTGAGAGGCCACATACGCTGGCCTAAGTAGAAATGGAGTAACTATTAGCTGGCCAAAGTTGACTAAATGGCCAGAATTGGTGTCGGTGGCTGGTAACGTCCCCTTTTGAGGAAAAAAAACTAACCTAAAAAACCCGTAGCTAAGTGACTTACGCTGGTACAAATTGATTTGGGAAAACTGGGGATTTTTAAGTTAGGCCAGAAAAAGCAGCCTACTCCAAAAAAAACGACACAAATACTGGGGAATATTGAGCCCAACGATGTGACATGAGTTTGGACAGTGTCAATCCAATTTCTAGTGAACACAAAACCGCTCATCTGAATCAGAGAGGTAACAAGGATGGGTGGTGTGCGAAATGGAAAATCTGATACTGGCTTAGTTGGGGTACTCTTCTGAGGTTGGAGTTAAGGCACATTGTTAGGGTACAGTGGAGGAAGCTTTCTCTGCACCTGACCTAGAAGTAGTTGATGTTGACACCTCCAATGGGAAGGTTGTCATGTGTTGGATTATTTGTCCATTTTTCAATAGAAAGGATTTGGAGAGAAAAGTTACTGTAAATGTTTTGTTTTTAAGCATAGTGCATTCAGACAATGTGCATTCTGCTACAATAGTTAGCTCAGATGCTCATGAACTAGTGTTGATGTTGTTTCCCCTTAAGGCTGTAAATAATAGGCAATTTGTTAGACTGTTTCAGCTATCACTAAACACATCATAATCCATTGTCTTGAAAAGTCTTTGATCCCCTTTCTAGTGTGAACAGTGAGAGATAAAGCACACACAGACAAACAAGCAAAGATTTCTTGAAACAGGAATGGTATGATCCACAGGGCTGTAGTGATACCCGCCCTCCTGTATGGCCCAGAGATGTGGACCACATACAGTAGACACCTCAAATCGATGGAGAAATACCACCAACGATGTCTCCGCAAGATCCTGCAAATCCCCTGGGAGCACAGATGCACCAACATCAGTGTTCTCGATCAGGCCAACATCCCCAGCATCGAAGCACTGACCACACTCAACCAGCTCTGTTGGGCGGGCCACATTGTTCGCATGCCCGACACGAGACTCCCAAAGCAAGCGCTCTACTCGGAACTCCTACACGGCAAGCAAGTCCCAGGTGGGCAGAGGAAACGTTTCAAGGACACCCTCAAAGCCTCGTTGATAAAGTGCAACATCCTCCACCGACACCTGGTCAAAGTCCGCCCTAAGTGGAGGAAGAGCATCCAGGAGGGCGCAGAGCACCTCGAGTCTCGTCGCCAAGAGCATGCAGAAACAAGCGCAGGCAGCGGAAGAAGCGTGCGGCAAACCAGACTCCCCACCTACCCTTTCCTTCAACGACTGTCCGTCCCACCTGCGACAGACAGTAATTCCCATATTGAACTGTACAGCCACCTGAGAACTCACTTTGAGAGTGGAAGCAAGTCTTCCTCGATTTCGAGGGACTGCCTATGATGATGATGGTTGATGATGATGGTGGTGTGAAGGCAGTCAGGATTGTGAAAGAGAATGCTGTGAGATTTTCACTGAGGCGAGGGTGTTAGAAATGCTGGAGTTTGTTAGAAGCCACCTTATTGAAGCCGAGTTAGATAACTCACTGATATTGGTAATGTGGAGTGTTTTTTACTTTGTATTAAGTAAAGATAAGTTGTATGGATCCAATCTTAATGGCTGTTGTACATGTTCATCTTACTGTAATAAAGCAGCTCAATGATTTGTATCTGGCCTCATCTGACCAAGTATTTGCTTGGTCCACCTTCTGAGAGAGATTGGAGAAGTGCACCTGTGAAAGACCCCAATATCTGCTCTGGGTTACGAGGGGGTATTATTACATAGGATATACAGCACAGAAACAGGCCATTTGGCCCAACCAGCCCATGCTCCACTCGAGCTTCCTACTGTCTTTCCTCATCTAACTATCAGCATAACACTCTCTCAGATACTTATCTAACCGCCCCTTAAATGCATTAATATTATTCACTTCAACCAATCTCTGTGGTAGTGAGTTCCACATTCTCATCACTCTCTGGGTAAAGAAGTTTCATCTGAATTCCCCATTCAATTTCTTGCTGACTATCTTATATTGATGGCCTCCCCCACAAGTGGAGGATTGCTCTTCCCCACAAGAGAAAACATTCTCTCTGGGTCTATTCTATCAAAACCTTTCATAATTTTAAAGACCTCTATTAGCTCATCCCTCAGCCATTTTAGCACAGCGCCTTCTACAGGGGATCTAGGACCTGTGTGAACAGAGCAAGCAACAGCATATCTCCTTAACCAATCAGATTCATTAATCCTTACGGAGGCATGCAGATTCTGAACCAGCAAGTTTAAGTTAGAAAAGTTAAATCAATGCGAAATCATGTACAGAAAGCGAAATAAAGAGAAGGAAAGAAAGATGGGATTAAGTGAAAGAGATAAGAGTCAGAAAATGTTTTAAATAAAAAACTATATTTTTTTTAAAACTCCAACAATTATTAAAATGTGAAGGAATGAGGCTTCACACTTGTAAAAGTTAATTTTCAGTGAGGTTATTTGGCTATAATCAAGACCTATCACACCATTAAAGATGTACTTACACTGGAATGGACAAGCCCGAACTTATTCTGCCTGTTTAATGGGTATCTCTTATGTCAGGACCACAACTTCATGCCCTTCCATGTGTTTCAATGCCGAGTCTCTCAGCGAGATGTTGTTATAACGCAGCTTCTGGAGGAATGGGGTAACCTGGACAGCAACTTTCTGATTTCTGCAGTTAACTGTACATGTCCGGTCACCGGATGTTGCTGTCCAATTTGCTCTTTAATAATGGTGAGTGATAATAGCCTCACTATTATTGCGTGCGGTGACCCGGCCCAGAAATCGGCATGGTCCCGGCCTGCAAGATCATCATCGGGCCGTGATCATTAGAGGGAGCAGCGTGCAGCGGCATGCCACTTCAGGGAGCAGTGCACGCTGCTGCAGGAGGGCGACGGCTGATTGCAGAGCGGGCAGGTACAGCGGGAGCAGCGAGGTTGGGGCGAAGGAGCGGCAGGAGTTTGTAGAGGGATGTGATCGGGGCCCAGGAGAGGCGAAAGTTCGGGGCCCAGAAGAGGCGAGGGCCCAGGGGCAGCATGAGCCAGTCTACACTGCGATTGTGTGCGCACTAGGTCCATGCAGCAGAGCTGGTCTCCAGTCGTCTTGGTTAATCCTTACCACTGGACCAAGACCTAGCTCTGTCAAGCCTGTGTGGTGGCTGGTGTGCAACGGCCACCACACGTTAAAAAAAATCCACTCACAGGCGTCTTGTCTTCCACCCTTCAGGATGTAGTTCGGGATCTGGAATATCATTGAAACACCTGTGAACTCATCCGTTCTCGGCGTGGAAGCAAGTCATTCTCGTTTCGAGGGACTGCCTATGATGACTGTTATTTTTACGGAAATTAATTCAATTGATGAACTTTTATACATCTCCACAGCCCAAAATCACACTAACAAAACACACACAGAAGCCCTGCCAGATGCAAATTGGTAAGCACACATCAGCACAAGTGAGCAGAATCTTTGAGCCCAGGAAGCCATCTAGAGGACAAAATGAACAAAGACTTCAGCTCCTTTATTTTCTGTTTCACCGCTGACGATCACATCATATTTATAAAATGTCCCCACCCTGTTCAGAGATTCATCAGAATTCTTCTCTCCTCACTTCCCCAAAGGGGCAAACACTTTGAGGAGAATTTTTACCCCCTGGGGGGAGGGGGTGGGGGGTGGGGGGGATGGGGAGGGGGAGAGAACAGGTGAGGGGTTAAAAATTAAAAAATGGAAAATCCGAGCCCAACTAAAATGGATTTTGCAAGAAGTATATAACCCGAGGAGTCACATAATTTGCAACTCTGCAGTCTTTTCAGGGCCTTCATGAGTCCTGTGATTGACTGTACCTGCAAAGCCAACATGGCATAAGTGCATTTAAGCAGTAGGTAGTTGTAACCCATCCCATAGGAGAGGGAGAGTCTGGCTTTATGTTAAGGACAATGAACAAAGGCTCCAGAATTACTTTTGTTGTCATATTGACTGGCCAAAATATTTCCATTCTGCCAAATTAACTTACAATTTTCAAAATAATTTATTCCACCTAACTGAGATCAGTAATTTTTCAAATATATTAAATATATTATAATGAAGTTTCAACTTCATTAACTGGTTTCAGACAGATAGTGTAGAGCACACTGCAAAAAACCCAGAATATGATCAGTATTGCAGCTGTGGTTCACAGAGCATCATGCTGCCAAGTTGGAGATGGCTTGTTGCCCGACTTGGTCCTCACCCACACGCTCAGAGTTAAAATCGGGGCTATTGCTTTTATTTCTGACACATAATGTGATGAAAATAAAACCCTGTAGCAACACTTTAAAAGTGCTTCTACATGATCTTCCAATCAACTTGCATGATTTTTAGCATTATGTATGCTGTTCTTAATAACATTAAAAAAAACAGGTTATCTGGTCATTATCACATTGCTGTTTGTGGGAGCTTGCTTGTGTGCAAATTGCCTGCCTATATTACAACAGTGGCAACACTCCAAAAAGTAGTTCATTGGTTGTAAAGCGCTTTGAGATGTCCGGTGGTCGAGCCTTTTTTCCTTAATGTCTATTTCTTCACATAAAGATGATATTTTTATCACTCCCACTTTCTGTACTTTTTCTACGTATTTCAGCAGTAAATATTAATGTCAAATAGATAATATAACTTGTTCATTTTGTTCCCAACATTCTAATTCATAAATGTTATGATAATGTCCTTCAGAAATGTGATGAGGTATGATATTGCTAGAAACCAACTTCTAGAATGCTCAGATACTGACTGACTTCCGGACTCTGAATCTGGCCAATTTAATCCAGACCATTGCAGGCCTGTGATTGCAGGCCTGTGCTCAGCCTGCTGTCATATTTCGCCCTGTCTGGCTACATGAACAAAGACAGCACAGAGGAAAAAAAGAAGCAAACAAAAATCCTAATTTTTAGTGCCCACTGAGACCATCCATTATAAGTGGGCTTGTTTCATTAATCTGTTCACATGACACAATACAGCAAGCTTGGACTTAAATTCTGGATCGCAGTAAAGCCAGTAAAGTTCAAATTGGCAGTGCCTCAGTAGCCACGTTACCAAAACAATGATTAAAAAAATCCTTCTCTGGGTTATGAGGGGGTATTATTACATAGGATATACAGCACAGAAACAGGCCATTTGGCCCAACCAGCCCCTGTTCCACTCAAGCTTCCTACTGTCTTTCCTCATCTAACTATCAGCATAACACTCTCTCAGATACTTATCTAACCGCCCCTTAAATGCATTAATATTATTCACTTCAACCAATCTCTGTGGTAGTGAGTTCCACATTCTCACCACTCTCTGGGTAAAGAAGTTTCTTCTGAATTCCCCATTCAATTTCTTGCTGACTATCTTATATTGATAGCCTCCCCCACAAGTGGAGGATTGCTCTTCCCCACAAGTGAAAACATTCTCTCTGGGTCTATTCTATCAAAACCTTTCATAATTTTAAAGTCCTCTATTAGCTCATCCCTCAGCCATTTTAGCACAGCGCCTTCTACAGGGGATCTAGGACCTGTGTGAACAGAGCAAGCAACAGCATATCTCCTTAACCAATCAGATTCATTAATCCTTACGGAGGCATGCAGATTCTGAACCAGCAAGTTTAAGTTAGAAAAGTTAAATCAATGCGAAATCATGTACAGAAAGCGAAATAAAGAGAAGGAAAGAAAGATGGGATTAAGTGAAAGGGATAAGAGACAGAAAATATTTTAAATAAAAAACTATATTTTTTAAAACTCCAACAATTATTAAAATGTGAAGGAATGAGGCTTCACACTTGTAAAAGTTAATTTTCAGTGAGGTTATTTGGCTATAATCAAGACCTATCACACCATTAAAGATGTACTTACACTGGAATGGACAAGCCCGAACATATTCTGCCTGTTTAATGGGTATCTCTTATGTCAGAACCACAACTTCATGCCCTTCCATGTGTTTCAATGCCGAGTCTCTCAGCGAGATGTTGTTATAACGCAGCTTCTGGAGGACCTGGGTAACCTGGACAGCAACTTTCTGATTTCTGCAGTTAACTGTGCATGTCCAGTCACCAGATGTTGCTGTCCAATTTGCTCTTTAATAATGGTGAGTGATGATAGCCTCACTATTATTGCGTGCAGTGACCCGGCCCAGAAATCGGCATGGTCCCGGCCTGCAAGACCATCATCGGGCCGTGATCATTAGAGGGAGCAGCGTGCAGCGGCATGCCACTCCAGGGAGCAGTGCATGCTGCTGCAGGAGGGCGACGGCTGATTGCAGAGCGGGCAGGTACAGCGGGAGCAGCGAGGTTGGGGCGAAGGAGCGGCAGGAGTTCGTAGAGGGATGTGATTGGGGTCCAGGAGAGGCGAAAGTTCGGGGCCCAGAAGAGGCGAGGGCCCAGGGGCAGCCTACACTGCGATATGTGTGCGCACTAGGTCCATGCAGCAGAGCTGGTCTCCAGTCGTCTTGGTTAATCCTTACCACTGGACCAAGACCTAGCTCTGTCAAGCCTGTGTGGTGGCTGGTGTGCAACGGCCACCACACATTAAAAAAAATCCACTCACAGGCGTCTTGTCTTCCACCCTTCAGGATGTAGTTCGGGATCTGGAATATCATTGAAACACCTGTGAACTCATCCGTTCTCGGCATGGAAGCAAGTCATTCTCGTTTCGAGGGACTGCCTATGATGACTGTTATTTTTACGGAAATTAATTCAATTGATGAACTTTTATACATCTCCACAGCCCAAAATCACACTAACAAAACACACACAGAAGCCCTGCCAGATGCAAATTGGTAAGCACACATCAGCACAAGTGAGCAGAATCTTTGAGCCCAGGAAGCCATCTAGAGGACAAAATGAACAAAGACTTCAGCTCCTTTATTTTCTGTTTCACCGCTGACGATCACATCATATTTATAAAATGTCCCCACCCTGTTCAGAGATTCATCAGAATTCTTCTCTCCTCACTTCCCCAAAGGGGCAAACACTTTGAGGAGAATTTTTACCCCCTGGGGGGAGGGGGTGGGGGGTGGGGGGGATGGGGAGGGGGAGAGAACAGGTGAGGGGTTAAAAATTAAAAAATGGAAAATCCGAGCCCAACTAAAATGGATTTTGCAAGAAGTATATAACCCGAGGAGTCACATAATTTGCAACTCTGCAGTCTTTTCAGGGCCTTCATGAGTCCTGTGATTGACTGTACCTGCAAAGCCAACATGGCATAAGTGCATTTAAGCAGTAGGTAGTTGTAACCCATCCCATAGGAGAGGGAGAGTCTGGGATGTGTTAAGGACAATGAATCAAGTTTCAGAATTACTTTTGTTGTTATATTGACTGGCCAAAATATTCCATTCTGCCAAATTAACTTACAATTTTCAAAATAATTTATTCCACCTAACAGATCAGTAATTTTTCAAATATATTAAATATATTATAATGAAATTTCAACTTCATTAACTGGTTTTAGACAGATAGTATAGAGCCCACTGCAAAAAACCCAGAATATGATCAGTATTGCAGCTGTGGTTCGCAGAGCGTCATGCTGCCAAGTTGGAGATGACTTGTTGCCCAACTTGGTCCTCACCCACACGCTCAGAGTTAAAATCGGGGCTATTGCTTTTATTTCTGACACATAATGTGATGAAAATAAAACCTTGAAGCAACACTTTAAAAGTGCTTCTACATGATCTTCCAATCAACTTGCATGATTTTTAGCATTATGTATGCTGTTCCTAATAACATTAAAAAAAAAACAGGTTATCTGGTCATTATCACATTGCTGTTTATGAGAGCTTGCTTGTGTGCAAATTGCCTGCCTATATTACAACAGTGGCAACACTCCAAAAAGTAGTTCACTGGTTGTAAAGTGCTTTGAGATGTCCGGTGGTCGAGTCTTTTTTTCTTAATGTCCATTTCTTCACATAAAGATGATACTTTTATCACTCCCACTTTCTGTACTTTTTCTGCGTATTTCAGCAGTAAATATTAATGTCAAATAGATAATATAACTTGTTCATTTTGTTCCCAACATTCTAATTCATAAATGTTATGATAATGTCCTTCAGAAATGTGATGAGGTATGATATTGCTAGAAACCAACTTCTAGAATGCTCAGATACTGACTGACTTCCGGACTCTGAATCTGGCCAATTTAATCCAGACCATTGCAGGCCTGTGATTGAAGGCCTGTGCTCAGCCTGCTGTCATATTTCGCCCTGTCTGGATACGTGAACATCGATAGCACAGAGGAAAAAAAGAAGCAAACAAAAATCCTAATTTTTAGTGCCCACTGAGACCATCCATTATAAGTGGGCTTGTTTCATTAATCTGTTCACATGACACAATACAGCAAGCTTGGACTTAAATTCTGGATCGCAGTAAAGCCAGTAAAGTTCAAATTGGCAGTGCCTCAGTAGCCACGTTACCAAAACAATGCTTCAAAAAATCCCTCTCAGGTGGCAAAAACCAGGTAAGCTGCTGTTTTTTTTTTTAAACTGTTACAATACAACACGTAATATTTGGGCAAATGATCAAATACAGGGATATTAAAAAAAAGCTTCAAATGTTGGAAATTAAAACAAAGAATGCCGGAAAAGTACAACATCCCGCCAGCAACAGCAAAAGAGAAGTCAGATTTAGATTCCTTCACCAGAACCAGAACATAGGAACAGGAGTAGGCCATTCAGCCCCTTGAGCCTGTTCTGCCATTCAGTGAAATCATGGCTGATCTGTATCCAAACTCCAACCACCCGCCTTGGCTCCATAGCCCTTAATACCCTTGGCTAGCAAAATACTATCAATTTTAGATTTAAAATTATTAATTGAGCTAGCATCTTTTTGTGGGAGTGAGTTCCACACTTCTACCACCCTTTGCGTGAAGCAGTGTTTCCTAACGTCTCTCCTGAATATCCTGGCTCTGATTTTAAGGTTAGATCTCCTTGTCTTAGACCTTCCCCCACACATACCCTCACCCTGAGCGGAAAAGATTTATCTCTATCTACCCTATCTTTCAAATCCTTAACTCCACAATCAAATCAAACTGTAACCGTCTATATTTCAGGAAATACAAACTAGTTTCTGTAATCTCTCCTCATAATCTAATCCTTGAAGCTCTGGTAACATTCTGGTGAATCTGCGCTGCGCTTCTTCCAAGGCCAATATATCCTTTCTAAGGCATGTTGCCCAGAACTGTACACAGTGCTGTATATATGTGGTCTAACCAGGGCTGTGTAGAACTGGAGCAAAACTTCCTCCCCTTTATATTCTAGCCCTCTAGTTATAAAGATTAGCATTCCATTAGCCTTTCTGATTATTTTGTGTACCTGATTACTACATTCAGTGATCTATGTACACGGATCTCTTTGAACCTGCACTGTTCCTAGCTTTTCACCATTTAAAAAAATGCCCGGATCTATCTTTGTTTGGTCCAAAATGGATGACCTCACACTTACCTGTGTTTGAATCCATCTGCCACAGTTTTGTCCACTCCAATCTATTCATGTCTCTTTGTAATATTATGCTTCTGACTATACTACTTCCTTTGGAAAACTGCAAATGTAACGCCTCTATTTAAAAAAGGAGGCAGACAAAAAGCAGGAAACTATAGACCAGTTAGCCTAACATCTGTGGTTGGGAAAAAGTTGGAGTCCATTATTAAAGAAGCAGTAGCAGGACATTTGGAAAAGCAAAATTCGATCAGGCAGAGTCAGCATGGATTTATGAAGGGGAAGTCATGTTTGACAAATTTGCTGGAGTTCTTTGAGGATGTAACGAACAGAGTAGATAAAGGGGAACCAGTGGATGTGGTGTATTTGGACTTCCACAAGGCATTTGACAAGGTGCCACATAAAAGTTCACAGGGTTGGGGGTAATATAGTAGCATGGCTAGAGGATTGGCTAACTAACAGAAAACAGAGTCGGGATAAATGGATCACTTTCAGGTTGACATGATGAAGGTGGTATTAAACAGGGTCATTTGAAGGGCTGCTGCATCTCTCAATGCAGAGAACAGAGAGTCGGGATAAATGGTTCATTCTCTGGTTGGCAACCAGTAACTAGTGAGATGCCGCAGGGATCAGTGCTGGGACCCCAACTATTTACAATCTATATTAACGACTGGAAGGACTGAGTGTAACGTAGCCAAGTTTGCTGACGATACAAAAATGGGAGGAAAAGCAATGTGTGAGGAGGACACAAAAAATCTTCAAAAGGACATAGACAGGCGAAGTGAGTGGGCAAAAATTTGGCAGATGGAGTATAATGTCGGAAAGTGTGAGGTCATGCACTTTGGCAGAAAAAAATCAAAGAACAAGTTATTATTTGAATGGAGAAAGATTGCAAAGTGCCGCAGTACAGCGGGACCTAGGGGTACTTATGCATGAAACACAAAAGATACAGCAAGTGATCAGGAAGACCAATGGAATTTTGGTCTTTATTGCAAAGGGGATGGAGTATAAAAGCAGGGAAGTCTTGCTACAGGTATTGGTGAGGCCACACCTGAAATACTGCATGCAGTTTTGGTTTCCATGTTTATGAAAAGATATACTTGCTTTGGAGGCAATTCAGAGAAGGTTCACTAAGTTGATTCCGGGGATGAGGGGTTGACTTATGAGGAAAGATTGAGTAGGTTGGGCCTCTACTCATTGGAATTCAGAAGAATGAAAGGTAATCTTGTTGAAACATATAAGATTATGAGGGGGCTTGACAAGGTGGATGCAGAGAGGATGTTTCCACTGATGGGGAAGACTAGAACTAGAGGGCATGATCTTAGAATAGGGGGCCGCCCATTTAAAACAGAGATGAGGAGAAATTTCTTCTCTCAGAGGGTGGTAAATCTGTGGAATTTGCTGCCTCAGAGAGCTGTGGAAGCTGGGACATTGAATAAATTTAAGACAGAAATAGACAGTTTCTTAAACGATAAGGGGATAAGGGGTTATAGGGAGTGGCGGGGAAGTAGAGCTGAGTTAATTCAGAAACTAGGGTCCTGAACTTAAGGAAAGGTAACTTTGATGGTATGAGGCGCGAATTGGCTAGATTAGACTGGCAAATGATACTTAAAGGGTTGACGGTGGATAGGCAATGGCAAACCTTTAAAGATCATATGGATGAACTTCAACAATTATACATCCCTGTCTGGAGTAAAAATAAAATGGGGAAGGTGGCTCAACCATGGCTAACAAGGGAAATTAAGGATCGTGTTAAATCCAAGGAAGAGGCATACAAATTAGGCAGAAAAAGTAGTAAGCCAGAGGACTGGGAGAAATTTAGAATACAGCAGAGGAGGATAAAGGGATTAATTAAGAAGGGGAAAATAGAATACGAGAGGAAGCTTGCCGGAAACTTAAAAAATGACTGCAAAAGCTTCTATCGATATGTAAAGAGAAAAAGATTAGTGAAGACAAACATAGGTCCCTTGCAGTCGGATTCGGGTGAATTTATAATGGGGAACAAAGAAATGGCAGACCAATTGAACAAGTACTTTGGTTCTGTCTTCACAAAGGAAGACACAAATAATCTTCCGGATGTACTAGGGGTCCGAAGGTCTAGTGAGAAGGAGGAACTGAAGGATATCCTTATTTGGAAATTGTGTTAGGGAAATTGATGGGATTAAAGGCCGATAAATCCCCAGGGCCTGATAGTCTACATCCCAGAGTACTCAAGGAAGTGGCCCTAGAAATAGTGGATGCATTGGTGATAATTTTCCAACAGTCCATCGACTCTGGATCAGTTCCTATGGACTGGAGGGTTGCTAATGTAACACCACTTTTTAAAAAAGGGAGAGAAAACAGGTAATTATAGACCAGTTAGCCTGACATCAGTAGTGGGGTAAATGTTGGAATCAATCATTAAGGATGAAATAGCAGCACATTTGGAAAGCAGTGATAGGATTGATCGAATCAGCATGGATTTATGAAGAGGAAATCATGCTTGACAAATCTTCTGGAATTTTTTGAGGATGTAACTAGTAGAGTGGACAGAGGAGAACCAGTGGTTGTGGTGTATATGGACTTTCAAAGGCTTTTGACAAGGTCCCACATAAGAGATTGGTGTGCAAAATCAAAGCAGATGGTATTGGGGGTAATGTACTGACGTGGATAGAGAACTGGTTGGCAGACAGGAAGCAGAGAGTCGGGATTAACGGGTCCTTTTCAGAATGGCAGGCAGTGACTAGTGGATTGCCGCAGGGCTCGGTGCTGGGACCCCAGCTCTTTACAATATATATTAATGATTTGGATGATGGAATTGAGTGTAATATCTCCAAGTTTGCAGATGACACTAAACTGGGTGGTGGTGTGAGCTGTGAGGAGGACGCTAAGAGGCTGCAGGATGATTTGGACAGGTTCGGTCGGTGGGCAAATACATGGCAGATGCAGTATAATGTGGATAAATGTGAGGTTATCCACTTTGGGGGCAAAAACACAAAGGCAGAATATTATCTGAATTGCGGCAGATTAGGAAAAGGGGAGGTGCAGCGAGACCTGGTGTCATGATTCATCAGTCATTGAAGGTTGGCATGCAAGTACAGCAGGTGGTGAAGAAGGCAAATGGTATGTTGGCCTTCATCGCAAGAGGATTTGAGTATAGGAGCAGGGAAGTCTTACTGCAGTTGTACAGGGCCTTGGTGAGGCCCCACCTGGAATATTGTGTTCAGTTTTGGTCTCCTAATCTGAGGAAGGATGTTCTTGCTATTGAGGGAGTGCAGCGAAGGTTCACCAGACTGATTCCTGGGATGGCAGGACTGACATATGAGGAGAGATTGGATCGACTGGGCCTGTATTCACTGGAGTTTAGAAGGATGAGAGGGGATCTCATAGAAACATATAAAATTCTGATGGGACTGGACAGGTTAGATGCGGGAAGAATATTCCCGATGTTGGGGGAGTCCAGAACCAGAGGACATAGTCTTAGGATAAGGGGTAAGCCATTTAGGACTGAGATGAGAAGGAACTTCTTCACTCAGAGACTTGTTAACCTGTGGAATTCCCTGCCGCAGAGTTGTTGATGCCAGTTCATTGGATATATTCAAAAGGGAGTTAGATATGGCCCTTGCGGCTAAAGGGATCAAGCGGTATGGAGAGAAAGCAGGAAAGGGGTACTGAAGGACTGATCAGCCATGATCTTATTGAATGGTGGTGCAGCTCGAAGGGCTGGATGGCCTACTCCTGCACCTATTTTCTATGTTTCTATGAGTCCATGATCAGATCAGCCACGATCTTATTGAATGGCGGAGCAGGCTCGAGGGGCCGTATGGCCTTCTCCTGTTTCTATTTCTTATGTTCTATGCCACCAATCTTTGTGTCATCAGCAAACTTGGACATATGACTCTCTATTGTGTTATCATAGTCATTAAAAAAATATAGTTGATAGTTGAGTCCCCAGCACAGATCCTTGTGGGACACCACGAGTCACTTCCTTCCAATTTGGGTACATACCCATTACCCCTACTCTCTGTCTTCTCCTATCTCCTAACCAGGTCAATAATTTGCTTTCAATTCCATGAGTTTTAATTTCATCCAACAGCCACTTATATGGAAACTTGTCGAATGCCTTTGGAAGTTCATATAAACCGGAGGTGGCAGACCTGAGCGGAGATAAAAGAGTGCGGCGAGAGCAGGCCCAAGACCAGAGGCAGGGGACCTGAGCAGGAGCGGAGTCAGAGCTGAGCAACTCAACACAGGCAGAATTTGAAAGAGCGACGTCAGAGTAAAAAAACAAAAATGTCGTCAGCACAAGGAAAGGAGCTGATTCGTGAGTAGCTGGTGAGTGTTTTGCAAAGTTTTAAGTTTATTTTTGGTAAGTTAGTTAATAGTCTATTAAATAGAGGCATGGCAGGGCACCTCAGTCCCATATGGAATGTACATCCTGCACCATGTGGGAAATCCAGGACGCTTCTAGTGTCCTGGAAAAACACATGTGCAGGAAGTGTCATCAGCTGGAGGAGCTCAAGCTCTGGATTTTGAAGCTTGAGCAGCAGCTGGCGTCACTGCATTGCATCCGTGAGGCTGAGAGCTACGTGGATAGCACGTTTCAGGAGGTGGTCACCCCGCAGGCTCGATTGCTCAGGCAGATAGGGAACGGGTGACCATCAGACAGAAAAGGAGGACCAGGCAGGTAGTGCAGGTGTCCAGAGCGCATCTCGCTCTCCGACTGATATTCAATCCTGAATACTGGTGAGGGCGATCATTCCTTTGGGGAGTACAGCCAGAGCCAAGTCCATGGCACCACAGGTGGCTCAGCTGTACGGGGAAGGGGGGAGATTGGGAAAGCAATAGTGATGGGGGATTCAATAGTTAGGGGAACAGACAGGCGTTTCTGTGGCCGCAGACGTGATTCCAGGATGGTACGTTATCTCCCTAGTGCCAGGGTCAAGGATGTCATGGTGCAGTTGCAGAACACTCTGAAGGGGTGGGGGGGAGGGGGGGGTGAACAGCCAGAGGTCATGATCTACATCTGTATCAACCTCATAGGTAGAAAAAGAGATGAGGTCCTGCAGGCAGATTTTAGCAAGCTAGGAAGGAGATTAAAAAGCAGGACCTCAAAGCTGTTAATCTCCGGATTACTCCCGGTGCCACGTGCGAGTGAGTATAGAAATAGGAGGACAGAGCAGGTGAATGCGTGGCTGGAGATATGGTGCAGAAGGGACATTGGGACCGGTGCTGGAGGAGGTGGGACCTGTACAGGCCAGACAGGTTGCACCTTAACAGAGCCGGGACCAATATCTTCGCGGGTGGGGTGGGGTGGGGTTTGCTAGTGTTGTTGGGGAGGGATTAAACTAATTTGGCAGGGGGATGGGCACAAAAGAGAGGGACATACAAATAGCACTAGAGTAAGAGATAGTATGGTATTAGGTGGGGTCAGACCAAGAGAAAATACAAGTAGTTCTAAGAAAGGCTAACGGTGCATGTTCATAAACACACGAAGCATGGTAAATAAGGTTGGTGAGCTGCAGGCGCATATAGCCACACGGAAATAAGAAGTTGTGGCGATAACAGAGACCTGACTCAATAAAGGGCTGGATTGGGTACTAAATATTCCTGATTATAAGGTGTTCAGGAAAGATAGGGAAGGAAAGAAAGAAAGTAGGGTGGCAGTATTGATGAAGAATATTACAGTGCTAGGTGTCCTGGAGGGGTCAAGGATAGAATCTATTTAGTTAGAGTTAAGAAACAATTGAGGTTGCATTACACTACTATTCTATAGGCCACCAACTAGAAGGAAGGATATAGAGGAGCAAATGTGCAGAGAAATTACAGAGAGGTGTAAGAACTATAGAGTAGTGAGAATGGGGGACTTCAACTATCCTAATATAGACTGGGATAGTTATAGGGTAAAGGGCAGAGAGAGGAAAGAATTTCTGAAATGTGTTTCGGAGAACTTTCTTGATCAGTACATTTCCGGCCCAACGAGGAAGGAGGCCATGCTGGATCTGGTTCTGGGGAAAGAGGTGGGTGAGGTGGATCAAGTGTCAGTAGGGACATTTAGCGAACAGTGATCACAGTATCATAAGGTTTAGGTTAGCTATGGAAAAGGACAAAGAGCAATAAGAGCCAAAAACTTAATTGGAGGAGGGCCAATTTCAGTGCATTGAGAACAGACCTGGCCTGGGTCAATTGGAATCAAAGATTAGCAGGCAAAACTGTAATCGAACAATGGGCTGCCTTTAAAGAGGAGATGGTTTGGGTACAATTGAGGTACATTCTCATGAGGGGGAAAGGTAGGGCAACCAAAGCCAGAGCTCCCTGGATGATGAAAGAGATAGAGAGTAGGATGAAGCAGAAAAAGGGGGCGTATGACAGATGTCAGTTTGAGAATACAAGAGAGAACCATGCTGAATACAGGAAGTTCAGAGGGGAAGTGAAAAAAGAAATGAGAGGCAGAGAGCGGCACTGGCCATAATCTTCCAACCCTTCTTAGATACAGGGGTGGTGCCAGAGGACTGGAGAATTGTAATTATTACACCCTTGTTCAAAAAAGCGTAATGGATAAACCCAGCAACTATAGGCTGGTCAGTTTAACCTCGGTAGTGGAGAAACGCTAAAATTAACAGTCACTTGGACAAGTGTGGATTAATTAAGGAAAGCCAGCAAGTATTTGTTAAAGGCAAATCATGTTTAATTAACTTGACTGAATTTTTTGATGAGGTAACAGTGAAGGTTGATGAGGGCAATGCAGTTGATGTGGTGTATATGGACTCCCAAAAGGCGCTTGACAAAGTGCCACATAATAGGTTTGCCAGCAAAGTTGAAGCCCATGGAATAAAAGGGACAGTGGCAGCATGGATACGAAATTGGCTAAGTGACAGTAAACAGAGTAGTGGTGAATGGTTGTTTTTTGGACTGCAGGAAGGTATACAGTGGTGTTCCCCAGGGCTCGGTACATGCACCACTGCTTTTCTTGATATATATTAATGGAGTAACTATTTGTACTGCCCTTCTGCACCTGTGTTCTCTCAACTCCGCCCGATGCTTCCCATTCAGAACCAGAAGTGGGGCCCCACAATCAGTCCGACCACGTTGTTCCTCAGAGCCTGCGGGCGGCAGGGAGAGACACATGGGGGGGGGGGGGAGGAGGAGGAGGAGGAGGAGGAGAGATGGGGGGGTGGAAAGAGAAATAGACGGGGGTGGAGGGGGGGGGAAGAGAGAGACATGGGGCGGGGAGGGGGGGAAAGAGGTGGTTGGGAGAGAGAGACACACGGGGGGCGGGGGTGGATCGGAGGGGAGAGAGGGAACTCATTTAAGATGTATCAGGTGCTTCCAGCCCCCTTTACACCTACATCCAATTTCTACGGAAAGCTCGGTGCGTGTTTGACAAGGGACATCGTTGGAGTGGATGAAATCCAGAAGTCACGACACTATCACTATTCACTTCATACCCAATAAACCTGTTAACAATCCATGATCCACACACAATGCCCCATCTATGGCGGGCGACCAGGCGGGCGGTGAGAGTAAGGTCATGCACTTGCGCTGGGGTAAGGGACTTCGGCTGGGGGAGGCAGCACTTGTGCTGATGCAAGGGATTTTGGCTGGGGTAAGGATCCTCTCTGGCTTCTGAAGTCAAAATGGATCGAATTACAATTTGCAAAGTCAGTCAGAACTTGGGCTGGGCGGTTCCAGTTACACATTCCAGAGAAACTTCAGGGTGTGGCTTATTCTCCAAGGGGACCAATCGGCAATAGGTCATGTGATAATGGAGAGCCAATCAGAGACAAGGCAGCCATTTTGGCAGTACAAATAACTGCATCCATATATTAATGATTTGGACTTAGGGCACTCTTTCAAAATTTGAGAATGACACAAAACTTGGAAGTAAAGTGAATAGTGAGGAGAATAGGAGTAGACTTCAAAAGGACATAAACAGGCTGGTGGAATGGGCGGACACATGGCAGGTGAGGTTTAACACAGAAAAGTGCGAAGTGATACAATTTGGTAGGAAGAACGAGGAGAGGCAATATAAACTAATTGTAAAGGGGGTGCAGGAACAGAGACTTGGGGGTATACATGCACAAATCGTTGAAGGTGGGAGGCCAAGTTGAGAAAGCGGTTAAAAAAGCTTATGGGATCCTGGGCTTCATAAATGGAGGCATGGACACTAACAGCCATAAAAATCATCAAGATGTGCAATTTAATGAGATTCAACAAATACATTTTTAAAAATAAATTCAGAAATATTTAATTTTAGACTAAACCTTGTGAACTTAGGGCAGAACAATTTGGGTCTGATGCTCTTCCATCAGAATGTTGGATTGTGATGAAGGATCACATCCAAAACTTAAACCGGTCTTTCTCTTCCAGATGTTGAGCAACCTGTTGTCCATTTCCAGCATTTTTTTTTTTGCTTTTATTTCAGATATCCAACATTCTTGTTTTTTCTTTGTTTCCTCTAGCTTTCACTTGGATCCACTGGGATAGCATGCATGTAAGCACAGTGTCTTCTTTCTAGGGAGGCAGTCTCCCATTATATCAACAAAAAAAATCCCTCACTTTCGCAATGTGGCCTTAATGTTTGCTGTTAATCATTGCAACAGAGAGTTATCTTCTGTGCCCCTAACCTCTACTGCACAGGTCACCCTCCTCAGTCTTGCAGCTTCTACTGTGTGGGACATGCTTTCCCCCTCCTACCATATTGGCAATTTCCAAAGTACAAAAATCATGAGATAATGGCTTGCTGCTTCACTCCTTTTTGTAGTGTATTTTTATGCTGCTTTCAGGTTGAAAGCTTTTAAACAGCAAAGTGTATAAATGAATCAGCATTGCACTGGACACCAACTGGTATATAAGAGGGCAGACAAACAATTTTAATGATTTTTTTTTGCACCACCCTCGTTAGTCAAGAACGAAAGTATTCTAAACTCTTAAAACATTACAATATAGATACATCCGTATCAAGAGCAGACAAAAAGAAGCATGGATTGTTAAAGTGCAGATAATGGTTAGGTGCAAATAATGGACAGGTTGCACCATCCCCCTAATGGTGCTGTCAACAAGTATAACACGAGTAACCAATATTAAACCTTAAAAACACAAATACATTAAAAATACTGCAATACACTAACAGTCCGATTAATACAGAAACCACAATCCCTATTCACCGAATTAAAAAAACTCCAATAACTCCAGTAAAAAATGCAACCTGTGTGCCCTACAAATACACCACGTGTACCTTACAGCACGTTAAATCCAATGCACGCCTCAGACCCGACAAATAAACACGCCTATGTACTCTACATCGAGAAAAATCCTATGCACCATACAAATGCTTCCCCTGCACCCTACATCCAGGTGTACACCACAGCCAGATAAATGCCCCCAAATATATGTTGTAAAATAACACAGAAATAAATATGGTGTAAATCTCCCGTGAGGAGGAGGATCAATGGAGGATTGTAAACAGCAGAGCTGCTGTCCGAGAGGTGTGCAGCCCTGGGAAGCAGAATGGAACTGGAATGTTTTTGTATTACTAAACTCTCATTAATGTTAGCAGGTTTGTACTGCATATAACCTAGGCTGTCCAGCACATGAGCCACTAGCCACACGTGGATAATTGGAAATCCAGGTGTGGCTGATTCATTTTTGATTCATACATTAAAAATGAGTAATAGACACCGTTGTTTGGCCTGAATACTCATTCACACTTTGCATGTGTACTTTAATCTTTTTGTGCGTTTGTTGGTTGAATAGCGAGACGAAAAGCACATGTGTTTGTGATCCTTGTGAGTGCTTTACTTTGTTGGTCACTGAATGGTGAAGATGTTTGTGAAGTAAATATACAGATATAAAGTATTGTGAGAGTGTATGTAAGGCTTTTTCTACTAAAATGAGTATGCTAAAACAGTGTTGCAATAGCCACACCTGTGTCTTATCAGCAATTTCTAATTGACAACACTGATATAGCCCAAAGCTGCAAATGACACTCAATCCTTTTTTATTGCAGGGTATTTTCTACTGTAACGATAAGCAGTCACACGCAGGTGCTTAAAAACCACGACTTGTCATCTTAATTGTGGCTGCCAGACAGCAGGCTAGGAACTACATTGCTGGCCAACAGAGACGAGACATGCACTAAGTCTGTCCACAACCATAAAAAAACAAATAGTCTCTCCTTCTGGGGAAAAAAACATCCACATTTGTCACTGGGGGCACTGCCTCTGAAGGTGCCAACAAAAATAACGCATCTTCTGCTGGATCTCTGCAACTTGGACACAGTAACACTGTACCTTCAGCCTCTGCTGCATGGGATGTTCTCTTCCCCACCCCCATATTATGACAATTAAGCCAATTTCACATTCTTCTCCCTATCAAAAAAGACACGCTGCAAAGCTTTGCCATCTAAATATTCTCAGCATTTCTTGGCCGGAAAAGGGACAAAATGTGCATTAGTGACCATTCTATAGCAATTAGAAGCCCTGTGTTACTGTCCAGTTACATCGGTGCTTGGATTCCTACTTTTAATCTTCATATAAGTATTTGGAAAGTAAATTGCCTATTTGCAAGTTATTTTAAGCTCTGAATTTACTTTAAAACTTCTCTTTCGTATTTGCAATTCCTTCAAATTTCCACGCCACCTTATATTCCCCTCACCTCCCCACTTTTTATGACCTATCACTTTCCTTACCCCTTTCATTCTAGCTCACCCATAAGCCTTCCTTCCCCAACAGAGACGAGACATGCACTAAGTCTGTCCACAACCATAAAAAACAAATAGTCTCTCCTTCTGGGGAAAAAAACATCCACATTTGGTCATCAATCTGGCACCCCCCACCGCCCTCCCATCACTATTTCTTTTACTCTACTCCTGGGGCTCAAACTGTATTTCCAGTAAGTCAGAGAAATGATCTTTACAGGGCTATATGGTTAGACAGGGCTACAGAATTGAAAGGAAATTACTAATTCATTGCATAGATTTACATGACAACAACAATTTGTATTTGTATAGCGCCTTTAATGTAGTAAAACATCCCAAGGCGCTTCTCAATAGCATTATAAAACAAAATTTGACACCCAGCCGCATAAGGAGATATTAGGACAGATGATCAAAAGCTTGTTGAAATAGGCTGGTTTTAAGGAGCATCTTAAAGGAGGAGAGGTTGAAAGGGAATTCCAGAGCTGAGAGCCTTGACAGCTGAAGGCATGGCTAGCAATGGTGGAGCGGTTAAAATAAGGGATGCTCAAGGCCAGAATTAGAGGAGCGCAGATATCTTGGAGGGTTGTTGGGCTAGAGGAGATTACAGAGATAGGGAGACCATAGAGGGATTTGAAAACAGGGATGAGAATTTAAAAATTGAGGCGTTGCTTAACCAGGAACCAATGTAAGTCAGCGAGCACAGGGGTGATGGTGAATGGGACTTGATGCAGGTGAGGACACGGGCAGCAGAGTTTTGGATGAGCTCAAATTTTACTGAGGGTAGAACGTGGGAGGCCGGCCAGGAGTGCATTGGAATAGTCAAATCTAGAGGTAACAAAGACATGGATGAGAGTTTCAGCAGCAGATGAGCTGAGGCAGAAGCGAAGTTAGGTATGGTTCTGGAGCTGGAAATAGGCGCTCTTAGTGATGGCGGGGATATGTGGTCGGAAGCTCATTTCCAGGTCAAATATGACACCAAGGTTGCGAACAGTCTGGTTCAGCTCAAATAGTTGCCAGGGAGAGGGAAGGAGTCGGTGGCGAGGGAACGGGGTTTGTGGCGTGGACCGAAGACAATGGCTTCGGTCTTTCCGATATTTAGTTGGAGGAAATTTCTGGTCACCCAGTATTGGATGTCAGACAAGCAGTCTGATAATTTCAAGACAGTGGAGGGGTTGAGAGAGGTGATGGTGAGGTAGAGTTGGGTACATGTGGAAACTGACACTGTGTTGCCTGACATTCCAAATGTTTTTAGATTACAGAAAATTTATTGATTTTAATAACTTTGATGAAGGGTCTCTATTCAAAACATGTTTTACGTCACCAGGATTTTTCTTTTTCTTTCAAATTTCCAACATTTAAAAAAAAAATCAGGCTGGGAGGGTTCCAGACTGGATAGGACAGCACCCACCTACTCCAGCTGGCACAGCACCCAGGACCCCTGCATATTAAAGGGCATGACAAGGGTCTACCATGTGACTGGTGGGTGCACCAATAACCACACCTCATTAGTAGGGATGGTAATAATAATCCCAGTGATGACCGGAAACACAAAACCATACCCACAATATGAAGTGGAGAATCTCGGGTTGATCAGAGAAAGGGACTACCTGCGGGACTATCCAATGGATAATAGAACGATGAGAGGGATCTCATTGAGTGGGTGCCGCAGGGTAGGAAGCCTGACAATTTTCCCTCACCCGGTGGGACAAGGAAACACGATGAGTGTGTATTTATCAGACTATCGGATGCGTGCTGGAAATAAGCTCTGTTGAGTCAGAACCAACCCAGTCAGCATACCGGGGAGAGGTGAATATTGTGTGGTGACCACCCAATGGATGTATAACTATGGCACACTGGTATGCAATATCACTAATCCCAATTTTTGCTTCACCCCCAGCTTACCCGTAACCATCGGATGTGCACGAATGACGTACATTCACGCACGAAAAACAATCCTGAAACAGAAACTAAACAAGCTAGACAAGGAGATCAAGACCGAATCCTGTAAAATCCCCTGGTATGTACAGGCCTGGAATTGGGGCTTGAATGTGGACATCCACCCTTGGATTCGCATTATCTCACATATAGTGGTGGCAGTACAACTGGTTCTGGCTCCATGCTGATTGGGATCGACATGCGCTGCTTGCTCGAAACGAAATAATAAAAGAAAGCTAAAGCTATAGTAAAGGAGCAGAGTAAGCTATTGTGACAGAATTTAGATGAGGGAGCCATATAGCTCCATGTGCACGAGGCCTCCCGAACCTAGCGGCTGATCACCGCAACCGGGGCGGGGGGCCCAAGGCAGTGTAGAATTTAGACGGGTTGGTTACCTTGAGCTGGGTAGTCAAGGACCAAAAGGGGGAATTGAAGTAGGAATTGGGTCTGCTTTAGCCAACAGCCTGCATTAGTAGTTTTAAAATTGGCCATGGCAATACATGTCACCAGGTCTATGTTAAGACTTGCGGTTAGGCGAGGCGTTGAATAACAGGAAAGCCAGGCTAAATAACAGGAAGCCTAGGCTGTTGCTTCTTAACAGAAAATGTAAAGTCCCTAATTTGTCCAAACTGTATGATTTGACCAATGACTGTATCTTTGACCGAAAAAGGTCATGTAGATGGACAATGAATGTACACGCCTACTTGTTTTCTGTATAACTGCTACTCACCTCAGTGAATTTTTTGAGATCGGATTTTAGAGCTCAGTGAATTGCTGATAAGAAATATCCATATCTTCCTTGCAAGTAAATAAACGACTCTGACTTTTCAGACTTCTCGTGGTGTATTTATTATACCACATCAGTCACCAAATCACACCTCTCTGTTTACTAATTCCTTTTTACCTCTTCCTCCTCATTATGTAGCGAGAGAAGGAAGCAAGTACTCAAAATTGGAAAATAAGAACATAAGAAATAGGAACAGGAGTAGACCATACGGCCCCTCGAGCTTGCTCTGCCATTCAATAAGATCATGGCTGATCTGATCATCAATTCAGCTCCACTTCCCCGCCCGTTCCCCATAACCCCTTATCATTTCAGAAACTGTCGATTTCTGTCTTAAATTTATTCAATGTCCCATCTTCCACAGCTCTCTGAGGCAGTGAATTCCACAGATTTACAACCATCAGAGAAGAAATTTCTCCTCATCTCAGTTTTAAATGGGTGGCCCCTTATTCTAAGATCATGCCCTCTAGTTCTTGTCGCCCCCATCAGTGGAAACGTCCTCTCTGCATCCACCTTGTCAAGCCCCCTCATAATCTTATACATTTCTATGATCACCTCTCATTCTTCTGAATTCCAATGAGTAGAGGCCCAAGCTACTCAACCTGTCCTCATGTCAACCCCCTCATCCTCGTAATCAACCTTATGAACCTTCTCTGAACTGCCTCCAAAGCAAGTATATCCTTTCGTAAATATGGAAACCAAAACTGCACGCAGTATTCCAGGTGTGGCCTCACCAATACCTTATATAGCTGTAGCAAGACTTCCCTGCTTTTATACTCCATCCCCTTTGCAATAAAAGCCAAGATATGATCAAACTATTACTGTAACTTACCTTTAATTTCCACTTCAGCATCGACAAGTGGGTGCAGGTTAGGTGAAGAAAATGCAGTAAAGCTTCCAGCGTCTATTTTCGTCACCCGATTTCCTCTGTATAATTTATGTTGAAAATACAGACCAACCTGAAAAATTAAACAAAAAGTCAGTAACGCAAATAAAATGGTAATAAATAGGCTGAATTACCCTATCAAACAAGATCAGACATCTGAACTCAACGGAGGCTATAAACGTACCTCTGGTATTACAAAGTGGCCGGCGATTAGCAGTGCCCCAAGCAAGTTATCATGGCCATCATTTCTCATCTCATAGATGGGAACCTGCAAGAACAGATGCAGTTGTAAAATCCGATTTGGCAAGGCAGAAAGTATGTAAGAGAGACAGTACAGTATCAGATTTATTGGTTAGTAATTATGGAGTAAACTGAAGGCTGTTTTGCATTCCTTTTTTGTTATCCTACATAACACTCTATTTCCTTCCCACACACCCAAAAAAAAGTTATTTTTTTCCTGTGTTTTCTGTTTGCACCAAACCAGACAATGCCTGTGGCCAAGGTAATAGATGAATGACCTACTCCCAGTGAAGGGACTCCCAATTTTTCCAACTCCCGCTGGGAAAATGATTGGCTTTTGCTTTGAACTATTTCACAAAGGCACAGCTGGACAGTATGAGGGCCCAGAGATGTGATCCCATATCCCACAGCTCTACACTCGGACAGCACAGGATCCCTGCTCCTATATTCTCTTTTTTCCATTCCACCTCTGTGAAACATATTAGGACATTGCTTTTTTTAGATTAAAGGCACTCTATAAATGAAAATTATTGTTGTCATTATTCTAATGTTTTTATTCAGGATTCCAAAGCTGAAAGCGAGCAGTAAAGTACATCCTCACAGATGAAGCTAGAAGGAAGCATTTGATGGAATGCAAAACCTTTCTGCTTCAAAGTTACTGGAGATAGAAGTCATTAATGGGAATTATAAATAAAAGTGAGATACGTGTTTCCAAACCTACTCATTTGTATTTAAATTGAAATAAAATTTCCTTCTTTCCATTCTTTGGGCCCAAATTTCCCCAGCGCTTAAGAGCGGTGGAGTTAGCCGTGGTACGCCGACTTCGTGGGGGAAAAAACGCATCGAAAACTTACCAGGATAATGTGGCCGTTCCTGGATCCCTGTGGTCCTGTGGCGTGGCGCTGCAAAACCTGCGGGGGGGCGGGACTTGGGTCACACTCGCTCAGCGCAGCCGGCAGGGAGGCGGAACTTGGGCCACACTCACTCAGCGCAGCCGGCAGGGAGGCGGAACTTGGGCCACACTCGCTCAGCGCAGCCGGCAGGGAGGCGGAACTTGGGCCACACTCGCTCAGCGCAGCCGGCAGGGAGGCGGAACTTGGGCCTCACTCGCTCAGCGCAGCCGGCAGGGAGGCGGAACTTGGGCCACACTCGCTCAGCGCAGCCGGCAGGGAGGCGGAACTTGGGCCACACTCGCTCAGCGCAGTCGGCAGGGAGGCGGAACTTGGGCCTCACTCGCTCAGCGCAGCCGGCAGGGAGGCGGAACTTGGGCCACACTCGCTCAGCGCAGCCGGCAGGGAGGCGGGGCTTGGGCCCCGCGTCTCCTCGAGTGCCGGCAGGGGGACACGTGTCTGTTTCAGCGTGCCTGCGCAATGCACGTTTCAGCAATGGAGCAGGAAGCTTGGCAATCGGTCAATTAAAGGAAAGCGTCCTCAGTGCCTCAGCAGCATTGGCAATGGACCATATATAAAGGTAAGGTGTGAATAGTGATTTTTGGGTGGCTGAGGGAGTGGAAAGCAGTGCTGCATAGGTGGAAGAAAGGTGAGAACTGTGATATTTCAAGATAACCTGAGTGTAAGTCCAATACACCAATGATGCAAGAGCGTGCAACAAGAATAAAGAATTTCCTCCATGAGGAAGTGGAGAAACTAGTCACTGTCATGGAGGACAAATGGCTGGAGCTGGATATCAGTAAGAGCAGTCCCACAAAAGTTCCACCTAAAGAAATGAGAAGACGATGGAGCATAGTTGCAGAAGAATACTCCGCAGGGGGGAATACCGCAAGATCTGGAAGCCAGTGTAAAAAGAAATGGCAAGACTTTAGTCAAGTAGTGAGTGTAAATAATAGCTTCATCTTTAAATGGAATTGCAATTGTAAATATGACCATCTGTATATGTCCCACCCATCAGAAGTGCACCATGTGTGAAAAGTTATATTTTCATCTTTGCAGAAGAAATTGGCCCACAACATAAGGGAAAAACTTAGAACAGGAGGGGGGCCACCAAATCTGCACCAACTATCACCCCTGGAACAGAGGGTTGCTGCCTTGCTGAGTCGCACCTGCAGAAAAAGAATCAGCTCTACAAAAGCTGGACCCACACGCAAGGGTGAGGGTGAGTCATTAAAATGCATCGTCGCCCTTCAAATCAAACTGCTGACTGGCCTGCTACACGTGAGACTACTCATGCCACCCATCCTGCCCCTTCCTGTGCTGCTAACCATTTGACTGTTCTGTTGTATTATGCAGAAGACGACGACAAACCTGAACATCCTGAAGATCCACCAAAAGATCCAGATGCGTGCACTCCAGACCAAGGCGGGTGGGGAGAGGAGGGCTCCATGGAAATGTGTTCACGGGAGAATGCTGATCGTGATATGGATCAGTCCATGGTACAGGGCATCACACTGCCAGAAACCTCCATGAGCTCTGCGGCGACACTCCATGGTTTCACACCTTCCGAGGTTACAGGTCCCAATGGCGGTGGTGAAATGCATGATGGAACACCCAGTGCCCCACTGTCCCAGCCTGCGCCTCGCACCGGAGGTGTGCCACTAGGCAGACCCACGGCGAGGGGAAGGAGAAGCCGACCAGTCTCTCCTGAGATGCAGCCTTCATCAGTTGTTAATCAGGTTATGTCATTGGGTGAGGAGACCAATGCCCTCACAAGATCACTCGTGGTGGCCGTCAGTGGGGTGCGTGATGAGGCAATGACACTGTCAGGAGAAATATCAGCACTGAGACGGGAACTGAGGTTGGACATTTCAGAGAGTGTGCAAACGATGGCAGATACCATGAGGGAGCTAGCTGCTGCAATAAGGGCACAAAGGCCAGATACTCAAAAGCCCTCCACTCCACACAACAGCTACCGGTGAGATCCAAGCCGGGCCCCCAACCCCCTCCCCACCTACCATCACCGACCCTATGAGGAAGTGCACTTTCCCCAAGATGTGGGTGAGGGATGGGTGCAGCCTTTCTTTGCTGTTGAAGTGCATTGTAAAATATCCAGTAAAAGATATTTTGCATTAAAACTGAATCATGTTCCATTAGGACCACAAAACATTTAGGAACAACTGTAAAAAGTAAAAATCCTTCACCCTTACAGTCATGCATGCCTGCCACCCCTATCCCTGTCAGGAGGGCTAGCCGGTGCATTCTGCAGTCGGCAAGGTGGGACTGCTCTATTTTCAGTAGCTGATTTATCTTTCATTTATGTGTGATGTTGTTGTGCAGCTGTTGTGTTGAAGATGTTGTGCTGATGTTGTGAAGGTGTTTAGTGCTTTAGAATCCTCTAACTCACCTTCCACCGCGCCCCCCCACCCCCCTCCACACCTTATCTCTAGCTACCTGCGCTGATTTCTTAAATGTAGGTAAGGTTTTTCTATGCCTACAAAAATGGCCACATACACTGGCCTAACTTAGTTTGGAGTAACTTTTAGCTGGCCAAATTTGCTTCTATGACCAAAAGAGGCATAAGTGGCTGGTCACGCCCCCTTTTGGAGAGAAAAAACTAAACTAGAAAAAAACCTAACTAACTGACTTACACTGGAGCAAGTTAAATGGGGAAATTTGCGATTTTTAAGTTACTCAAAAAAAAAGCTACTTACTCCAAAAAAAAAAATGGGTCAACTCCTGAGGAAATCCGAACCTTTTATATATTTGAGGGTGTCACCACTGTGAAATTAAAACTATCAAGACTGTTCAATTTGCTCTGCCCGATCAAATATGGCAGCACAGATTTTAGTTTCAGTAAGTCATCTGTTTGTACCACAAGCCTCATGGGCATTTTACAGACGGGGTCTTGTTAGCTTGCAGGTTGGTGAATTCCGTGCATGCACAGTATTGACCCATCTAACTAAATAACAATCCTGGTGGTAACTTCACCTTTGGTAACATTGCGTGCAGTGGAGGTAAGGCATCATATTGGCACTTCCTCATTCTGAATGGGGAGGCAAGGTGGTTCGCAGTGATTCCCAGCCGGACAGCTAGAGTAATTTGCCACATTGAAAAACATAACAATATATAAGATGCTCTAGCGTACCTTTGCAACTGGAGAAAATTAAAACAAAAACTGGGCTGCATATTCCTTGATGTTTATTGACAGGGTAGATGCTGAGAGACATAGAAAATAGGTGCAGGAGTAGGCTATTCGGCCCTTCGAGTCTGCACCACCATTTAATATGATCATGGCTGATCATGCATTTCAGTACTCCATTCCTGCTTTCTCTCCAGAACCCCTTGATCCCTTTAGCCGTGAGGGCCACATCTAACTCCCTTTTGAATATATCTAACGAACTGGCCCCAACAACTTTCTGTGGTAGAAAATTTCACATGCCCACAACTCTCTAAGTGAAGAAGTTTCTCCTCATCTCGGTCCTAAATGGCTTACCTCTTATCCTTAGACTGTGTCCGCTGGTTCTGGACTTCCCCAACATCGGGAACATTCTTCCTGCACCTAACCTATCCAATCCTGTCAGAATTTTATATGTTTCTATGAGATCCCCTCTCATTCTTCTAAATTCCATTGAATATAAGCCTAATCGATCCAATCTTTCTTCAAAT
The DNA here is from genome assembly GCF_044704955.1 of Pristiophorus japonicus. Classification (NCBI taxonomy): domain Eukaryota; kingdom Metazoa; phylum Chordata; class Chondrichthyes; family Pristiophoridae; genus Pristiophorus; species Pristiophorus japonicus. The sequence continues at coordinate 250,960,628 of NC_091980.1, forward strand.
GCAAGTCCTGTCATCCCGGGAATCAGTCTGGTGAACCTTCGCTGCACTCCCTCAATAGCAAGAATATCCTTCCTCAGATTAGGAGATCAAAACTGTACACAATATTCAAGATGTGGCCTTACCAAGGCCCTGTAAAACTCTAGTAAGACCTCCCTGCTCCTATACTCGAACCCTCTCGCTATGAAGGCCAACATGCCATTTGCCTTCTTCACCACCTGCTGCATCTGTATGCCAACCTTCAATGTCTGATGTACCATGACACCCAGGTCTCGTTGCACCTCCCCTTTACCAATCTGTCACCATTCAGATAATAATCAGCCCTCCTGTTTTTACCACCAAAGTGGATAACCTCACATTCATCCACATTTTCCATGGCTGGAGTGTCTAGAACTAGGGGCCACAGTCTCAGGATAAGGGGTAGGCCATTTAAGACAGAGATGAGAAGGAATTTCTTCACTCAGAGGGTTGTGAATCTTTGGAATTCTCTGCCCCAGAGAACTGTGGATGCAGAGTCTCTGAATATATTCAAGGCTGAGCTAGATAGATTTTTGGAGTCGAAGGGAATCAAGGGATATGGAGATCGGACAGGAAAGTGGAGTTGAGGTCGATGATGAGCCATGATCTTATTGAATGACGTTGCAGACTCGAGGGAACGTATGGCCTACTCCTGCTCCTATTTCTTAGGTTTAAAAATATCATGTCAGCAATATTCCTATATAAAGCATGACTACATTACAATCTACTCTTTACTCAAAGTCACTTAATTCAAATAATCTAACAATTTGAATTTTTTTCAAGTGCTAAATTCCCACTTTGCTGTGTTATTTGAATTATTTGCTAATTTGAATTATTGGATAATTGAACATTTTAAGCATAAAAAATAACTTTGTATTATCAGGAGTAGATTGAACTCAAAAGGTTAACAAGTAACATTTTGCTTTCCATGTTTGTATTTCTGTCATTGTCATTTTCCCCACTAATGCCAATATTTTATTCTGTTGCCTGATTTTAATGGAACAGTGAATGAGTGTAAAGCAGATAACACAGCATACTTCCGTCTACTTTTTCACTGAAATTAGTGGATGGGAGAAAATCTAGGGGCTAGCTCCTTTATGATTTATTAGAGTTATTAAACGAGTAGCTAGAAGCTGGAGCTTCCATCATCTAATTCATATAAATCTGAATATTAAAAAAACAGATTTACTGCCTTGCAATGTTGGAAACGTGATGTACAAAATCCCCCACATATCAGCTCGATGTTCTAGCTATCTTTGAACATCAAGGCATTGCTTAACCGGGAGCCAATGTAGGTCAGTGAGTACAGGGGTGATGGGTGAGCGGGACTTGGTGCGAGTTTGGACACGGGCAGCAGAGTTTTGGATGACCTCAAGTTTACGTAGGGTAGAATGTGCGGGGCCAGCCAGGAGAGCATTGGAATAATCAAGTCTAGAGGTAGCAAAGGGTTTCAGTAGCAGATGAGCTGAGACAAGGGCGGAAGCAGGCGATGTTATGGAGGTGGAAATAGGCGGTGGAAATAGGCGGTCTTAGCTATGCCGTGCATGTGTGGTCAGAAGCACATTTCAGGGTCAAATATGACACCAAGGTGGTGAACAGTCTGGTTCGGCCTCAGACCGAAGTTGGGGAGTCGGATGGGGTCAGTGTTTGGGGTGGGGACTGAAAACAATGGCTTTGGTCTTCCCAATATTGAATTGGAGAAGATTTCTGCTCATCCAGAACTGGGTATCGGACAAGCAGTCTGACAATTTAGAGACAGTGGAGGGATTGAGGGAAGTGGTGGTGAGGTAGAGCTGGATGTCAAATATTTTGTATCGGTCTTCACGGTAGGAAACACTAATAACATCCCAATAGGAGACAATCAAGGGGCTATAGGGAGAGAGGAATTTAATACAATTATCATCACTAAAGAAGTAGTACTTGGTAAAATAAAGGGATTACAGTTGGATGTTGACACCAGGGGTAGGGGGGTCCTGTAGGGTCCTTCTGAATGGATGAGCGAAGATGGGCCAAATAAAATTATTTATCTATAATTATCTTGTGATCTTATGACTACTTTCCAAGTTATTTATGAAGCCTAGTTTTATTTTGATATGTTTAAGCATTGAAGGCAATACCGCTGCTTTAAGATGCTTTAGAGAAGCTGCTGAGCACCTGAGAGGTTATTGGGAGATGGTGAAACGTCCATTAGTGTACTAGTTAGAATGTGAATTTTACAAATTATTTAGATATAGAATCCTGTTATTTCAGAAGCTGGAAACTAATGCACTTGAAGTGTGTGGCAAGTGAAGAACTATCTGCAGTCAGTTACTTGATTCAAAACACATCTGTATAATAAATGGAACCAAAATTGCTTTACATATGGGAAACGGATCACTTGGATCTATGCCAACTCTGACTTACGGATGCTTAACACTCATGAAGGAACTCCTGCGATGCATTTACCAGTGCAGTATCTTAGATTTATTCAAATGATTTACACCTTTCCTACTCCACTATCGTCATTAGAATTACTTATTTTGCATTTACAATATATCTTCATACACACACAAGTTTGGGGAAATAAAATCTAGGGCTGAAAATGTTACTTTAGTTAATGGTTCACAGATGAAATGGGCATATGAAAGTTTGAAATGGCCGTTATGCTTTAATAAAATTCTTGTGGTAATGCTATGTAGTATAAATGCGATTACAAAACTAATGAAGTGAATAAATAACTACTCATTTTACAGAAATGTCCTTGTATTCAGGTTGCTCAACAAGTTCAATGAAAATGGTTTAACATTGCAGAATGACTAGATTCTATCTGTTTCAAAGAGGAAAGATAACATTCTTAAGCAATGATAATTCCTTCCTAAAATTTTATTTTATTTAAATTGTAAGCAATTCTCTCTCTCGGCACCATATAATATTTTCATTTGATTCAGCTCCAATTGCCACTTATGATAATGTTTCAATAACCCTTTGCATGAAAAAAAATCATCTTTCCCTTTAAGAATATAAGAACATAAGAAATTGGAGCAGGAATAGGCCATACGGCCTTTCAAACCAGCTCCGCCATTCAATAAGATCATGGCTGATCATCGACCTCAACTCCCACTTCCCCTAGAGTCCAAAAATCTATCTACCTCAGCCTTGAATATATTCAGAGACTCTGCATTCACAGCCCTCTGAGGAAGAGAATTCCAAAGATTCACAACCATCTGAGTGAAGAAATTCCTCCTCATCTTGGTCTTAAATGGCCAACCCCTTATCCTGAGACTGTGCCCCTAGTTCTAGACACTCCTAGACAGAGAAGACAACCTCTCAGCATTTACCCTGTCAATCCCCTTCAGAATTCCGTTGGAGGGTGAGAAAGTTTGTTCTCAAACCAGGATCCTAAGCTTAAATAAAGGAGACTACAAAGCTATGAGGGCAGAGTTGGCTAAAGTGGACTGGGAAAATAGATTAAAGTATGCGACGGTTGATGAGCAGTGGCAGACATTTAAGGAGATATTCCATAACTCGTAACATAAATATATCCCAATGAGAAGGAAAGACTGTAAGAGAAGGGATAACCATCCGTGGCTAACTAAGGAAATAAGAGAGGGTATCAAATTGAAAACAAGGACATACAATGTGGCCAAGACTAGTGGGAGGCTAGAGGATTGGGAAACTTTTAAAAGCCAGCAAAGAGTGACTAAAAAAAATGATAAAGGGGAGGAAGATAGATTATGAGAGTAAACTAGCACGAAATATAAAAAGAGATAGTAAGAGTTTCAACAGGTACATAAAAAGGCTAAAGTAAATGTTGGTCCCCTTGAGGATGAGACTGAGGAATTAATAATGGAGAACAGGGAAATGGCAGAGACGTTGAACAAATATTTTGTATCAGTCTTCACGGTAGAAGACACTAAAAACATCCCAATAGTGGATAATCAGGGGCTATATGGAGGGAGGAACTTACTACAATCACTAACACTAAAGAAGTAGTACTGATAAAATAATGGGACTAAAGGCGGACAAGTCCCCTGGACCTGATGGTTGCATCCTAGAGTCCTAAAAGAAGTGGCTTCAGAGATAGTGGATGCATTGGTTGTAATTTACCAAAATTCCCTGGATTCTGGGGCAGTCTCAGCAGATTGGAAAACAGAAAGCAGGAAACTATAGACTGGTTAGCCTAACATCTGTCGTTGGGAAAATGCTGGAGTCCATTATTAAGGAAGCAGTAGCAGGACATTTGGAAAAGCATTTTTCAATCAAGCAGAGTCAGCATAGTTTTATGAAAGGGAAATTATGTTTGACAAATTTGCTGAAGTTCTTTGAGGATGTAATGAGCAGGGTGGATAAGGGGGAACCAGTGGATGTGGTGTATTTGGATTTTCTGAAGGCAGTCGATAAGGTGCCACATAAAAGGTTACTGCACAAGATAAAAGTTCATGGGGTTGGGGGTAATATATTAGCATGGATAGAGGATTGGCTAACTAACAGAAAATAGAGTGGGGATAAATGGGTAATTTTTCGGTTGGCAAACAGTAACTAGTGAGGTGCCGTAGGGATCGATGCTGGGGCCGCAACTACTTATAATCTATATTAATGACTTGGATGAAGGGACCGAGAATAATGTAGCCAAGTTCGCTGATGATACAAAAATGGGTGGGAAAGCAAATTGTGAGTAGGACACAAAAAATATGCGAAGGGATATAGACAGCCTATAAGTGAGTGGGCAAAAGTTTGGCAGATGGAGTATAATGCAGAAAAATGTGAGATTATCCACTTTGGCAGAAAAAATAGAAAATGATAATTTAAATGGGGAAAAATTGCAAAGTGCTGCAGTACAGAGGGACCTGGGGGTCCTTGTGCATGAAACACAAAAAGTTAGTATGCAGGTACAGCAAGTAATCAGGAAGGCAAATGGAATGTTGGCCTTTATTGCAAGGGGGATAGATTATAAAAGCAGAGAAGTCCTGCTACAACTGTACAGGGTATTGGTGAGGCCACGCCTAGAGTACTGCGTGCAGTTTTGGTCTTCGTATATAAGGATATACTTGCATTGGAGGCTGTTCAGAGAAGGTTCACTAGGTTGATTCCGGAGATGAGGGGGTTGACTTATGAAGATAGGTTGAGTAGGTTGGGACTATACTCATTGAAGTTCAGAAGAATGAGAGGTGATCTTATCAAAACATGCAAGATAATGAGGGGTCTCGACAAGGTGGATGCAGAAAGGATATTTCCACTCATGGAGGAAACTAAAACGAGGGGACATAGTCTTAGAATAAGGGGGCACCCATTTAAAATTGAGATGCAGAGGAATTTCTTCTCTCAGAGGGTTGTAAATCTATGGCATTGTCTGCCCCAGAGAGCTGTGAAGGCTGGGTCTTTGAGTATATTTAAAGGCGGAGATAGACAGATTTTTGAGCGATAAGGGAGCAAAGGGTTATGGGGAGCGGGCAGGGAAATGGAACTATGTCCATGATCAGATCAGCCAAGATCTTATTGAATGGCGGAGCAGACTCGATGGGCCGAAATGCCTAATCCTGCTCTTATTTCTTATGTTCTTAATCTTGTGTGTTTCAATGAGATCACCACTCATTCTTCTAAACTCCAGAGAGTATAGGCCCATTCTACAGAATCTCTCATCATAAGACAGCCCTCTCATCCCAGGACTCAATCTAGTGAAACTCCGTTGTACTGCCTCCAAGGCAAGTATATCCTTGCTTAGATAAGGAGGCAAAACTGTGTACAGTGCTCCAAGTGTGGTCTCACCAAAGCCCTGTATAAATAAGTTAGAGGGAGAGGAGAGTGTGATTGAACAATGTGTTGCAGCAAGGCAGACATATAGCAGGCTGAGCGGCCCCCGGTCTGTGAGCACCATCGGAGTAGGCCGGGGAACGGAAGGAGCAGTGTGGAAGCGTACCAGGGAGCAGGAAAGCAACGGCAGGGAAGAGGGACATCACCAAGGTCCAGGTCGGTGATTGGAGCGTGGGCAGATACAGCAGGAGCGGTGAGGTCGGGGTGAAGGAGCGGTGAGAGATTGTAGAGAGACATGATCGGGGCCCAGGAGAGGCGCACGTTCGGGGCCCAGGAATGGCGAGGGGCCAAGGGCAACACGGGCCAGCCCACACTGCGATATATGTGCGCACTAGGTCCATGCAGCAGAGCTGGTCTCCACTTGTCTTGGTTAATCCTCGCTACTGGACCAAGACATAGCTCTGTCAAGCCCGCAGATTGGAAAACTGTAAATGTAACACACCTATTTAAAAAAAGGTGGCAGACAAAAAGCAGGAAACTATAGACCAGTTAGCCTAACATCTGTAGTTGGGAAAATGTTGGAGTCCATTATTAAAGATGCAGTAGCAGGACATTTGGATAAGCAAAATTCGGTCAGGCAGAGTCAGCATGGATTTATGAAGGAGAAGTCATGTTTTGACAAATTAGCTGGAATTCTTTGAGGATGTAACGAACAGGGTGGATAAAGGGGAACCAGTGGATGTGGTGTATTTGGACTTCCAGAAGGCATTTGACAAGGCGCCACATAAAAGGTTACTGCACAAGATAAAAGTTCACGGAGTTGGGGGTAATATATTAGCATGGATAGAGGATTGGCTAACTAACAGAGGACATAGAGTCGGGATAAATGGTTCATTCTCTGGTTGGCAACCAGTAACTAGTGGGATGCTGCAGGGATCAGTGCTGGGACCCCAACTATTTACAATCTATATTAACGACATGGAAGAAGGGACTGAGTGTAACGTAGCCAAGTTTGCTGACGATACAAAGATGGGAGGAAAAGCAATGTGTGAGGAGGACACAAAAAATCTGCAGAAGGACATAGACAGGCTAAGTGAGTGGGCAAAAATTTGGCAGATGGAATATAATGTTGGAAAGTGTGAGGTCATGCACTTTGGCAGAAAAAAAATCAAAGAGCAAGTTATTATTTAAATGGAGAAAGATTGCAAAGTGCCGCAGTACAGCGGGACCTGGGGGTACTTGTACATGAAACACAAAGGGATAGTATGCAGGTACAGCAAGTGATCAGGAAGGCCAATGGTATCTTGGCCTTTACTGCAAAGGGGATGGAGTATAAAAGCAGGGAAGTCTTGCTACAGTTGTACAGAGTATTAAGGTATATAAGGTATCTAAGGTATTGGTGAGGCCACACCTGGAATACTGTGTGCAGTTTTGGTTTCCATATTTACGAAAGGATATACTTGCTTTGGAGGCAGTTCAGAGAAGGTTCACTAGGTTGATTCCGGGGATGAGGGGGTTGACTTATGAGGAAAGGTTGAGTAGGTTGGACCTCTACTCATTGGAGTTCAGAAGAATGAAAGGCGATCTTATCGAAACATATAAGATTATAAAGGGGGCTTGACAAGGAGGATGCAGAGAGGATGTTTCCACTGATGGGGGAGACTAGAACTAGAGGGCATGATATTAGAATAAGGGGCCGCCCATTTAAAACAGAGATGAGGAGAAATTTCTTGTCTCAGAGGGTTGTAAATCTGTGGAATTCGCTGCCTCAGAGAGCTGTGGAAGCTGGGATATTGAATAAACGATAAGGGGATAAGGGGTTATGGGGAGCGGGCAGGGAAGTGGAGCTGAGTCTATGATTAGATCAGCTATGATCTTATTGAATGGCGGAGCAGGCTCGAGGGGCCGTATGGCCTACTCCTGTTCCTATTTCTTATATTCTTATGTGTGGTGGCTGGTGTGCAACGGCCACCACACATTAAAAAAATCCACGCACGGGCATCTTCCATCCTTCAAGATTTAGTTCGGACCTTCATTGAAACACCTGTGAACTTCTTGACATGGAAGCAAGTCATCCTCGATTGAGAGATCTGGACATAGTGGAAAGTAAGGGCCTATTTCCATTGGTGGAGCGGTTTATAACGAGGGGGCATAGTTTTAAGGTGGTTGGTGGAAGGTTTAGAGGGGATTTGAGGGGGGGCTTCTTTACGCATAGGGTTGTGGGGATTTGGAACTCGCTGCCTGGAAGAGTGTGGATGCAGAAACCCTCACCACTTTTAAGAGATGGTTGGATGGGCACTTAAAGTGCAGTAACCTGCAGGGTTACAGACCTAGAGCTGGTAATTGGGATTAGACTGGGTGACCTTTTGGATGGCGCAGATATAATGATAAGTACTGCAGGTTTAGAATATCGCCAGGGTGATCTCCTGGACTAGTTTCGATCGCCTGGATGGTTCGGAGAGGAATTTTCCCAGATTTTTTTCTCCCTAAATTGCCCTGGGTTTTTATCTGTTTTTTGTCTCTCTCAGGAGATCATGTGGCTCCGGTTGGGGTGGAGTGTAGAATGTTTCAGTATAAGGGGTGTCACAGTTGTGTGGGGTGGACTGGTTGGGCTGGGTGCTCTTTGCCTTTCCGTCATTGTTCATTGGTTTATATGTAACCTTTAGGGCTGCTGACCAAGGACAGTGCGGCTCTTTGTCGGCTGGCGCGGACACGATGGGTCAAAATGGCCTCCTTCTGCGCTGTAAATTTCTATGTTTCTATTTCCAATGCTCTCCTAGCCAGCCTCCCATTGTCTGCCCTCTGCAAACTTCAGCTCATCCAAAACTCTGCTGTTCACATCCTATTCTGTACCAGGTTTCACTCACCCATCACTTCTGTGCTTGCTGACCTAAATTGACTCCCAGTCCACCAATGCTTCAAATTTCAAATTCTCATCCTTTGTTTAAATCTATCTCCTCAATGACTCCTCACAACTCACCTCTTTGACCTGTCCTCATACCTCCTCCTTTGGCTTGGTGTCTATTTTTTCGTTATGCCTCTGTGAAGTGTCTTGTGACATTTTTCTACATAAAATACATATAATTGCAGTGTTCATATGTTCTCCTATAATTGAGGCAAATTATCTTGGATTCATACTACATCCATGTTGGACCTGTGGCACAGAATTTTCTACCTTTGTTTTTTTTAAGTTTCCTGGTTTGCCGTCCTTTGCAGTCAGAATTGGGTGAATTTATAATGAGGAACAAAGAAATGGCAGACCAATTGAACAAATACTTTGGTTCTGTCTTCATAAAGGAAGACACAAATACCTTCTGGAAACGCTAGGGGACCGAGGGTCTAGCGAGAAGGAGGAACTGAAGGATATCCTTTGATAGAGAATTCAAGCTCTGCAGCCTTGCTGCAGTTTTGAAAGAACACAGACCGCATTGCATTAAGTCATCAATCAACTTGACATTTTAGGACCTTGGGTAGCGAGCCAATTAAAGGTTAAAAGACTATCAATTGAGCCAATAAGGTCAAAGAAGGCGAGTTCTTTTCTGTAAATTGAACCAGGTATAAGTACAGCCATTTGGCCATGTGGTCTCAGAAGGACAAAGGCCTGGCTTAAAGCCAGAAGCTTGTTGCTGCTGCCAGAATAAAATTACATTAAAACTACAACCGGAGTTCGTATTTCATTGGAAATTAAGAGATCTAACAATTTTGGCGTCACGAACACGATCGCTGAGGGAAGAAACTGAATTTTGGTCATCGGACCTACTTTATAAAAGTCCTCGGTCAAAAGTCTAAATTCGCCTCTTCTTCTACGCGATTCCGAAAGCCTCCGGTTGGTAGTCGGCTCGAGGTCCCATAGACGTCTAACATCGGCGGTGTGTTAGTTAATTAATCACCGTCCTACTGATCGGCTGGAAAGCCTACGACTCGAGACCCCAGTAAAGAAATCAGTATTATGGCAGCAGGAGATAAGAGCAAAGAATTGCCTACAACTGTTAAAGGTGGGCAGGCATCACCTGAGGTTTCGACAGATGAAATCCTCGAACAGTTGAAAGAATACATAGAGCAACAATTCAACTTATCTAAAACTGTATTAAGATCGAACAAAAGTACGGAACCTCCAAAGGACAATGGTCCTTGGACGAGATTAAAAGGGTCTGGGGAAAAACGGCCCATATGAAAAATAAAGAGCGAACTAGATGGTCCCGAGCAGTTATGGGACAGATCCGAAAGCGGATTGAAATTATAATGCGTTGCCAACATGATCGAGAACTGACCAGTACAAAGGACCAATTGCAAGCTGTTTGTGCACAGCTGCGACAGAAAAGATTTGAACTTGAAAAGTCGGAACGGGAAGTTAAAGATCTTAAAGGTGAAATTAAACAATGGAAAAAATCATTAGGTCAAGAGACAGTAATAGGAAAAGGAAAATGTATCGATCAATTCCCAGGGTACCCATGTTTGGATAAATTAAAAACGCAAACCTAAAAACATGACCGAGGAATAGATACGGATTCTGAATCCTCTGACGATACAGGGTCGGAGGATGAAGAATTAGGGGTGCGCTTTGCCCCGTTTAAAAAAAGACAAGTTGTAGTCAAATCAGAAGAGACTGCGGATGAGGGCGGAACCAAAAAAACGAAGAAAAGGGTGGATGTAGAATACTTATTTCATGATCCGGCAGACCCAGAGAAAATTGATAAATGGTCCAAGGAGTTGCCCAATCCAAAGAAAGGGGGAGTAAAAACGTGGGACCAATTGGACCGCTTAAGAAATATATATCAACTTCATCTCTGGGACGGAGTGCAGATTTTGACCATAATAGTGCCAAAAGCACAAGGAAGAAAATTGCACGACAAGGTAGAAGAAGCTTTGGGGCAGGATGAGCAAGAATTAAACACAGGATGGGAGGCGATTAAACACTGGCTGCTAGCCTTCAGTCCAGCTAAGACAGACTGGGGAAAAATTGCAGCCTGTCAACAGAAAGGAACAGAGAAGGTACTGGAGTATGACGAGCGGTTTAGATGCACATGGCTAGAACATTCGGGTATGAATAATACGGATGAGGAAATGGATGAACAAGTGTTTGGACCTCTGAAAGCAGCTTTCGTGGCAGGTCTAAAGCCAGAACTGTCCAAAATGCTTAAAGTAGTGTTACCGGACTGGGAAGGTAGTGGAACTACCTTTGCAGCATTGGTGGATCGATGTAACCAATTAGATTGGGATATGGGAGCTAAAGTCCGAGCTGCACAGGCTATGAAATGGAAATCCCAGGATTCCGATAAACAGTTATTAGGAAAATTACCCGTCATTATTGTGGGAAAGAAGGTCACAGGGCCAAGATGTGCAGGGCAAAACAGCAAGGTCGCGGCCGGGGAAGAGGACGCAGCCAGGGATACAATTCAGCCAACAAACCAGGCTTGTCACAAGATACCGACCTCATAGAAGCATTTAAGCGACTGACAGTACAACAACAGAAGGAGTTACTTGGGATAGCAAAAAACGATTAGAGCCCATCCTGGTCCACCTCCGCGCACTAATACAACAAAGGGGAGATGGGCTATATGTAACTGTGAGGGTGTGGACTGTCTTTTAGACACAGGGGCGGAGTTAACATGCTTACCCCTACAATATGGAGACTTTTTGTCGTTGGATGGTAGGGCACGTACAGCCTATGGAGTTGGGGGCCATAAAATGGAAATTAAAAGGACAACACCGGTATTTATAGGGCGGGTCCACATGAACTAACCACGCCGGTCTGGATAGGCCCAGTAGATCAACCCCTTTTGGGAATGGACGTTCTAATCCAAGTAGATTCATCGTTGCATTTCGAGGATGGTCGGGTGACATGGTCAATTAGAACTTTGAAGAAAGAAGAATTGAAGGAACACTCGATATGGGCTAAAGATAAGAACGGGAGCAGCGTCGGAGCTGCGTGGTGAGGCCTATAAAAGGCACAGCAGGGAGTCCGGGGCCCAGTGTCGGCAGCAGTCGGGAGCAGCGTCAGAGGTGCGTGGAGAGGCCTATAAAAGGCGAGCCGGTGCAGCTACAGGGAGAAGGCAAAAAAAAAGTAGAAAGAAACAGGAAGGTGACGGCACAGCCGAGGGGGTAAGTGATTGACTGGTGATTGGTGAGTAGTTTTTCTTTTTTCTCTTCTATAACAGTGAGTAAACTTTAGCATTGTTGTTGCTTATCTAAGGGTTAAGTCATGGCAGGACAGCTCGGTCACGTGTTATGCTCCTCCTGTACCATGTGGGAACTCAGGGACGACTCCAGTGTTCCTGACGACTACGTGTGCGGGAAGTGTATCCGCCTCCAGCTCCTGACGGACCGCGTTGCGGAGTTGGAGGTGAGGGTGGATGCACTCTGGAGCATCCACGATGCTGAGAATGACGTGAGTAGCACGTGTAGCGAGTTGGTTGTACCGCAGGTAAAGGGTCCACAGCCAGATAGGGAATGGAAGACCAGCAGGAAGAGCAGTGCAAGGAAGGTAGTGCAGGGGTCCCCTGTGGTCATCCCCCTGCAAAACAGATACACTGCTTTGAGTACTGTTGGGGGGATGACTCATCAGGGGAGGGCAGCAGCAGCCAAGTTCATGGCACCGTGGCTGGCTCTGTTGCACAGGAGGGCAGGAAAAAGAGTGGGAGAGCGATAGTGATAGGGGATTCAATTGTAAGGGGAATAGATAGGCGTTTCTGTGGCCGCAACCGAGACTCCAGGATGGTATGTTGCCTCCCTGGTGCAAGGGTCAAGGATGTCTCGGAGCGGGTGCAGGACATTCTAAAAAGGGAGGGAGGCCAGCCAGTTGTTGTGGTGCACATTGGTACCAACGACATAGGTAAAAAAAGGGATGAGGTCCTACGAAACGAATTTAAGGAGCTAGGAGCTAAATTAAAAAGTAGGACTTCAAAAGTAGTAATCTCGGGATTGCTACCAATGCCACGTGCTAGTCAGAGTAGGAATCGCAGGATAGCGCAGATGAATACGTGGCTTGAGCAGTGGTGCAGCAGGGAGGGATTCAAATTCCTGGGGCATTGGAACCAGTTCTGGGGGAGGTGGGACCAGTACAAACCGGACGGTCTACACCTGTGCAGGACCGGAACCAATGTCCTAGGGGGAAGTGTTTGCTAGTGCTGTTGGGGAGGAGTTAAACTAATATGGCAGGGGGATGGGAACCAATGCAGGGAGACAGAGGGAAACAAAAAGGAGACAAAAGCAAAAGACAGAAAGGAGATGAGGAAAAGTGGAGGGCAGAGAAACCCAAGGCAAAGAACAAAAAGGGCCACTGTACAGCAAAATTCTAAAAGGACAAAGGGTGTTAAAAAAACAAGCCTGAAGGCTTTGTGTCTTAATGCAAGAAGTATCCGTGATAAGGTGGATGAATTAACTGTGCAAATAGATGTTAACAAATATGATGTGATTGGGATTACAGAGACGTGGCTCCAGGATGATCAGGGCTGGGAACTCAACGTCCAGGGGTATTCAACATTCAGGAAGGATAGAATAAAAGGAAAAGGAGGTGGCGTAGCATTGCTGGTTAAGGAGGAGATTAATGCAATCGTTAGGAAGGACATTAGCTTGGATGATGTGGAATCTATGGCCCCAAGTTTCCACATGATTTGCTCCTGATTTTTAGGAGCAACTGGTGGAGAACGGAGTATCTTAGAAATTGGAATTCTCCACATTTAAGTTTTCTGCAGTTCTAGTCAGGTAGAACAGTTTCATTTTTGAACAGAATTTTTTTTTCAAAAGGGGGCGTGTCTGGCCACTGATGCCTGATTTGAAAGTTTCCACAGTGAAAACGTACTCCAAACTAACTTAGAATGGAGCAAGTGAAGATTTTTGTAGGCTTGAAAAAACCTTGTCTACACATTAAAAAATCAGGCGCAGGTTACAAATTAGGCATCGGGAACGAGGTGGGGGGGGGGGAGGGGGGAAGGGAAGTCATTAAATTCTACAATAAATCCTTAGTTATACTTATACAAATATTATACAAATAAATCCAACCTGAATAAAAATTTATAAGCAAAGAAAAGATTAAATAAACCATGTTCCTACCTGTGTGAAAGTGCTTCAGGCAGGCCTTTCAGGCAGCGGTTTGCCGTCTGGACCGACCGACGGCAGGGGGAGAAAGTTGGAAGAAGCCTCAGTGCTTGAGGCAGCCGTTTGCCGTCGGGACCGACGGACGGCAGGGGGAGAAAGCTGGAAGAAGCTTCAGTGCTGATCTTGGAAGGGCAATGTGGTTTTATTAAAAAATGTTAAAAATTGAACAGCTACAAAGAATTTGAATAGTCTCAAACAAGTGCATGTGTCCCGTTTATCACAGTCTATCTTTAATTACAGAATGCACTCCCTCACACACAGAAATATCAAGAAAATTAAAATGTAAGCCTTTGCAAGGGTTTAATAAACAAATTTTCACTTTTTCTGCAGCATTTTTTAAAATGGCCGAGTGCCAATGTTTACTTCAGACTGCGCGTGCGCGAACGCTCCAACGCGCACGCGCAGGGTTGCCGGCACCAAAAAAACTCATTTAAATTGTACCCGCCCCCTCCTACTTACAAAATCGGCGCGAGTGGTAGGCTCCGCCCCCTGTGTGCCGCGTCAAGCAGACATCGAGCTGCAAGGCGCTCGAGAATACCATGTTTTTTTTATGGCGCCGTTTTCAGCGCGAAAAACGGGCGCCCAGCTCGGAGGGGCGCCTGTTTTGCCGCGTGTGGAAACTTGGGGCCTATATGGGTAGAGCTGCAGAACACCAAAGGGCAAAAAACGTTAGTGGGAGTTGTGTACAGACCTCCAAACAGTAGTAGTGATGTTGGGGAGGGCATCAAACAGGAAATTAGGGGTGCATGCAATAAGGGTGCAGCAGTTATAATAGGTGACTTTAATATGCACAAAGATTGGGCTAACCAAACTGGAAGCAATACGGTGGAGGAGGATTTCCTGGAGTGCATAAGGGATGGTTTTCTAGACCAATATGTCGAGGAACCAACTAGGGGGAGGCCATCTTAGACTGGGTGTTGTGTAATGAGAGAGAATTAATTAGCAATCTCGTTGTGTGAGGCCCCTTGGGGAAGAGTGACCATAATATGGTGGAATTCTGCATTAGGATGGAGAATGAAACAGTTAATTCAGAGACCATGGTCCAGAACTTAAAGAAGGCTAACTTTGAAGGTATGAGGCGTGAATTGGCTAGGATAGATTGGCGAATGATACTTAAGGGGTTGACTGTGGATGGGCAATGGCAGACATTTAGAGACCGCATGGATGAATTACAACAATTGTACATTCCTGTCTGGTGTAAAAATAAAAAAGGGAAGGTGGCTCAACCGTGGCTATCTAGGGAAATCAGGGGTAGTATTAAAGCCAAGGAAGTGGCATACAAATTGGCCAGAAATAGCAGCGAACCTGGGGACTGGGAGAAATTTAGAACTCAGCAGAGGAGGACAAAGGGTTTGATTAGGGCAGGGAAAATGGAGTACGAGAAGAAGCTTGCAGGGAACATTAAGACGGATTGCAAAAGTTTCTATAGATATGTAAAGAGAAAAAGGTTAGTAAAGACAAACGTAAATCCCCTGCAGTCAGAATCAGGGGAAGTCATAACGGGGAACAAAGAAATGGCGGACCAATTGAACAAGTACTTTGGTTCGGTATTCACTAAGGAGGACACAAACAACCTTCCGGATATAAAAGGGGTCAGAGGGTCTAGTAAGGAGGAGGAACTAAGGGAAATCCTTATTAGTCAGGAAATTGTGTTGGGGAAATTGATGGGATTGAAGGCCAATAAATCCCCAGGGCCTGATGGACTGCATCCCAGAGTACTTAAGGAGGTGGCCTTAGAAATAGCAGATGCATTGACAGTCATTTTCCAACATTCCATTGACTCTGGATCAGTTCCTATCGAGTGGAGGGTAGCCAATGTAACCCCACTTTTTAAAAAAGGAGGGAGAGAGAAAACAGGGTATTATAGACCGGTCAGCCTGACCTCAGTAGTGGGTAAAATGATGGAATCAATTATTAAGGATGTCATAGCAGCGCATTTGGAAAGAGGTGACATGATAGGTCCAAGTCAGCATGGATTTGTGAAAGGGAAATCATGCTTGACAAATCTTCTGGAATTTTTTGAGGATGTTTCCAGTAGAGTGGACAAGGGAGAACCAGTTGATGTGGTATATTTGGACTTTCAGAAGACTTTCGACAAGGTCCCACACAAGAGATTAATGTGCAAAGTTAAAGCACATGGGATTGGGGGTAGTGTGCTGACATGGATTGAGAACTGGTTGTCAGACAGGAAGCAAAGAGTAGGAGTAAATGGGAACTTTTCAGAATGACAGGCAGTGACTAGTGGGGTACCACAAGGTTCTGTGCTGGGGCTCCAGCTGTTTACACTGTACATCAATGATTTAGACGAGGGGATTAAATGCAGTATCTCCAAATTTGCGGATGACACTAAGTTGGGTGGCAGTGTGAGCTGCGAGGAGGATGCTATGAGGCTGCAGAGCGACTTGGATAGGTTAGGTGAGTGGGCAAATGCATGGCAGATGAAGTATAATGTGGATAAATGTGAGGTTATCCACTTTGGTGGTAAAAACAGAGAGACAGACTATTATCTGAATGGTGACAGATTAGGAAAAGGGGAGGTGCAACGAGACCTGGGTGTCATGGTATATCAGTCATTGAAGGTTGGCATGCAGGTACAGCAGGTTAAGAAAGCAAATGGCATGTTGGCCTTCATAGCGAGGGGATTTGAGTACAGGGGCAGGGAGGTGTTGCTACAGTTGTACAGGGCCTTGGTGAGGCCACACCTGGAGTATTGTGTACAGTTTTGGTCTCCTAACCTGAGGAAGGACATTCTTGCTATTGAGGGAGTGCAGCGAAGGTTCACCAGACTGATTCCCGGGATGGCGGGACTGACCTATCAAGAAACACTGGATCAACTGGGCTTGTATTCACTGGAGTTCAGAAGAATGAGAGGGGACCTCATAGAAACGTTTAAAATTCTGATGGGTTTTGACAGGTTAGATGCATGAAGAATGTTCCCAATGTTGGGGAAGTCCAGAACCAGGGGTCACAGTCTAAGGATAAGGGGTAAGCCATTTAGGACCGAGATGAGGAGAAACTTCTTCACCCAGAGAGTGGTGAAGCTGTGGAATTCTCTACCACAGAAAGTTGTTGAGGCCAATTCACTAAATATATAGAAAAAAGGAGTTAGATGAAGTCCTTACTACTAGGGGGATCAAGGGGTATGGCGAGAAAGCAGGAATGGGGTACTAGGAAAAGGGGAGGTGCAACGAGACCTGGGTGTCATGGTTCATCAGTCATTGAAAGTTGGCATACAGGTACAGCAGGCGGTGAAGGCGGAAAATGATATGTTGGCCTTCATAGCTCGGGGATTTGAGTATAGGAGCAGGGAGGTCTTACTGCAGTTGTACAGGGCCTTGGTGAGGCCTCGCCTGGAATATTGTGTTCAATTTTGGTCTCCTAATCTGAGGAAGGACGTTCTTGCTATTGAGGGAGTGCAGCGAAGGTTCACCAGACTGATTCCTGGGATGGCCGGACTGACATATGAGGAGAGACTGGATCAACTGGGCCTTTATACATTTGAGTTTAGAAGGATGAGAGGGGATCTCATAGAAACATACAAGATTCTGACGGGATGGGACGGGTTTGATGCGGGTAGATTGTTCCCGATGTTGGGGAAGTCCAGAACCAGGGGACACAGTCTTAGGATAAGGGGTAGGCCATTTAGGACTGAGATGAGGAGAAACTTCTTCACACAGGGTTATTAACCTGTGGAATTCCCTGCCACAGAGAGTTGTTGATGCCAGTTCATTGGATATATTCAAGAGGGAGTTAGATATTTTCCTTGCGGCTAAAGGGATCAAGTGTATGGAGAGAAAGCAGGAAAGGTACTGAGGGAATGATCAGCCATGATCTTATTGAATGGTGGTGCAGGCTCGAAGGGCCGAATGGCCTACTCCTGCACCTATTTTCTATGTTTCTAAGATCATGGCTGATCTTCTATCTCAACTCCACTTTCCTGCAGTATCCCTATATCCCTTGATTCCCTTGATATCCAAAAATATATCGGTCTCTGTTTTGAATATACTCAACGATTGAGCCTCCTCCACAGCCAAAGATTCACCACCCTCGGAGTGAAGAAATTTCTCCTCATCTCAGTCCTAAATGGCCGACCCCTTATTCTGTGA
The DNA here is from genome assembly GCF_044704955.1 of Pristiophorus japonicus. NCBI lineage: Eukaryota > Metazoa > Chordata > Chondrichthyes > Pristiophoridae > Pristiophorus > Pristiophorus japonicus. Next base: position 250,978,576 of record NC_091980.1, read on the forward strand.
TTGTGACCCCTGGTTCTAGTCTCCCCAGCAAGGGAAACATCCTCCCTGCATCTATCCTGTCAAGCCATGTAAGAATTTTGTAAATTTCAATGAGATCACCTCTCAATCTTCTAAACTCTAGAGAGTATAGGCCTAGTCTACTCAACCTCTCCTCATAGGACAATCCCCCCATCCCAGGAATTAGACTGTGAACCTCTTGTAATAAAGGCCAACATACCATTTGCTTTCTTAGTTGCTTGCTGTACCTGCATGTTAACTTTCAGTGAATTGTGTACAAGGACACCCAGGTCCCTCTGAACACCAATATTTCCCAATCTCTCACCATTTAAAAAATACTCTGCTTTGATATTTTTCCGACCAAAGTGGATAACTTCACAATTGACATTATATTCCAACTGCCATGTTCTTGTCCACTCACTGTTTATATCCCCTTGAAATCTCACTGCATCTTCCTCACAACTTACATTCCCACCTAGCTTTGTATCATTAGCAAACTTGGGACATATTATATTTGGTCCCCTCATCCAAATCATTGATATAGATTGTGAATGGCTGAGGCCCAAGCACTGATCCTTGCGGTATCCCACTAGTTAGTCTGCCAACCCGAAAATGACCCGTTTATTCCTACTCTCTGTTTTCTATCCATTAACCAATCCTCAATCCATGCTAGTATATTACTCCCAATCCCACGAACCCTCCTTTTGTTTTATAACCTCTTGTATGGCACCTTATCGAATGCCTTCTGAAAATCCAAATACACAACATCCGCTGGTTCCTACTTATCTACTCTGCTAGTTACAACCTCAAAAAACTCTTAACAGATTTGTCAAACCTGATTTCCCTTTCATAAATCCGTGTTGGATATATTACATTCGGTCCCCTTCATAAATCTATAGCCACTTCTTTCAAAACCCTAAGATGTAGGCAATCAGGTCCAAGGGATTTATCAGCTTTCAGTCCCATTAATTTCTCCAGTACTACTTTTTTACCAATATTAATTTCTTTCAGTTCCTCATTCCCGCTTGATCCTTGGTTCTCCACTATTCCAGGAGGTTTTTTACATCTTCTTCCGTGAAGACAGACACAAAGTACTTAGAAACATAGAAAATAGGTGCAGGAGTAGGCCATTCGGCCCTTCGAGCCTGCAACGCCATTCAATGAGTTCATGGCTGAACATGCAATTTCAGTACCCCATTCCTGCTTTCTCACCATACCCCTTGATCCCCCTAGTAGTAAGGACTACATCTAACTTCTCTGCCATTTCTTTATTCCCCATTATAATTTCTCCTGTCTCAGCCTGCAAGGGACCCACATTTACTTTCGCTAATCTTTTCCTTTTTACATACCTATGGAAGGTTTTACAGTACGTTTTTATGTCTCTCGCTAGTTTACTCTCATTCTATTTTCCCTTTCTTCATCAATTTCTTGGTCCTCCATTGCTGAATTGTAAAATCCTCCCAATCCTCCAGCTTACTGCTCTTTTTGGCAACATTTGGAAGACTCTTCCTTTGATCTAATACTATCTTTAACTTCTCGTTAGCCACGGTTGGACCACTTTTCCTGTGGGGTTTTTGTGCCTTAAAGAAATGTATATTTGTTGTAAATTGTGCATTAATTCTTTAAATGCTAGCCATTGCTCGTCTCCCACCATATCTTTTAATGTAGTTTCCCAATTTAGCTTGCTGTGTGCACAAAATGTACTACAAAACTCACACAGGAAGGTGCATTTGGGCAAGATAATTGGAGTGCTGTTTTCCCTATGTGAAATAAATTAATTGTTTATTAAAATCATGTTTTTGCTATAACAAGCTTTCTGGCTCAACTTCTCAATTTAAATTTCTCGCTTTTTAAAAAATCAATGTTTATTCCTAGTTTATCAGTGACCTCTCGCCCCTTCCTCTGCATACCTTCTGGTTTTCTTAGCTTCTCTCAATGACCACAATGCTGCCCATGGTTGTGTAGCCAGTTTATACTCACTTTCAAGGCACACATATGAAGAATGGCCATTTGGTGATTGGTGCCAGTAGCTATGCACCACAATAAGGAGACAAAGCTGTCAGGAGGGGGCTAGGGGAACAAAAAATCAGGAGTAGAACATCTCGAGTTAAACTGTATATGACAGGAACAGTTACATTCCTAGCATGCACATTGTCTGCTGAAACAAAACCAGGCTGGTAAGTGGCCCCTTCCATAGAAGAAGAATTTTATTCACTGTGAGTAACACAAGAAGCAATGCTTTGCACAGCTGGTGATCCTTCAGCTTATAAGGTAACCCAATTTCCCTTCTTTGCAGGTCTTTAAGACTTCGTTCCATCTAAATATAATGCATCTTCTCAGCTGATCTCAGAAGAGGCACGATTCTGACTACCCTCGTCCTCCAACATAGACAGACATACTGGTGAAATGTGCCCCACTGGGGAAACCAGAGTACAAATTATCAGCAAAAGCTGATAATTGCAGCCTGCAGTAAGTTGGCTTGGAGTCCGCAACATCAATTCAGCCCCTGTAATATTCACATGAGAGATTACATCCCTTCAATTAAATAACTTGCATTTCTATAGTGCCTTTAATATAGTAAAATGTCCCAAGCCGCTTTTATCTTGATTGCTAATTTTGTAGTCAACATCAATTTTACATCCCCATTAGTCCACAGCATCTCTGATTGTTCCTTAGACCCAACAGCTGATCACTTTCAGAAATGCTGGAACTGTAATATTTTTAACTCTTTCCTTCCCAAATTCCTTAGAAAATACCAATTCTGCATGTTGAAAAGGACTCAGCTCTGTCAGTGTGTGGTGTTTCAGTGCCTTGTGTTTGTTAGTGTCGAGCCTGTGCAATTCAGGTTTATCCAATTCAGAAAATACTTAGTGCATGCTCTGGTTTATATTCCCATCATAAATTATTCCAAGAAACTTTGATGTAACATCTGATTACAATTTGTGCATTGAATTTCTCCCTCCCCAAAAATGTCAACATCTTTTACTTATCAATGCAATGTCCAAGGCTTCACAATCTGCATCACGTTAAAAGAGGTTACTTTAGTTAATTAACTATTTTACCAAGTGTTACTATTTGTTATATTCAACAAAGAATTTTAGGTGTTGTGGGAAACATGCATAGATTGCATACTTACTGCTGTGTAACGCACATTGCAACTAAAGTGTATGTTTGGATCTACTCAATATTAAAACAAACCTATTCAGAGAGCTCCTTGGTGGGTGAGAAGAATTCATTTGTTTTCAATACAGTGAGGACATAGGGCAAGAACGCAGTGTGTAATTGTACACATGCAGCATATCTGCTACATAACATGAGCATCAACAGGATCAACCTGTTTACAGATCAATCATTTGACCTTTGGTTTTATTCTAGTCTCTGCTAAACAACAGCAAATACTTGGATGGAAGCTGAGCAAAAGAATGGTTTGATTCAAGTGCAACCTGGTTCCAGGTTCTAGCAGGTGCCTACTACAGCAGCAAGAGTTCGTAGAGGGGCCCAGGAGAGGCGAGAGTTTGGGGCCCAGGAGAGGCGAGGGCCCAGGGGCAGCACGGGCCAGCCCACACTGCGATATGTGTGCGCACTAGATTCGTGCAGCAGAGCTGGTCTCCAGTCGTCTTGGTTAATCCTCATCATTGAGCCAAGACCTAGCTCTGTCAAGCCCGTGTGGTGGCTGGTGTGCAACGGTCACCACACGTTAAAAAAATCCTCGCACAGGCATCTTCCACCCTTCAAGATGTAGTTCGGGATCCGGAATATTAGATCCTTCATTGAAACACCTATGAACTCATCCCTTTTCAGCGTGGAAGAAAGACATCCTCGTTTCGAAGGACTGCCTATGATGATGACTGGAAAATACAGTTCCCCTACCACACCTATTCAAACTAAGAGCACTGGACGACAAACGCCTCGAATTTCTGCGAGGTCTCCCGATCTCCCACTATAACTTCGGTGAAAACCATGAAGAAATGGCAGAATAAAGTTTCCTCCAATCTTCTGCTGAAATTCCACGCCCCCCCCCCTCCCCCCGCACCTTCCCGCCCTTCAATCTCTGAGGTACTGGCAACTAGTAAGATTCCACCTATTTGGAGGGAGACTAAAATAATGGCCCTCCTGAAGCAGGGGAAGAATGCTTGTGAAGCCTCCGGCTACCACCCGATCTCTTTACTTTGCATTTGTTATAAAGTGCTGGAGAGGCTACTACTCCACAGACTAGTCCCCCATTATCAAGCCAACCATCCCTAAGGAGCAAGAGGGCTTCCGGAGCGGCCATAACTACTGCGAGCAAGTGGTAGCTTTAACAACGCACATCGAAGCATGCTTCCAGCGTCAGCTCAAGACCGCTGTAGCACTCATGGACCTGTCAGCGGCCTATGGCACAGTATGGAAACATGGACTGCTTTTCAAGCTCTCCACCATTTTACCCTGCAGAACAATGATCCATCTTCTCAACTCCATGCTTAGGCAACCGATGCTTCCGTGTACACTCTGGCACCCAGAAGAGCAGATATAGGACACTGAACAACGGACTCCCACAGGGTTCTCTCCTGGCACCCATGTTATTCAATATTTACACTAGTGATCTGCCCAAAACAGAGTCCCATAAGTCTGTATATGCTGATGACATTGCCTTGGCCACGCAAAACACGAATCTATCCATCACCAATGAGACCTTGACCAGTGATTTACAGAGGATGGAGGCCTCCTTCTGCTAATGGCGACTCCAGCCAAACCCGCAAAAGACCGTCACCTCGACATTCCATCTCAACACCCATCAAGCAAACCAAGCTTTGAAAGTCTCCTTTTGAGGCACAGAGGTAAACCATGCCAAAAACCCTCCTATTTAAGAGTCACGCTTGATCACACCCTGTCATATAGACAACATCCCCAGAACCTTGGGAAGAAACTAAATAGGGTCAACTTGATCCAGAAACTCGCCGGATCCACATGGGGAGCAAATGCTCAAACCCGCCGTATGGCAGCACTCGCCCTAGTGTACTCTACAGCGGAGTACTGCTCTCCGGCACAGCTATCAAGTCCACCTGTAAAATCCGTTGATGTCCAGCTGAATTCTACTATGAGAATTATCACCGGTACGCTTTTATTGACACCAACACTTTGGCTCCCCGTGCTTGCAAACATCACACCGCCACACCACAAATATGCAGTCTCCAAAGAATACAACCGCTACACCAACAAAGACATGCTGATCCAGGCCGACTTGAACAAGCTACCACCAACCCGTCTCAAATCTAGGAAGCCATTTTGGACCGTCGCCGAAGCCCTTCAGCGATTTCCCCGTAGCCTTGATGACCGACAGCGAAATGCCTCGAAGAACTGCAACATACGGAATGGATTCCTTATAGAGAACCCCACAATACAACTTGCAGGATCAGACCTTCTTCGCAAACAGTGGACAACCATCAACCGCCTCAGAACTGGTCATGGTAGGTGCTGCCACCTTTTCCATAGGTGGAAGATTAAAGCATCCCCATCATGAGACTGTGAAGCTCCTGGAGCACATCATTGAGCAGTGCCCTCGGAGGAAGTTTGCAGGCAGCCTGTGGGATATCCACACTGTTACACCGGAAGCTGTGGCCTGGATATCCAACTTGGATATTGACGTTTAATTAGCTTTGCTACTGTTGTGTATCTGTAAAGCATGCACTCCCATGTTCCGCCACCAGGGAGTGCATCTCCTGAAGTCCCAAGGGATCCCAGCATCCCTTGGGAGCACTGTATATAAGCTGGCCCCTAAGGCATGTTACTCACTCTGGAGTGTCTTAATAAAGACTGAGGTCACTGTTGCTTTAACCTCCCTGTGTGCAGCCTCATCTGTGTTAGGAACACAATAGCTACTACCATACGAAAGGGGGGACAACTCCATAGAAATTCCCCCCCACCCAAATTCTCCTGCTAAGCACACACATAGTAGAGTTTGGTCATTTGTGCCTCACAGAGTTTAATTTCTCTAGCCCAAAGAACAGTTATCTACTTTTTGCCAACTTTTAAAATGAAGTCCACATAAATGCTGCGGCTACAAAAGCAGGTCAGAGGTTAGGTATTCTGCAACGAGTGTCTCACCTCCCGACTTCCCAAAGCCTTTCCACAATCTATAAGGCACAAGTCAGGAGTGTGATGGAATACTCTCCACTTGTCTGGATGAGTGCAGCTCCAACAACACTCAAGCAGCTCAACACCATTCAGGACAAAGCAGCCCATTTGATTGGCACCCCATCCTCCACCTTAAACATTGCGGCTGCAGTGTGTACCATCTACAAGATGCACTGTAATAACTTGCCAAGGCTTCGTCGACAGCACCTCCCAAACCCACGACCTCTGCTACCTATAAGAACAAGACCAGCAGGGAAAACCACCACCTGCAAGTTCTCCTCCAAGTTAAACACCATTCTGACTTGAAAATTTATCGCCGTTCCTTCATCATCGCTGGGTCAAAATCTTGGAACTCCCTCCCCAACAGCACTGTAGGAGTACCTTCATCACACGGATTTCTGCAGTTCAAAAGGTGGCAGCTCACCTCCACGACCTTCACAAGGGCAATTAGGAATGGGCAATAAATACTGGCCCTGCCATCGATGCCCACATCCCTGGAAAATGTTTTTTTAATTTCTTTTTTTAAACGACCAGTGCAATAGTTGTAATTTAACAATAAATCTTTGATGCAGCACTAACTATTTTAATGATACCAAAATATGTTTCAGTGCTTCTAAGTTCTAACATCTCAAGATGGTCATAGGGCAGGTTTTAAATATTAGCGCTGAAGATAAATGTTAAATCAGTAACTAACACTAGAAATAAACAGGTAACATCAGTGGTTTGTACCTGTGAGACAAGAATACTGTTAATAATTTAATTCGTTATTCTAAACTGATTCTTGCCAATGGGTAAAATATTTCCATTCTACGAAGACCAACCTCTGACATCTGGCCTATGCATCGAGTGCTGTTAAGAAAATGTTAATATATAACAAGTGCACAATGCGAGCGTTATTTCCGATAACACTACTGCCATTCCAGTTGGGTAGAAGCAATAAAGAGATCTCTTGAAAATTAAGCTCAGCAAAAATCATAAGCATATAGGAAATACCATAAACAAAATCGATACTGTTTGTCTTACTGATGATTTATAAGGGTTAAATCCATTTACAAATTCTACGGTTGCACAATATTATACATGCAATGTGTGAAATCTAAATCACCGCATCCTTTTCCTTGCAAATGTCGGACAGTCAGTAAAGTCTCAGTCTAAAGCATCGCAACTTACCTGAGAGCCAGTCAAGATGATGGTCTTTCCTTGGTTCTCACACATGAATGAAAGGGCTGAAGCAGTGTAAGCCATAGTATCTGTGCCATGAAGGATCACAAAACCATTGTACTGTTGGTAGTGAGTCTGAGGGTGAGAATAACATAAAGCTTAGAGAGCAGTAGTTCTGTCAGAATGGTATCTAATCTACTCAAGGAATCGGGCAGCAGCAGATTGGTTTGTTGGGAATAGAATAGATGTCAAATTTTACTCCAGCATTGAGTAAATCCCCATTTCATCCTTCATGTTATACATTCTAATAGTGCTGATAAAAGAGAGCGGACAAAACCAGCACAATGATAATATAGTACTTCATGTTGACCGTTTGAGGCCTAGGGTACTGTTTTTTTTCTTAAACAATACAACACTTTTTGGACCCGAAATCTGCAGTGACCACATCTAATGCAAGTGCTAGGATGCACTCACCTGGGACCTCTGGTGCTGACCCAGCCAAAATCTGCCTGCTTAATATACACAGCACTACTGGGTATACCCGCCTGCCACAAGATGGCGCAACATGTAGAAAAGTGGCTGACTGGGGAGTTGGGGGGATTGTCAGGATCCTCTCAGAAAGAAAGCAACAGTGCCTGCATTGGCCCACTTTGTAGAGGGATCGCAGTTAAATAATTTTAAATACTTTTTCAATTGGGGGTCCAGACCACAATCCCAGCCTGGAGCTCCAGGTGAGGCCCACGTGCTCCATTTGGGGGACCAGGAGCTTTCCAACTGAGAAACGTGAGAGTACCTGGCATTGGACATCACTGCACCTCCCCACCCCCACACCCCACCCAAGCCCTGTTCCTTCCTACACCATTGGCCTGTGAAGGGGAAGATGGAGTCTCCATCCATTACAAAGCCACATGGAATCTCCATTGCAAACATGCATATCTGGGTCCTGTCCCATTTGTCGTTCTATTGGTGCACACTTGCTCGAGTTACAACAGATGTGCGATACAAGGGTTGTGGATTTTTGGCTTCTTTATATTTATTCAGAGATGTTGCTAATATCTGTTTTTATATTGCTAAATGTCATCTTACAATGTTTTAAAAATGTAAAATAAAATCCAATTAAAAATGTTTATTCAGTAAAATCACTATGCAGATAATATGATGCTAAACTGTTATCACTACGTTTAGATCAGTAAAACTGGTATTGTCTGAAAAGTAGATATTTCACCAAGATCTTGTACACAAGGGAAGCTCTTTGTCTAACCAGAAAATTATGCAAGAGATTCAATCAATAACCACACCGAGATCTTTTCTGACCCTATTGATACAGAATCATTGCATACTGTACTTGTTCATTTGAAGTTAAAGATGGAACAGAATTTTCAGGATACAAAGATAAAACTGCAGTGTTCGAGTTTTAAAATCTTTCATGACATGATGGCCCAGCAGCTTTGTTGGGGTAGACCAGATAAAAACCTAGGGCTCAAAATTGCTGCTTTCCTGTTGACCGCGAAGGCTATTAGTCTCTCTGGGATGGATTAGCTTTGTGCTGCAATGTCTTTGGGGCCTTTGGAAGGCTCAGTACAGAACTCATGTCTCCCGTAATGGGATCCACTGGACCCAAGAGTGGTATGCTGGAATGGAATTCCCCGCCACATCCCCAAGCTACTGCTGGGATTGAAGATGCAGAAGTCCCCTCTCCCCCACCACATCAGGTTTACAGAGAGAGTTCAACTGGGACAGAGACCTAGCGCATCCAGGTTTTGCCTAAAATTCCTTTCCGATAGCAAGAGATTTGCCTGAGGTACACATTCCCTCACTTCAAGAATATCAGGCCTTTACCGTTTTGCTTACATGACTATTTAGCTCATCTGCAAAATCCTCTAATCTGAGATACTTGACCCAAGTCTCAAATTACCTGTATATCAACAGCAATTTTAGCCCAATCAACTGTGGTCATGTTGCAAGAGTCCAGCAAAGGTGAATATTCAATTACCGAATATACAATCCTTTTGTGCGACCAACAACTGTAAACAGAATAAAAAGCGAGATTTTCATTTGTAACATGGGATAATGTTTAAAACCTACTCAATGTCAATTAATAGGTCATTAACTAAGTCTCGTGTATGCAGCATATCAATCTTGACAATAAGTGTCACTGAAATCCTGGTGTGCTCCCCCCTTCACTAACACACCATGTAATTCTTTTTAGCCATCTATTGTCTCTTAATTAGCAGTCACCTTTGAATATTTCGTCAATATTAAATATTTAACTGTGTCAATAGTATTAAGCAAGTGGTAGGTGTACGGTGTACATTTTTAGTCTCCTTACCTAAGGAAGGATATACTTGCCTTAGAGGGCGTGCAATGAAGGTTCACTAGACTGATTCCTGGGATAAGGGGATTCTCCTAGGAGAAGAGGTTGAGTAGACTAGGCCTATATTCCCCAGAGTTTAGAAGAATGAGAGATGATCTCATTGAAACATATAAAATTCTTAAGGGGCTTCAGAAGCAGGGGTCACAGTCTCAGAATAAGGGGTCGGTCATTTATGATTGAGATGAGGCGAAATTTCTTCACTCAAAGGGTTGTGAATCTTTGGACTGATCTACCCTAGAGAGCTGTGGATGCTCAGACATTGAGTATATTCAAGACAGAGATCAATAGATTTTTGGATACTATGGGACTCAGCAGATATGGGGGTAGTGCAGGAAGGTGGAGGTGAGGTAGAAAGAAAGACTTGGATTTATATAGCGCCTTTCATGACCACCGGATGTCTCAAAGCTAATTACGTACTTTTTGGAGTGTAGTCACTGTTGTAATGTAGAAGATCAGGTATGATCTTATTGAACGACGGAGGAAGCTTGAAGGGCCAAATGGCCTACTCTTGCTCCTATTTCTTATGTACTTAATGTAAAACTGCTGTCTTAATTCCTGTTTGAATAACATTGGTGAATGTGTGATAATCCCTCACGATGAGTATAATCAAGCACTTCATTGTTTATAAAGTTGTTGACAGGATCAACAATTCCCTTGATCAAGCCCTTCAGTGGAAAAAAAAACCTTGATATAGGACCATCAACCAAAAGAACAATACAACCATCTCTCTGGGTAACTTCCATCTATCACCTCACTTTCAAACATATGGGGTTTACGAAGTTGGTTGAGGTTGAAGGTTGCATACGAATACATACATCCCTTTCAATGCACCTAACTCTGGTGACATCAAATGTCAGCTTCAAACTAGGAATAATTTATACTTTATAAAATTAGAAAATAGTGTGGAAAGCATCCTCTAAATGCAGGGGATTTGTTTTGCCATGTACCCTGTTGCAACAAAATTAGCTGTGGCGACACTGAAGTGAGGAACAAATGATACATTCTATTTTGGAAGAATATTGGCCAGGACACCAAAATAATTCTCTGCTCTCCTTTTAATAGTGAAATGGATCTTTAACCACCTTAAAAATGTAAAGTTTCATTCAAAGGAAGCCAACTCCAACAATGCAGTACTCCCTCAATACTGCATTGAAGTGATAGCCTTGATTATGCATTCAAGTCCTGGTGTGGGGCTTAAACCCATCACCTTCAGATTGAGAAGCAAGAGTTCTATGAACCGAGCCAAGCTGAATGTCGAATCTGTACCAAATTGCCCTAAATGAGTCAGATCTGGATATAAACCAGTTCAACATTATCCTGCCTAGAATTTGGATTGCTAAAGTTCAGTATTTCCTGAGTTTGACAGCAGAAAGGAAATAACAATTACTTACGGAAGAACCAAAATATTTTCTGGCGAGTCATAAGAGTCATAAAGCTTAGTTTGTTGAGCATAATCTTCATCATGTAGGCCTGGCAGTTTTCGAAGGGCATTGACAAAGGCATTCTGTTGTGGTGCAAGTACTAAAGGCAAAGAAAATAAAGCAAATATAAATTTGTAACCAAAAGCAATGGTCATACTTGCTTCCTTTACAAAGCATTTAATGGTTGTTCTACTTATCTATCCACACAGATGTGTTTAGTTTTGGAACTGCCACATTTATGGGTTATTTTCTATGGAATATATACAAGATAATAAAATAAAGTGCCAATAACAAGCAGTCATGTCTCGAGCAGCTTTCAATTGAAATAGTATTAAAATCCAGTAAAATTCCCTTAACGAGCATGTTAAGTGCACCTTTTTGCTGTTTTCCCACACATTAACTTTAGTGTTCTGTTTCACCAGCTTGTCACTCAATCTCTTGTTCTTCGGGCCTTTTGTGGATATGCACATCAAAATCAGCAAGAGAGAAATCATACAGGTACAGTACACATGCAACATTAGAATGAGGAAGAGACTGACACGCTTTATTCCCAGCTATTTGGAGCAGTCATTGAAGCCAAGCACCAGAGGTGAAAGTACAGCGGCTCACCTAACTCACAACTTGAACTTTAATTACATCAATTATTGTAAAACAGTGTATAGATATCATACCTTTATGCACTGGAACAAAATATTGTTTGCTAGTTAGTGCAAAAGTCATGGATGGCACAATAAAACAGGTGCATGCAAGTGGATCAATAACAAGGTGACTCCTCTATTCGCTAATACCAGCTAAGTTTCCATGGGGGTAATTCTAATCTAACTCATCGGGTGGGAAACCCACAGGATCAGATGGTATACCGGTTTTACACCCCAATTTACAAAATTGGGCATGGCTCAAAACCAGCATCAGTTCCCCGACGAGCAGGTTAGTGAAATTGTCCCCAATATCTCTGTTCCATCCTCATTTGTTCCCTTGCCAACTAGCTGGATTACACAGAACGTGGCAGTTGTGCTTTCCAACCCCAAAATTGGACAACCTGCAATCTGAGCTACTCTACCAAGTAATTTCGTATTCATTTTTGTTCAAAATGGCCACAGCTGTGTTTCTGACATCGGGACTAGGGGACAACTGGTCAGCTTTTATCATTGGAAAGTCAGTTCATACAAGATCTTAGTACACTTTATATCCCGGTACTGCAACTAGCAGAAATTAAGTTAGCTGATGATGGATCTCAGCCTATTTTACACCTTCTAAAATTCCAATCCAAAGTAGTAACATTGTTCACCATATGATGAAAAACTTCAATTAAGCAGCTGAAATTTATATATTGGAAATTTATTATAAAAATATCTGGGAGACATTTATGCTCCATGACCAGATTGTATGAATATAACAACATGATTTAATGCAATAATTAAGTATAATTCATATTTTATATCTGACCATAACTCTCAATTTATAACCACACATTACTTTTTTACTGTTACTTATTTTTAAATTAACAGGGAATAAGGATAGAAACATTTTAGTACTCTCAATTCATTTACGAGAGATAACTTTCCCATCTACCCAGAGATGCCAGCTTTAACTCCCCCAGTGAGGACTGAAATTTTAAAATGGACATATACATCTGCAGGGAAGCTCTACCAGCAACAGCACCAAAAGCTGGTTAACTGGTCATTTCTCTCACTGCTGTTTGCGGGACCTTGCTATGACCAAATTAACTGCCGTGTTTCCCTACAAAACAACAATAACTGCACTTTAAAAGTAATTCATTAACGGTCATAGTCAGTCTTAGACGGTCCCTCGAAACGAGGATGACTTGCTTCCACGCCAAGAAAGGATGAATTCACAGGTGTTTCAATGAAGGACCCGAACTACATCTTCAAGGGTGGGAGATGCATGTGCATGGATTTTTTTAACGTGTGGTGGCCGTTGCACACCACCCACCACACGGGCTTGACAGAGCTACGTCTTGGTCCAGTGGTAAGCGTGGAGGCCCTGACCTGCGTGAGAACACCAGCAGCAGGACGGAGCCATAAAAGGAGCGGAGGTGCAGCGGCCCGGGAGCAGTGTGGAGGCATACCACTTCAGGGAGCAGCGCGAGCTGGTGCAGGAGGGCAACGGCAGCGAAGAGTGATGTCATCAAGGTCCAGGTCGGTGATTGGAGCGTGGACAGATACAGCAGGAGCGGTGAGATCAGGGCGAAGGAACGGCGAGAGACTGTAGAGGGACACGATCGGGGCCCAAGGGAGGCGTGAGTTCGTGGCCAGGGGCAAACGGGCCAGCCCACACTGCGATGTGTGCGCGCACTAGGTCCGTGCAGCAGAGCTGGTCTCCAGTCGTCATTAACGGTAAAGTGCTACAGGAAGCCCTGAGGAAGACAGGTACTATATAAATACACGCTCATTCTTTCTTTTTTATTGCCAAGCTATTTTCAATCCAAATAATGACTCTGTCTTTAATTCCATAAGCCTCAACCTTCCTTAAAAGTTGCAAATGTGAAATTTTATCAAGTAACCTTTTAAAAATGCGGACAAATTAAATCTACGATATGGACTTCGCCGACTATGATAGCTACCTTTTCAAAGAATTTCAGCATATTAGTGGGATATGGACTTTTGATTCTAAATCCAAGCTAACTATGCTCTGTGTTCTTTAGATAAGCAAATGCACCATTCTTCAAATGTTTAAAAGCAACTTTCATATTAGTCTATATGGTCTATAAAGACATGTAGGGGACCAAATTTCTCCTGTTGATAAATTTACAAAATATTCAATTTGAGTACAAAATGGAAAGTTATTGACTAGAAGAACTTCACTGCCTTAATTTCATGAGTATCTTCCAAACATATGTTGCACATTTGGGTCCAAAGTCTTGAACCGAAATGATTGGTTCTGTATTTAGATTTTCATTAAATGATTAATTTATTCAAGACTTGTGAAGAATATGTCAGCATTTTCTGAAATTCTACAACATCACTTTATCACCTTGAGGACATAATTGGTCTTTGCTATAGCTTTAAAAACATTCTTCAGGTTAGATGTTGTTTTCTGCAGTCTAATATCACGCGTGAATATCAAGGTCTTAAAGCATAGTACTTTCCTTGTCCATGCGACAACTGGCAGAAGAAATTTTTATATCTGAAGCCACTAATGTCACATGCCAAAACCCATTCTTAGTGTCAGTCTTGGCTCAGTGATAGAACTCTTGTCCTCAATCCAAATATGACAGCCAAGAGAAATACACCTGTGACTCACCGTGAGCGATGCCACCCTCTCTCTCCTAGCCCTGCTCCCTCCTAGTATTTGGTATTTTTTTTAGTGTGGAGCCCAACATTTGTTTTTAAGTAGAGCTCTACTGTTTCTTTTTAACTCCTACTTCAGGTGGTCTGTTCAATTTTAGCTCTCTAAGTGTTTGTGGGTTTTCCTTAAGTGTTAGTCCAGGTATTTGTATTTTTCTTCGTGTTACTCCAGTGCTTGTGTTTTTAAGTCCAGCTGAGCTACTTTCGTTTAAGTCCCTTCACCCAGTGCTTCTATTTGTTTTTGTCTTGATCCTGCTCTAGCGGGTTTTTTACACCACCTCCTGGGGCTGGAATTTCAGGTCACTTGTGACCCTCCACGGCAAAAAATGGGGTGGTCAGCTGTTTTTCGCCCGGTCGCGATCCTCGGCTCGGTCTTTGCGGCGGCGTTAGAAGCACGGAGAGCGGCGGCAGGTGTGCGACGGCTCACATTGCGACACCGCTGTGACGTTCGACAAACACCCGAACCGTAGGCTGTGAAACCCGCCCGCGGTCCAGCCCCGCCGGCCGCAGTGAGTTGGATAAACTGTAAAAGAGGTAAGTTAAAGTTTTTATTTTTTTATATTTTTGCAGCGATTTGTGAGGTAAGGGTGTTGGCAATGTTTTTGGAATTTTCACACCCCATCCTCCCAAGGCCTCTCTCGGAGTGCTCTCAGCCCCGCACTAAAGTTGTCGAGATTCACATTTTTGCACCACGAAAATAGT
The DNA here is from genome assembly GCF_044704955.1 of Pristiophorus japonicus. Classification (NCBI taxonomy): domain Eukaryota; kingdom Metazoa; phylum Chordata; class Chondrichthyes; family Pristiophoridae; genus Pristiophorus; species Pristiophorus japonicus. Next base: position 250,993,653 of record NC_091980.1, read on the forward strand.
TCAGTGCCTCCCTTTGCGCTGCGGCGCAGACCCCAAATGATGAAAGTTAAGTAATTAATCGCCAACGTTAATTGGCCGGTAAATTTCACACTCCGCCTCCAGCCCTATGTGTTTGTTCCTTTTTAATTGGAGCATTTTTTGCTCTTTTTGGTCCAGATCCCAATTTTATTCTTCTTTTCTATCCAAGTCTACATGCCTTTAAATCTCCCAAGACTCTCCATCCTAGTGTTACAAATATATTAATTTTTAGCTTTCCTCCCTACTGTTTCCCTCATCATTCTCTTTATCATAACCACCCTAACTCCCTTTCCTGCTCATCCCATTTATCTCTTTTGTGATCACCACCACCAAATTCTTTGGTATCCCTAACTTCCCAATACGTTTCTCACTTAACACTTACCACCACAATCACTTTTCCACTCAATCTCTCGACATCGACACTGTTTCATTGGGCTCAAGTTTCAGACCCCAGCTAGAACGGCGCAGATCAGAGAGGCCCGCCTAATTTGTAGAACAAAAATTGCGCCGAATACTTACCTCGCAATTCTCAGATACTTGTAGGCCCATTTCCAGCTCGGCGCGGTGCAGCAGGAGCTGCTGGGGGCGGAGCTACAGGCTTGCGCCAAAAACAGTGCCGTCAGCTGTGCGCGTGCGCAGTAGCTCCCGGCCCTCCCAGCGCGTCCTGTCTCCGGGCAATGACCCTATCCCGGGCCGAGTGGCCTGATACATCTTACCTCGTCAGCGGGGCCTGCCCACCCGGCATCTCGCTGGGGGCGGGCCCCGCCTGTAGTGTCGTCGGCGTCTTCTGCGTGCGGGCCCCGCCCAAAGTCCTCGGCGGGGACGTTCAGCTCCACTCTCGCTCTCTCTCTCTCTCTCTTCTCTTCCCCTCCCCTCCCCCCTCGCTGTCAGAAACACAGAGAGACACTGACAGAGACAGAATGAGACACACTGACAGAGTCAGTGAGAGACACTGACAGAGACAGAGGGCCCAAGTTTTGGGTGAAGTTGCTCCTTGTTTTTTGGAGCAACTAGTTTAGTTTGGAGTATGTTAGAAATTGCAATTCTCGGATATTAGTTTGCTCCAGTTCTAGTGAGTTAGTTTAGATCAATAGAAAATAGAAGTCCTACCTTTATGTGAAGGGAAGGTGTCTCGGTCAGTGTCTCTCTCTCTCTCTCTCTGTATCAGGCAGTGAGGGGTGCGGGGTGGTGTGTGTCTGTGTGTGTGTGTATGTGTGGGAGTGGGGGTATGTGTGTGTGTGGGGGGGGTGGGAGAGGGGTGGGTGCGTGTGGGGGGGTGGGTGCGTGCGTGTGGGGGGGTGGTGCGTGTGGGGGGGGTGGTGCGTGCGGGGGGGGGGTGTGTGTCTGTGGGGTGGGGGAAGAGGCTGGAAGAAGGCACCCCTGCTCTCTCCTCCGGCCGTTCGATCATTGAGTGCCCCCCAACCCACGCTCCTCCATCCCTGTTGCCTCGCTCCCCCACTCCCCACCCCGGTTACCACGCTCCCCCCCCACCCCGGTACCCACGCACCCTCCCCCCGCCTTCCCCCTCCTCCCTTCTCCTTCTCCTCCTCCCCCGCCCCTCCTCCTCCCCCCCTCCTCCCAGTACCCACTCCCCGTCCTCCCGGTACCCACGCACCCCCAAGCCATTGCGCAGGCGCACATGCTCCAACGCGCCTGCGCAATGCTGCCGGCACTGACAAGGCGGCATGATCCCTAGCCCCGCCCCCCTGCAGGCAGGCTCCTCCCCAGGGAGACTACGCTGCGCCACGCCACGGTCCAGGAGGACCGGAGAATTGCTGCAGAATATTCCGGCGCAACTTCGAGCCCAGGCAGGTCACGTAAGTCTTGGAGGTACGCCGTTTTCACCAGATGCCGAAACTTGGGCCCAGAGAGAAGACACTGGGGGAGGGCCCCGTCCCAGCACGCTGTTGAAGGGCTCCCGGTGCTGCAGTAAGTGAGTAGAAATAATGTTTTATTTCTTGATGGATTTTTTTATTTTTAATTTTTTTTAATTTTATTGGTTGATTTATTGATTTATTTATCATTTATTTTTGATGATGGCTCTTTATTTGTAAAAGTGAAGTGTTTAATGTTTGTAAACTTCCTTCTCTCTCCCCCCCATCGCTCATTCCCTACACCTGATTTCTCAGTGTAGGCAAGGTTTTTCTGAGCGTACAAAAATCTACACTTACTCCATTCTAAGTTAGTTTGGAGAAGTTTTCGCTGCCTAAACTTGCAAAACAAGCGTAAGTGGCTGGTAGCGCCCCCTTTTGAAAAAAAACTGTTCTAAAATGAAACTATTCTAACTCACTAGAACTGGAGCAAACTAAATGCCGAGAATTGCAATTTCTACGATGCTCCATTCTAAACTAGTTGTTCCAAAAAAATAGGAGCAACTCAGGCCGAGATATGAGCCCTTTATCACTACACAGACCAAACTACCCATCCTTCATCGCTCACATATCCAGCTTCACACTTAGATTCGAGCCTTTAGATAAACCAACACTCACATAAGCTACTTATTGTATGATATATATTTATTTCAAATCATTTTCAACATTTTGTACATATTATACAAAACTTTATATACATACATGTATACAATGTTACATATATAAATACACATTACAATGCAATTTTATATATTTCAGATTAATATTACTCAGATTTCCCATTTTCCCTAAACCGCTTTAAAACTCTTCAATTGTACAATTTTATCGCAATTTCCAATTACTTGCATTCACTTTAAATACAATTTCTATATAGCACACCACAATAACACATTGTCTATTATACCATATAACGCTTCTGTCCTTATCAATATAAATTGGTCAAATTGGCAGATGATACTAAACTAGGAGGGGCACGAAATTCCGAAGTGGCAGCTCAGAAATTATACAATAAGCTGGCCAAAAAATGTAAGTGGGCAGAGCAGTGGCACTTGAAAATGTAGAGAAGAGCCACATACTTGATTACTATTGTTTAAGGTCTGAGCTTTTCCTAGTTTCTATACATGGCTAGACTTTCGCCTTCATTTTTGGCAATACAGCTGTTTTTTGGTGAAAAATCGCCCGGCGAAAGTTTCCTCTTTATTTTTTAAAGAGTTCCGCCCACATTTTGAAAAGACCGTCGGGGAACAAACCGCCCACATGCATCTGCGTGAACCACCGAGAAAACCGCCAGGATCTAAGTTTTGCCTCAATGGAAACCGCCCACGAAAAGCTGCCTGAAACAGGGTGGTAGGCGAGTACCCTGCAAAGAAAGGCAAGTTAAAGGTTTTTTATAATTACTTTTAAAATTCTAAAACGGCGATTACGTTAAAAAGTGTCGAGAATTTTTAATAAGTTTTTATTTTTTGTTTAAGTGGAAAAATATCTTTTGAGTTTCCCCCCCTCCCTAGGCCCAACCGCAGCCTATGACTAAATTTTAAGTACTTACCGTCCATTCTGGTAAGAACCGCCTGTTTCACCTAGTTTCATCTTTAACCATCGAGAATCTTGGTGCAAGATCCATTTTCTCGCCGGGCGATATTTTTTACCTTTATTATGGAAATTTTCACCAGCGTTAGTTGCAGAACATTAGCGGTGTTTCTGGGCGGCAATTGGGCAGGTGAGGGGCTTTAGGGAAAGTCTAGCCCTATATCTTTTGGAACTCTTTTAAAAAGCTGAGAGATGCTACTATTTATGCTTTTTTGTGCAATTTATTACATCGCTTCTCCCTAGAGGGTATTATGCATCAATGCTCCCACAATATGTGTCTGCACCTATCATCATCAGTCTGTCAGGAGAAGCGAAAGTCACACCTGTGCCGTAAAATCAGCATACATTGTTAGAGAATGCAAGAGAGGCTTAAAGTCGGTCAGATTTTCCTCGTCCTAGCTCCTAGGAAATTAGCTCTTCCCCAGGGACATTAAAGAGGAAAATGGACAGAGACACCCTTCGAGTTAATTGAAACATTCAGGATCTTCTGGCTGCTGTAATTGCATTTCCTCACCAATTTTTAAACGCATGCAATGGGCACGGGTAGGACTACGCTTGGAATACAACTGGGCCAGGAAAATGGGTCACATAAGGATAATCACAGGCAGCTGCTTTTTACAGTTCCAGTGCACCATATATGATATGGATTGAGGATTGGTTGACAGACTGAAAACAGAGAGTAGGAATAAACCGGTCTTTTTCGGGTTGGCACACTGTAACTAATGGGGTTCCGCAAGGATCCGTGCTTGGGCCTCAGCTATTCACAATCTATATCAATAACTTGGATGAGGGGACCAAATGTAATATGTCCCAAGTTTGCTGATGATACAAAGCTAGGTGGGAATGTAAGTTGTGAGGAAGATGCAGTGAGGCTTCAAGGGGATATAGACAGGGAGTGGACAAGAACATGGCAATTGGAATATAATGTCAATTGTGAAGTTAGCCACTTTGGTAGGAAAAATAGCAAAGCAGAGTATTTATTGGACAGCATTTATTGATCATTCCTACTTTCCTTTGAGAAGGTGGTGATGGGACTTCTATTTGACACACTGCAGTCTGTGTGGTGAAGGTACTCCCACAATGCTGTTAAGGAGGGAGTTCCAGGATTTTGACACAGCAACAATGAACATAAGAACGTAAGAAATAGGAGCAGGCGTAAGCCATAAGGCTCCTCGAGCCTCCTCCGCCATTCAATAAGATCATGGCTGATCTGATCATGGACTCAGCTCCACTTCCCCACCCGCGCCCCATAACCCCTTATCGTTTAAGAAACTGTCTATTTCTGTCTTAAATTTATTTAATGTCCCAGCTGCCACAGTTCTCTGAGGCAGCAAATTCCACAAATTCACAACCCTCAGAAGAAATTTCTCCTCATCTCAGTTCTAAATGGGCAGCCCCTTATTCTAAGATCATGCCCTCTAGTTCTAGTCCGCCCCATCAAAGGAAACATCCTCTCTGCATTCACCTTGTCAAGCCCCCTCATAATCTTATATGTTTCTACAAGATCATCTCTCATTCTTCTGAAGTCCAATGAGTAGAGGCCCAACCTACTCAACCTTTCCTCATAAGTAAGCCCCCTCATCCCCGGGATTAACCTAGTGAACCTTCTCTGATTGCCTCCAAAGCAAGTATATCCTTTTGTAAATATGAAACCAAAACTGCACGCAGTATTCCAGGTGTGGCCTCACCAATACCCTGTACAGCTGTAACAAGACTTCCCTGCTTTTATACTCCATCCCCTTTGCAATAAAGGCCAAGATTCCATTGGCATAAATCTCCGGCCTGCTCTAGTAGCTATGGCTTTTATTTACTCAATCTTGGCTCATGATGAGTGAATTTAATTGGCCCACCACACATTACTGCCTTACAGCAAGGCAGCAGTGAGTGAAATAAAGGCTAGTACAGCACTTTTTCATGTGGAACAGCAACACTCGGCTCCAGGGCACTCAAAAAGAAAAAAAGGACTTTATATAACATTATAAAGAGCCTTTAATGACCGGGTGTCCCAAAGCAATTTACAGCCAATGAAGTACTTTTTGAAGTGTGGTCACTGTTACAATGTAGGAAACATTGCAGCCAATTTGCGCACAGCAAGCTCCCACAAACAGCAATGTAATGATGACCAAATAATTTGTTTTTATGATGTTGATTGAGACTGGACACCGTGGATAACTCCTCTGCTCTTCTTTGAAATAGTGCCATAGGATCATTTACGTCCACGAGGGGGCGGACGGGGCCTCGGTTTAATGTCTCATCCGAAACCTGACACCTCCAACAGTGCAGTGCTCCCTCCTCATTATTGCACTGGAGTGCCAGCCTAGATTTTTGTACTCAAGTCTCTAGAGTGGGACTTGAATCCACAACCTTCTGACTCAGAGGCAAGAGTGCTACCCACTGAGCTAACAGGTGGCTACCGTTTACATCTGTCTGTAATGACACCTGACTGGCGCCATTAAATATTTACTAAGAACACAAGAAATAGGAGCAGGAGCCTCGAGTCTGCTCCGCCATTCAATAAGATCACGGCTGATCTGATCATGCATTCAGCTCCACTTCCCTGCCCGCTCCCCATAACCCTTTACTCCCTTATCGCTCGTAAAATCTGTCTATCTCCGCTTTAAATATATTCAATGACCCAGCTGCCACAGCTCTCTGGGACAGAGAATTCCACACATTTACAACCCTCAGAGAAGAAATTTCTCCTCATCTTAGTTTTAAATGGGCAGCCCCTTATTCTAAGACTATGTCCCCTAGTTTTAATTTTCCCTATGAGTGGAAATATCCTCTCTGCATCCACCTTGTCGAGCCCCCTCATTATCTTATTCTTCTGAACTCCAATGTGTATAGGCCCAATCTACTCATGTGTATAGGCCCAATCTACTCAACCCATCCTCATAAGTCAACTCCCTCATCTCCGAAATCAACCTAGTGAACCTTCTCTGACAGCCACCAATGCAAGTATATCCTTCCTTAAATACGGAGACCAAAACTAGGTGTGGCCTCACCAATACCCTGTACAGTTGTAGCAGGACTTCTCTGCTTTTATACTCTATCCCCCTTGCAATAAAGGCCAACATCCATTTGCCTTCCTGATTACTTGCTGCACCTGCATACTAACTTTGTGTTTCATGCACAAGGACCCCCAGGTCTCTCTGTACTGCAGCACTTTTTCTCATATTTTAAATTATAATTTGCTTTTCTATTATTTCTGCCAAAGTGGATAACCTCATTTTCCCATATTATAATCCACCTGTCAATTTTTTGCCCATTCACTTAGCCTGTCTATATCCCTTTGCAGATTTTTTGTGTCCTCCTCACAATTTGCTTTCCCACCCATCTTTGTATCATCAGCAAACTTGGCTACATTACACTTGGTCCTTTCATCCAAGTCATTAATATAGATTGTAAATAGTTGAGGACCCAGCACCGATCCCTGTGGCACCCCATTAGTCACTGTTTGCCAACCGGAAAATGACCCATTTATCCCGACTCTGTTTTCTGTTAGTTAGCCAATCCTCTATCCATGCTAATATATTACCCCCAACCCCATGAGCTTCTATCTTGTGTAGTAACCTTTTATATGGCATCTTATCAAATGCCTTCTGGAAATCCAAATACACCACATCCACTGGTTCCCCCTTATCCACACTGCTCGTTACATCCTCAAAGAACTCTAGCAAATTTGTTAAACATGATTTCCCTTTCATAAAACCATGCTGACTCTGCTTGATTGAATCATGCTTTTCCAAATGTCCCGCTACTACTTCCTTAATAATGGACCCCAGCATTTTCCCAACGACAGATGTTAGGCTAACTGGTCTATAGTTTCCTGCTTTTTGTCTGCCTCCTTTTTTAAGTGCCATTATCCCAGGTCGACTTTTGGATTTCATATCAAATACAGGATTCTGGACATTTTAGGGATACAACACATCTCAAGGCAGAGATTATGTAATTCAGTCCTTGAAGGGTGGCACTGGCCCTTTCGAATCATAGAATGGTTACAGCTCAGGTCGGAGGAAATTTGGCTCGTCGAGCCTGTGCCGGCTCTCTGCAAGAGCACCTCAGCTAGTCCCAATCCCCTGTCTTTTCTCTGTAGCCCTGCATTTGTTTTTCCTTCAGGTACTTATCTAATTCCCTTTTGAAAGCCACAATTTATCTGCCTCCACCACCTTTTCAGGCAGTGCATTCCAGATCCGAACCACTCGCTGCGTAAAAAAGTTCTTCCTCGTGTCGCCTTTGGATCTTCTGCTAATCACCTTAAATCTGTCCCCTCTGGTTTTCGACCCTCCCGCCAATGGGGACCATTTCTCTCTATCTACTCTGTCTGGACCTCATGATTTTGAGCACTTCTATCAAATCTGCTCTCAATTTTCTGTTCCAAGAAGAACAACCCCAACCTCTCCAGTCTATCCATGTAGCTGAAGTCCCTCATCCTTGGGACCATTCTTGAAAATCTTTTCTGCATTCTCTCTAAAGCCTTCACACCCTTCCTAAAATGTGCAGTGCCCGGAATTAGACACAATACTCCAGTTGGAACCGAACCAGTTTTTTAAATAAAGATTCATCATAACTTCCTTGCTCTTGTATTCTATGCCTCTATTGATAAAAGCCCAGGATCCCATATGCTTTGTCAATGGCTGTCCTACCACCTTCAACGATTTGTGTACATGTACCCACAGGTCTCTCTGTTCCTGCAGCCCTTTTAGAATTGAATATGGAAATCAGCCGATCAGGAAGGATGGCTCTGGCCCTTTATAATGGGAATCATCCCATGAAGGGTGGCTATGGCATATTATGTTTGCCGATCGTGTGCACGATCGCTGACTGGAGGTTTCTCACTCACCATTATCTCGGTACACCATGCCGATCGTCCCTCCGGTGTTTATCACCAGCACTGGAACCTCGCTTGGGCTCTTCGCAGACTCCACGCTGTAGCTGCTTGAGCGGCGCCGGCGTCTCAGTGCCTGGGCGCTGGCGGCCGGCCGGGACACTCGCGACCCATTGCGGACAGCGGAGCTCTCCGGGTCTAGCAGGTCGAGCCGGGTGTTGGACAGCGCGCTGGAGAGCGACGAAATGCTGGAACTGGAACCGGAACTCGGTAAATTGAACTTCTCCGCCATCAGAGCAAGAGCAGACTGAGGAACCAGGCGTCAAAACCAGGAGGAGAAACCAAAGGAGGCGGTGTGGGCAGAGCCAATCAAACCAGAGCCTGACGTCAGGAGGTAGTCAACACCCCCTCTCAATATACACCGTGCCTTCAAATCTTCATTATATACAGCCAACTCAGTGTGCACCGTGCATTTAATTCCCCGTTATATAGAACCAACTCAATATATACCATGCATTCAATTCTCCGTTATATAAACCGTACCATCAATTCTCCATTATATATAACCAACTCAATATATACCATGCATTCAATTTCCCATTATATACACAGTGCATACTAGTCTCCATTATATAAACCGTGCCTTGAATTCGTCATTATTACAACTGTGACTACACGCCAAAAGTACGTGTAGTCACAGTTGACTGTAAAGCGTTTTGAGACGTCAGGTGGTTGTGAAAGCCACCATATAAATGCAGGTATTTCTTTTATATACACCGTGCATTCAATTCCACATTATATACCATGCAGGGGGTTGACTTATGAGGTCTCACCGCCCATTTTTTCCTCTCAACGCATGTTCCAGCAACTTCCAAGCTCTCTCTATCTTATCCTAGTACATGTTGGTTGCTGTCCCTGAGCTTTAAAAAAAACACGAGGTCGAACTGGAGTAGATTGGAGCACATCGATCGAGAAAAAATTGTGAATAAGGACAGTCGAAAGATGAACACCACAGTGGAAAGACAGAGGGGAAAATATAGCGAGCAAAACAAACAGAAAGACATCGAGAGCAACATAGAAAGAATTAAGAAGTAAGATAGAGTGGACAGTTGCATGCAGTCAATTTTATTACTGTTCTCCATGAGCAACACCACAAATCTACAATAAAACTCCTATATTTTAGTGGCGGTCCTGTGTGTGCACAAGGAGAGCCAGCCACTTCTCGGCCAGTGGACAAGTGCTCTGCAACCCAGGGGCATTGAGTTATGTAGCCCAGAAGAATGTTTCTGTTCCCCCTTGTACTAATTATCCACAGACAATATTTGTGATATGTCCATACATAGAAACATAGAAAATAGGTGCAAGAGTAGGCCATTCAGCTCTTCGAGCCTGCACCACCATTCAACAAGATCATGGCGGATCATTCGCCTCAGTTGTCCTTTATTGCAAGAAGATTGGAGTACAAGAGTAAGGAAATCGTGCTACAATTTTACAGGGCCCTGGTGAGACCACAGCTGGATTACTATGCGCAGTTTTGGTCTCCTTATCTAAGGAGGCAGTGCAACAAAGGTTCACTTGATTGATTCCTGGGATCAGAGGGCTGTCTGAGAGATTGTGTAGAATGGGCCTAATATGCTCTAGAGCAGGGGTGTCAAACATACGGCCAGCGGGCCGGACACGACCCCCCCAAGCCCCTTCCTCTGGCCCACCACGTTTTTTTAATGCGCATTGCACGCTGAAAACCGGCTTTTGCGAGGCCTTGCTGGGTCTGTATTCCGTACGGACCCGGCGAGGCCAGAATTTTAGCCCCAGTATAATGGAGCCCTAACAAGCTGCAGCATGGAATGCTGGCTCATTGGCACCTGCCTGCGATCGGCACATGTTGGAATGGAAAATCGGGTGGGTTGCATAATGGCCGTGATCTTATTGAATGGCGGAGCAGGCTTGAGGGTCCGGATGGCCTACTCCTGCTCCCATTTCTTATGTCCTTATATTCTTAAAAGGGAAGATGATTTTTTTCATGCAAAGGGTTATTGAAATATGGAATATATTGTGATAAGTGGCAACTGGAGCTGAATGAAATCAAAATATATGGTGCAGAGAGAGAGAATTGTTTCCAGTTTAAATAAAATAAAATTTTAGGAAGGAATTATCATTGCTTAAGAATGTTATCTTTCCTCTTTGAAACAGATAGAATCTAGACATTCTGCAATGTTAAACAGTTTTCACTGAACTTGTTGAACAACCCGAATACAAGGACATTTCTGTAAAATGACTTATGCTCTTATGAACAGGAGTAGGCCATTTAGCCCCTCGAGCCTGTTCCGCTATTCAATGAGATCATGGCTGATCTGCAACCCAACTCCACATACCCGCCTTTAGCCCATATCCCTTAATACCTTTGGTTAACAAAAAGCTATCAATCTCAGATTTAAAATAAACCATTGATCTAGCATCAATTGATGTTTGCGGAAGAGATTTCCAAACTCCTATTATACTTTGTGTGTAGAAGTGTTTCCTAATTTCACTCCTGAAAGGTGTCTCTAACTTTCAGACTCTGCCCCCCTGAGCCCGCCGCCCCCCCAGCCCACCGTCTCCTCCCACACCCTCCCACCCCCTCCCGTCCTGGAGGAAATGGTTTCTCTTTATTTACCCTATCTGTTCCCCTTAATATCTTGAAAACTTCGATCAGATCACCCCTTAACCTTCTAAATTCTAGGGAATAAAACCCTAATTTGTGAAATCTCAGCTCGTAATTTAAGCCCTTGAAGTCTGGGTATCATCCTGGTAAACCTACGTTGTACTCCCTCCAAGGCTAATACATCCTTCCTAAGGTGTGGTGCCCAGAACTGCTCACAGTACTCCAGGTGTGGTGTAACCAGGGTTTTATATAGCTGCAGCATAACTTCTACTCCCTTGTATGCTAGTCCTCTAGATATAAAGGCCAGCATCCCATTAGCCTTTTAGATTATTTTCTGAACCTGTTCATGACATCTTAATGATCTATGTATCTGGCCCCCAAGTCTCTTTGAAACTCCACTGTTTGTAGCTTTCACCATTTTGAAAATACCCTGTTCTATCCTTTTTAGGTCCAAAGTGGATGACCTCACATTTGCTTACTTTGAAATCCATTTGCCGGTTTTGCCCATTCACTTAGTTGATCAATATCCCTTTGTAATATTATGCTTCCATCTACACTGCCTACAATGCCACCTATCTGTGTAATCAGCAAATTTGGATGTATGACTTTCTGTCATCATCTAAGTCGTTAATAAAGACTAGGAATAGCTGAGGACCCAACACAGATCCTTACAGGTCACCACCAGTCACATCCTGTCAATTTGAGTACTCGCCCATTATCCCTACTCTCTGTGTCCTGCTACTTAGTCAATTTCCTAACCAAGTCAATAATTTGCCCTTAATCTGTCGATATCCCTTTGTAATTTTATGCTTCCATCTACACTGCCTACAATGCCAACTATATTTGTTCCATCGGAAAATTTGGATGTATGACTTTCTATGTCATCATCTAAGTTGTTAATAAATACTGTGAATAGTTGAGGCCCCAACACAGATCCTTGCAGGACACCACTAGTCACCTCCTGCCAATTTGAGTACCTACTCTTTGTCTCCTGCCGTTCAGCTCATTTTCTAACCATGTCAATAATTTGCCCTCAATTCTGTGGGCTTCTGTCTTAGTTAACAGTCTCTTATGTGGGACTTTATCAAATGCCTTCTAGAAGTCCATATAAATAACATCCATAGACATTCCCCTGTCCACTACTTGAATCACCACTTCAAAAAATTCAATCAGGTTTGTCAGACATGACCTACCTTTCACAAATCGTTCCTCCTTCTCTCTGATCAACTGAAAATTTGCAAGGTGTTCAGTCAGTCTATCCTTAATTATATACTCGAGCAATTTCCCGACAACAGATGTTAGGTGAACTGGTCTATAATTCCCTGGATTCCCTCTTTCGCCATTCTTAAATAGCAGAGTGACATGGGCAATTTTCCAACATGACGGAACGGTTCCTGAATCGAGAGAACTTTGGAAGAATATAGTTTGGCCATCTGCAATGTGCTCACCTACTTCCCTTAAAACCTGGGATGGAAACCACCTTGTCCTGCGAATTTGTCACTCTTTAGTGCCATTATTTTCTTCATTACTGTTATTTTACTTACATTAATTCTATTGAATAGCTGTCCCCGATTCAATATTAATTTCCTTGGGATTTCCAGCATACTATCCTCTTCCTCTACTATAAATACTGACACAAAGTAATTATTCAACATGTCCATCATTTCCTTATTATCATTAACAATATCACCACTTCCAGTTTTAAAGGGGCCAACATTGCTCCTGACCACCCTCTTTTTCCTAATGTAATTGTAACAATTCTTTGTATTAATTTCGATATCCCTTGCAAGTTTCTTTTTATACTCCTTTTTTTAGCTCTTCCTGTCTGTTTTGCGACCCTTTGCTGTTCTTTGTATCATAGAAACATAGAAAATAGGTGCAGGAGTAGGCCATTCGGCCCTTCTAGCCTGCACCGCCATTCAATGAGTTCATGGCTGAACATGCAACTTCAGTACCCCATTCCTGCTTTCTCACCATACCCCTTGATTCCCCTAGTAGTAAGGGGTATGGTGAGAAACTAACTCCTTTTTGAATATATTTAGTGAATTGGCCTCAACAACTTTCTGTGGTAGAGAATTCCACAGGTTCACCACTCTCTGGGTGAAGAAATTCCTCCTCATCTCGGTCCTAAATGGCTTCCCCCTTATCCTTAGACTGTGTCCCCTGGTTCTGGACTTCCCCAACATTGGGAACATTCTTCCTGCATCTAACCTGTCTAACCCCGTCAGAATTTTAAACGTTTCTATGAGGTCCCCTCTCATTCTTCTGAACTCCAGTGAATACAAGCCCAGTTGATCCAGTCTTTCTTGATAGGTCAGTCCCGCCATCCCGGGAATCAGTCTGGTGAACCTTCGCTGCACTCCCTCAATAGCAAGAATCCTTCCCATCCGCCAAGATCTGTGCTATTTTTTGCATTTTTGTATGCTTTTTCTTTTCGTTTTATGTTGTCCATGACCTCTTTAGTTGTCCATGGCTGTATTTTTGGCAAGTAGAGCTCTTGGCCGTCAGGGGTATAAACTGGTTCACATTAAATTCTTTTTTGAACATCTCCCACTGATCTGCTGTTGTTTTACCCATTAACAGATTTGCACAGTTTACTGTACTGTCTCTGCCTCATCCCGTTAAATAACACCTTATCTAAATCTAGAATCTTCATAGCTGTTTCGCGTTTTTCCCTTTCAAACATAAGAACATAAGAAATAGGAGCAGGAATAGACCATAAAGCCCCTATGCTATGTTTAACTTGATCGTGTTATGATCATTATTGGATAAATGTGTTCTGTATGGAGAAAGAGTCAGACTGAACACTGTGAGCTCAAAGTAAAATGTGACCGTAGTATTTTATTGCAGGTCTCCAGAGTGCCTCTCCAACCTGTGAAGCCTCCTTAAATACCTGTGCTCCCAAGGGATTATGGGATTCCTTGGGACTCCAGGGGATGAGCCCTCTGGTGGCTGTACAGAGTAAATACAAGTTTACATATATAACAAAATGTTCATGTGCAGTTAGACTAAATCTGGCTCATTGCTAAATCTAATATGGCTTTCCCCCTAGTTGCTCTGGGACATATTGTTGTAGAAGACTATCCCTGACACACACAAGAAATTCATCATCATCATCATCATCATCATAGGCGGTCCCTCGAAATGAGGATGACTTGCTTCCATGCCAAAAAAAAAGGACGAGTTCACACGTGTTTCAATGAAGGACCTGAACTACATCCTGAAGGGTGGAAGATGCCTGTGCGGCATTTTTTTCACGTGGGTTTGCCGTTGCACACCAGCCACCACACGGGCTTGACAGAGCTAAGTCTTCGTCTAGTGGCAAGGATTACACAAGACAACTGGAGACCAGCTCTGCTGCATGGACCTAGTGCGCATACGTATCGCAGTGTGGGCTGGTCCGTGCTGCCCCTGGGCCCCTGGCCCCGAACTCGCACCTCCCCTGGGCCCTGATCCCGTCCCTCCACAGTCTCTTGCCACTCCTTCGCCCCGACCTCGCTGCTCCTGCTGTATCTGCCTACGCTCCAATCACCAACCTGGATCTTGATGACATCACTTTTCACAGTCGTCGCCCTCCTGCACCAGCTTGCGCTGTACCTTGTAGTAGCATGCCTCCATGCTGCCCATGGCCATTCACTAGGAAATTCACTACGTTTCTGACAGGTGCTAGTCTGCTTATCCCAATTTGTATGAAAGTTAAAATCCTCCATTAAAACTATTCTGTGTTTGCTACACGCTTGTCTAATCTCCGCATTTATACAATTTGCCACTTCACAGCTGCTACCAGGGGGCCTGTACACAACTCCCACTAGTCTTAAATCTTTTCCTATTTCTAAATTATATCCATAAAGTCTCCACTGCCTGTTTACTTCTTTTTATATCCTCTCATCATTCTAGTGATTTCATCCTTAATTACTAAAGCTACTCCTCCCCCTCTGCCATTTTCCCTATAAACCTTATAACCTGTTTTATTTAGTTCTCAGTCCTGACCGTCTTGCAGCCATGTCTCAGTAATGGCTGCCATGTCATACCCTCCAATTTGAACTCGCGCCTACAGTTCATTCAATTTATTCCTTGTGCTCTGAGCGTTTGTATAAAGACTCCTTATTGGGCCCACACTTTAGCCTATCCTTCAGTTAAATGTGTTTTGCGTTGAAACACGAAGGATGTGTAGATAGAGGTAAAAGAAAATTTCCAAAGCACTGAAAGATCAGAGGACTAATGTTACCACCATAATTACATATAACTGCTCACTTTTTACCTTATGAACCTGGGAAACTGCATTGAACTGCAGTAATAGAATGGTGATTAAACTGTATTTACTTAGCAGGGTGTAAAATAACAACCTTGTATTCAATATTCGCTGATCAAATAACAGGGGCAGGTCATGTTGGATTTCTATTTCAGGTGAGTAAACTTTATGGGTGACCTGTACTTGTGGAGAGCTGTGAAAGTTTTGGATTTTTTTAAGGTCTTCTGCTGTTGGTTTTTCATTGGTGTTCCAGAGGCAATATTAAAGAAACTGTAAAAGTGGAGCTCTGAGGTTAACATTAAGCCTTTGAATCAATGACATTTGACAATGACTTCCAAAAGGTATTTGACAAGGTGCCACATAAAAGGTTACTTCACAAGATAAAAGTTCACAGGGTTGGGGGATAATATATTAGCATGGATAGAGGATTGGCTAACGAACAGAAAACAGAGTGTCAGGATAAATGGTTCATTCTCGGGTTGGCAATCAGTAACCAGTGGGGTGCTGCAGGGATCAGTGCTAGGACCCCAACTATTTGCAATCAATATTAACAACTTGGAAGAAGGGACCGAGTGTAACGTAGCCAAGTTTGCTGACTGTACAAAGGTGGGAGGAAAAGCAATGTGTGAGGAGGACAGAAACGATCTGCAAAAAGACATAGACAGGCTAAGTGAGTGGGCAAACATTTGGCAGAAGGAGTATAATGTTGGAAAGTGTGAGGTCATGCACTTTGGCAGAAAAAATCAAAGAGCAAGTTATTATTTAAATGGAGAAAGATTGCAAAGTGCTGCAGTACAGCGGGACCTGGGGGTACTTGTGCATAAAACACAAAAGATTAGTATGCAGGTACAGCAAGTGATCAGGAAGGCCAATGGAATCTTGGCCTTTATTGCAAAGGGGATGGAGTATAAAAGCAGGGAAGTCTTGCTACAGTTGTACAGAGTATTGATGAGGCCACACCTTGAATGCTGCATGCAGTTTTGGTTTCCATATTTACGAAAGTATATACTTGCTTTGGAGGCAGTTCAGAGAAGGTTCACTAGGTTGATTCCAGAGATGAAGGGGTTGACTTATGAGGAAAGGTTGAGTAGGTTGGCCCTCTACTCATTGGAATTCAGAAGAATGAGAGGGTGATCTTCTCAATAAGTATAAGATTATGAGGGGGCTTGACAAGGTGGATGCAGAGAGGATGTTTCCACTGATGGAGGAGACTAGAACTAGAGGACATAATCTTAGAATAAGGGGCCACCCATTTAAAACTGAGACGAGGAGAAATTTCTTCTCTGAGGGTTGTGGATCTGTGGAATTCGCTGCCTCAGAGAGCTGTGGAAGCTGAGACATTGAATAAATTTAAGACAGAAATAGAGAGTTTCTTAAACAATAAGGGAATAAGGGGTTATGGAGAGCGGGCAGGGAAGTGGACCCGAGTCCATGATCGGATCAGCCATGATCGTATTAAATGGCGGAGCAGGCTCGAGGGGCCGTATGGCCTACTCCTGCTCCTATTTCTTATGTTCTTATGGCAATGCATTCAACAGTTTATGGTGGATCTATCACAATATCAACAACAACTTGTATTTCTATAGCGCCTTTAACGTAGTGAAACGTTCCAAGGCGCTTCACAGGAGTATTATGAGATAAAACATTTGACACCGAGACGCATAAATAGAAATTAGCACAGGTGACCAAAAGATTGGTCAAAGAGGCAGGTTTTAAGGGGTGTCTTGGAGGAGGAAATAGAGGTAGAGAGGTTTAGGCAGCGAGTTCCAGAGCTTGAAGCCTAGGCAACAGAATGCACGGCCACCAATGGTTGAGCGATTATAATCAGGGATGTTCAAAAGAGCCGTATTAAAGGGGCGCAGACATCTCAGGGGTGGGGTTGTGGGGCTGGAGGAGATTACAGAGATAGGGAGGGGACGAGGTCATGGAGGGATTCGAAAATAAGAATGAGTATTTTGAAATCGACGCATTGCTTAACCGGAAGCCAATATAGGTCAGCGAGCACAGTGGTTATGGGTGAACGGGACATAGTGCGAGTTATGACATGGGCAGCTGAGTTTTGGATCACCTCTAGTTTACGTAGGGTAGAATGTGGGAGGCCAGCCAGGAGTGCATTGGAATAGTCAAGTCTAGAGGTAACAAAGACATGGATGAGGATTTCAGCAGCAGATAAGCTGAGGCAAAGGCGGAGACGGGCAGTGTTACAGAGGTGGAAATAGGCGGTCTTAGTTATGCTGCGGATATGTGGTCATTTCAGGGTCAAATATGACACCAAGTAATCACAAAATATCAGCTCATTTATTTTACTAATACGAGTTTATCGAAGTTGTAGTTGTGATATTTCAACCTCACTTGCGCTTTTGAAACTATTTAGAGTACTTATGGATGTCTTTACTCTATGGTTTGTGTTGCTGCAAAGTGATTCCTGCTTCACAATGATGCTAATGTAGTGTGGTTCCGCCTCTTACCTGTCCTAATGCAGTCAGCACATTTTTTGCTGTGGTTTCTCCTCCCATGCCTACAGGGTTGCATCTGATGTGCCTCCATCCTTGGCTCCCTTCTTCACCTTGTCTACATGCTGCCTCTTGGTGACATAATTTAGCATGGAGTCGGTTTCACCTGTATGTTGATAATATCCAGTTTTAGTGTCACTGTGAAGCATTTCTGCTTCGCAGTGAGTCTAAATTTGTAATGTTACTCTGGTATCTCTACCTTTATGCGTGACTCCTTAATCACCATTGACTGCAGAGCTGATATCAAGTCTGAAGTGAGCAAGAACTTCTTTATTCAACATAGGCAAGAAAGAAACTACCTTTTTTGGGTCCAGTCTAACACTTAGCATCTTAGCACCCAACTCCCACTTTCTGTTTGGCACTTCTGTCAAACTGAATTCGATAATGCTCAATCGTGGTATACTGTTTGAACCAGAGCTGAGTTTCAAACCCTACATCCTAGCAATCACCAAGACCACCCATTTCCACATCATCATCAGCCTCCTCCCAACTACTGCAGAAATGTTTGTGTGCCTTTTTCACTCCCACATTTGAGTGTTCATTGCTCCTCTTGTTGACTTCATAAGCTCTGCCATTTAGAAGTTGCAACTCATCCAAAACTTCACTATCCTGTCTCTCACTAATTACTATTCTCATATCATCTGTGTTTAGCAAATGTCATTGGCTACTAAATCCAAGGAAGAGGCATATAAATTGGCCTGAAAAAGCAGCAAACCTGAACACTGGGAGTATTTTATAATTCAGCAGAGGGGGATAAAGGGTTTAATCAGAAGGGGGAAAATAGAGTATGAGAGGAAGCTTGCTGGGAACATAAAAACTGACTGCAAAAGCTTCTATAGATATGTGAAGAGAAAAAGATTAGTGATGTTAGATCTCTTAATTCCCAATGAAATACGAACTCCGGTTGTAGTTTTAATGTAACTTTATTCTGGCAGCAGCAACAAGCTTCTGGCTTTAAGCTAGGCCTTTGTCCTTCTGAGACCACATGGCCAAAATGGCTGTATTTATACCTGGTTCAATTTACAGAAAATAACTCGCCTTCTTTGACCTTATTGGCTCAATTGATAGTCTTTTAACCTTTAATTGGCTAGCCACCCAAGGTCCTAAAATGTCAAGTTGATTGATGACTTAATGCAATGTGGTCTGTGTTTTCTCAAAAACTGCAGCCAGGCTGCAGAGCTTGAATTCTCTATCAATCCCCCCTTTGATTCTTTCACAAACTGAATCATAAAACATCAGGTATCACTGGTTAAACATTCTACAAAATAATTTCATACATGTTAATAGAGTTTCCTTCTAAAATTTGTTGATGTGTTTCGCCACATGTCCAGCCAAGTAGATTCCACACAAATTTACACCAACCCGAGTTCCATCGTGGCCACAATGGAAGTCTGGTTTTAGTAGGTTAATTTAATCCAAATCAATATCTTAATTCAACCAGTAAACAACCTTCCCTTAAGCATAACATACCCCTGTGCCACGTACAGACGGTCTGCTGGGACCTGCAAGGCGTCTCACATGCGGGACAGCAGCTACAGCCGCCTGGTTGCAACAACATTTAATCAACATAAACAAACAATATAAAAGTAAAATAATTACAATGAATAGAATTAAACTTCCACCAATGAAGTTCCTATTGAACCTAGCCATTCAGTGGCTCCGCTCCACAAAGTGAATGATGGGGGTTGCTTAAGTTTTTCTACCTCCTTTTGGATATGCTCCGCTAAATGGGTAATTTCTTCGGAGCTATCTGGGATATATGTGTAACATTCAGTTCTGAGTATGGCGCAAGTACCTCCCTTTTCAGCCAGGATGTAATCAAGGGCCAGTCTATTCTGTAGGGCTACTGTGCGGATTGCTACCATTTCTGCATTGATTTTAATTAGGGCCTCTGAGGTATCATTGGCTACCCGTTCCATAACGGATGCCATGTTAATGGATTCCCTTGCCAATCTGGCGGTCCCATACCTGGGGATCAGAATGGCAAAGAACCTCTCTGTTTCTGTGATAGCTCTCTTAGGACGATGTAAATGTTCCGACAGTGACTCTATATGATACATATATCGCACAATGTAGGCTAAATAGCAGGATCCTGTCCAATTCTGGGGCAGCCAAGGGTAGGCATTGTGGCCACACACCCAATAGGTGCCACTATAGGCAATGAAGGTTAGCTGTTTCTTTGTCAGCAACACTCCGGGGCCTGTCCAGGCTTTTCCATCTGTTTTATTCAGAATCCCTGTTACGCTAAGAATTCCCACATCGGCCCAGTTTGGACGGTTCCGTGGCTTGATTACATTATAATTCCAGAAGCAGTTACTATACCCCATATTTTGGCCTCCTTTGATGTTTCTAATCAGACAGACCGATTCCCCCGGTCTTCCTATTCCGTTGTATTAGTGATAACAAAAAATGGGGGCCGTTTGGAATTATTGTAGCACGGTTGGTATCCCCCTTCAAAGGTAGTCAGATTGTAACCTGTTGACTTCCATTTACGTGCCCAGTTTTCCGTATCCTGAAACGCATTGCCTGTTTAGTTTTGATTAATTATCCACTCAGCCATTTCCAAGATATTCAAGGGAACTGGCCTCAAGGGAATCCCCCGCTTTGAGTGAATAGGAATAGGAATATGCGCACATACCCAACAACTAGAAATGTTACCTTGTTTGGCATAAATGTATGACATATATAAAAAGGTATTTACATGTAATTCCCTTGCTACCCTACTGTTTCCCTTTGGTGCAGAGGGTCGGCTAGTAAGAAGTAGGCAAATGCCTAGAATACCTACAATCAGTAATACAGTAAATTTATACATTTTGCAAAAAGTAATTGTCCTTATTAGATTTCAGCTTCAGTTACGGGTGCTCGTTTAACGTGTGAAGCGAGGATCCAGGCTTTCTTTCCTTGGACTTTAACAGCTGCCTGGGTGGTCAATAACACTTGATAAGGTCCCTCCCACTTGGCACCCAAAGGTTCTTTATGCAACTTTTTCACATACACCCAGACTCCCGGGATGATGTCGTGTCCTCCTTCGGGTGGATTACCCCAAGGTGCTGATACCTGTCGGGAAACAGAACTAATAGCATTGGTTAGGTTCTGACAGTATGATAACAAAGTGTCACTCATTAAGTGATCAGCTTTCCGTAAATCGATAGTTCCTGGCAACGACATGGGTCTTCCTGTTATAATTTCAAATGGGCTTTGACCTGTAGTTCTGTTCGCGGTTGCCCTAATGCTACATAGCACTATTGGTAGTGCCTGGGGCCATGGTGTTCCTTCTTGGTGATATTTGGCAAGCTGTTGTTTCAGAGTTCGATTCATTCGCTCTACTTGTCCTGATGATTGTGGATGATAAGGACAGTGTAAATCCCACGTTATGTTCAGTAACCTACAGACTTCTTGACAGACAGCACCTGTGAAGTGTGTTCCCTGATCTGAGTCAATGCTACTCGGGACTCCCCATCGGGGAATGTAATCCTTACACAAGACCTTTGCAGTGTGATTGGCTGTGGCTCTTTTAGTTGGGACAGCTTCTACCCATCTAGAGAATCTGTCGACCATGACAATAATGTTAGTGTATCCTTGGCATGAAGGAAGAGATATATCCACCTGAGGGTGGATTCACTCTAGAGCATCCACGATGCTGAGTATGACGTGAGTAGCACGTGTAGCGAGTTGGTCTTACCGCAGGAGAAGAATCCACAGCCAGATAGGGAATGTAAGACCAGCAGGAAGAGTAGTGCAAGTGTGAATGTTTGAAAATGTATAGAGACATTGAAGTTGAGAATGTGGGAATTATATATGGACAGTATAAGCTAACAAAGAATTCATGGAGGAATAGCCATGACATCTCAGACTCGAGACTGCAAAATGTTACAATACTAACACAGTTTAAAAAAAAACCCACAGCTTGCAAAAAACCTCAAGGTCGTATTAACTCACACTGCTAACCTGAAACATTAACAGTAAGGGAATAATGGGCCTTTGTGTAAAATCAGACCATTCTTAGATCGGCTTATGAGTGGACAAAGGGAAAGAGGGATCAAAGAGGATAGGCTGAACTAGGATGTCACTCTAATTGTATCTTGTTATCTTTTACCGAAAATGTATAACCGTCGTCCCTTTACAATGTAACATAGAAACATAGAAAATAGGTGCAGGAGCAGGCCATTCAGCCCTTCTAGCCTGCACCGCCATTTAATGAGTTCATAGAAACATAGAAAATAGGTGCAGGAGTAGGCCATTCGGCCCTTCTAGCCTGCACCGCCATTCAATGAGTTCATGGCTGAACATTCAACTTCAGTACCCCATTCCTGCTTTCTCACCATACCCCTTGATCCCCCTAGCAGTAAGGACCTCATCTAACTCCTTTTTGAATATATTTAGTGAATTGGCCTCAACAACTTTCTGTGGTAGAGAATTCCACAGGTTCACCACTCTCTGGGTGAAGAAGTTCCTCCGCATCTCGGTCCTAAATGGCTTACCCCTTATCCTTAGACTGTGACCCCTGGTTCTGGACTTCCCCAACATTGGGAACATTCTTCCTGCATCTAACCTGTCTAACCCCGTCAGAATTTTATATGTTTCTATGAGGTCCCCTCTCATTCTTCTGAACTCCAGTGAATACAAGCCCAGTTGATCCAGTCTTTCTTGATAGGTCAGTCCCGCCATCCCGGGAATCAGTCTGGTGAACCTTCGCTGCACTCCCTCAATAGCAAGAATGTCCTTCCTCAGGTTAGGAGACCAAAACTGTACACAATACTCCAGGTGTGGCCTCACCAATGCCCTGTACAACTGTAGCAACACCTCCCTGCCCCTGTACTCAAATCCCCTTGCTATGAAGGCCAACATGCCATTTGCTTTCTTAACCGCCTGCTGCACCTGCATGCCAACCTTCAATGACTGATGTACCATGACACCCAGGTCTCTTTGCACCTCCCCTTTTCCTAATCTGTCACCATTCAGATAATAGTCTGTCTCTCTGTTTTTACCACCAAAGTGGATAACCTCACATTTATCCACATTATACTTCATCTGCCATGCATTTGCCCACTCACCTAACCTATCCAAGTCGCTCTGCAGCCTCACAGCATCCTCCTCGCAGCTCACACTGCCACCCAACTTAGTGTCATCCGCAAATTTGGAGATACTACATTTAATCCCCTCATCTAAATCATTAATGTACAGTGTAAACAGCTGGGGCCCCAGCACAGAACCTTGCGGTACCCCACTAGTCACTGCCTGCCATTCTGAAAAGTACCCATTTACTCCTACTCTTTGCTTCCTGTCTGACAACCAGTTCTCAATCCATGTCAGTACACTACCCCCAATCCCATGTGCTCTAACTTTGCACATCAATCTCTTGTGTGGGACCTTGTCGAACGCCTTCTGAAAGTCCAAATATACCACATCAACTGGTTCTCCCTTATCCACTCTACTGGAAACATCCTCAAAAAATTCCAGAAGATTTGTCAAGCATGATTTCCCTTTCACAAATCCATGCTGACTTGGACCTATCATGTCACCTCTTTCCAAATGCACTGCTATGACATCCTTAATAATTGATTCCATCATTTTACCCACTACCGATGTCAGGCTGACCGGTCTATAATTCCCTGTTTTCTCTCTCCCTCCTTTTTTAAAAAGTGGGGTTACATTGGCTACCCTCCACTCCATAGGAACTGATCCAGAGTCAATGGAATGTTGGAAAATGACTGTCAACGCATCCACTATTCCCAAGGCCACCTCCTTAAGTACTCTGGGATGCAGTCCATCAGGCCCTGGGGATTTATCGGCCTTCAATCCCATCAATTTCCCCAACACAATTTCCCGGCTAATAAGGATTTCCCTCAGTTCCTCCTCCTTACTAGACCCCCCGACCCCTTTTATAACCGGAAGGTTGTTCGTGTCCTCCTTCGTGAATAGCGAACCAAAGTACTTGTTCAATTGGTCCGCCATTTCTTTGTTCCCCGTTATGACTTCCCCTGATTCTGACTGCAGGGGACCTACATTTGTCTTTACTAACCTTTTTCTCTTTACATATCTATAGAAACTTTTGCAATCCGTCTTAATGTTCCCTGCAAGCTTCTTCTCATACTCCATTTTCCCTGCCCTAATCAAACCCTTTGTCCTCCTCTGCTGAGTTCTAAATTTCTCCCAGTCCCCAGGTTCGCTGCTATTTCTGGCCAATTTGAATGCCACTTCCTTGGCTTTAACACTATCCCTGATTTCCCTTGATAGCCACGGTTGAGCCACCTTCCCTTTTTTATTTCTATGCCAGACAGGAATGTACAATTGTTGTAGTTCATCCATGCGGTCTCTAAATGTCTGCCATTGCCCATCCACAGTCAACCCCTTAAGTATCATTCGCCAATCCATCTCAGCCAATTCACGCCTCATACCTTCAAAGTTAGCCTTCTTTAAGTTCTGGACCATGGTCTCTGAATTAACTGTTTCATTCTCCATCCTAATGCAGAATTCCACCATATTATGGTCACTCTTCCCCAAGGGGCCTCGCACAACGAGATTGCTAATTAATCCTTTCTCATTACATAACACCCAGTCTAAGATGGCCTCCCCCCTAGTTGGTTCCTCGACATATTGGTCTAAAAAACCATCCCTTATGCACTCCAGAAAATCCTCCTCCACCGTATTGCTTCCAGTTTGGTTAGCCCAATCTATGTGCATATTAAAGTCACCCATTATAACTGCTGCACCTTTATTGCACGCACCCCTAATTTCCTGTTTGATGCCCTCCCCAACATCACTACTACTGTTTGGAGGTCTGTACACAACTCCCACTAACGTTTTTTGCCCTTTGGTGTTCTGCAGCTCTACCCATATAGATTCCACATCATCCAAGCTAATGTCCTTCCTAACTATTGCCTTAATCTCCTCCTTAACCAGCAATGCTACCCCACCTCCTTTTCCTTTTATTCTATCCTTCCTGAATGTTGAATACCCCTGGATGTTGAGTTCCCAGCCCTGCTCATCCTGGAGCCACGTCTCCGTAATCCCAATCACATCATATTTGTTAACATCTATTTGCACAGTTAATTCATCCACCTTATTGCGGATACTCCTTGCATTAAGACACAAAGCCTTTAGGCTTGTTTTTTTAACACCCTCTGTCCTTTTAGAATTTTGCTGTACAATGGCCCTTTTTGTTCTTTGCCTTGGGTTTCTCTGCCCTCCACTTTTCCTCATCTCCTTTCTGTCTTTTGTTTTTGCCTCCTTTTTGTTTCCCTCTATCTCCCTGCATTGGTTCCCATCCCCCTGCCATATTAGTTTAACTCCTCCCCAACAGCACTAGCAAACACTCCCCCGAGGACATTGGTTCCGATTCTGCCCAGGTGCAGACCGTCCGGATTGTACTGGTCCCACCTCCCCCAGAACCGGTTCCAATGCCCCAGGAATTTGAATCCCTCCCTGCTGCACCATGGCTGAACATGAAACTTCAGTACCCCCTTCCTGCTTTCTCGCCATACCCCTTGATCCCCCGAGTAGTAAGGACTTCATCTAACTCCCTTTTGAATATATTTAGTGAATTGGCCTCAACTACTCTCTGTGGTAGAGAATTCCACAAGTTCACCACTCTCTGGATGAAGAAGTCTCTCCTCATCTCGGTCCTAAATGGCTTACCCCTTATCCTTAGACTGTGACCCCTGGTTCTGGACTTCCCCAACATCGGGAACATTCTTCCTGCATCCAACCTGTCTAAACCCGTCAGAATTTTAAATGTTTCTATGAGGTCCCCTCTCATTCTTCTGAACTCCAGTGAATACAAGCCCAGTTGATCCAGTCTTTCTTGATAAGTCAGTCCCACCATCCCGGGAATCAGTCTGGTGAATCTTCGCTGCACTCCCTCAATAGCAAGAACGTCCTTCCTCAAGTTAGGAGACCAAAACTGCACACAATACTCCAGGTGCGGCCTCACCAAGGCCCTGTACAACTGCAGCAACACCTCCCTGCCCCTGTACTCAAATCCCCTCGCTATGAAGGCCAACATGCCATTTGCTTTCTTAACCGCCTGCTGTACCTGCATGCCAACCTTCAATGACTGATGTACCATGACACCCAGGTCTCGTTGCACCTTCCCTTTTCCTAATCTGTCACCATTCAGATAATAGTCTGTCTCTCTGTTTTTACCACCAAAGTGGATAACCTCACATTTATCCACATTATACTTCATCTGCCATGCATTTGCCCACTCACCTAACCTATCCAAGTCACTCTGCAGCCTCATAGCATCCTCCTCGCAGCTCACACTGCCACCCAACTTAGTGTCATCCGCAAATTTGGAGATACTACATTTAATCCCCTCGTCTAAATCATTAATGTACAATGTAAACAGCTGGGGCCCCAGCACAGAACCTTGCGGTACCCCACTAGCCACTGCCTGCCATTCTGAAAAGTACCCATTTACTCCTACTCTTTGCTTCCTGTCTGACAACCAAGTTCTCAATCCACGTCAGCACACTCCCCCAATCCCATGTGCTTTAACTTTGCACATTAATCTCTTGCGTGGGACCTTGTCGAACGCCTTCTGAAAGTCCAAATATACCACATCAACTGGTTCTCCTTTGTCCACTTTACTGGAAACATCCTCAAAAAATTCCAGAAGATTTGTCAAGCATGATTTCCCTTTCACAAATCATGCTGACTTGGACCTATCATGTCACCATTTTCCAAATGCGCTGCTATGACATCCTTAATAATTGATTCCATCATTTTACCCACTACTGAGGTCAGGCTGACCGGTCTATAATTCCCTGTTTTCTCTCTCCCTCCTTTTTTAAAAAGTGGGGTTACATTGGCTACCCTCCACTCGATAGGAACTGATCCAGAGTCAATGGAATGTTGGAAAATGACTGTCAATGCATCCGCTATTTCCAAGGCCACCTCCTTAAGTACTCTGGGATGCAGTCCATCAGTCCCTGGGGATTTATCGGCCTTCAATCCCATCAATTTCCCCAACACAATTTCCCGACGAATAAAGATTTCCCTCAGTTCCTCCTCCTTACTAGACCCTCTGACCCCTTTTATATCCGGAAGGTTGTTTGTGTCCTCCTTAGTGAATACTGAACCAAAGTACTTGTTCAATTGGTCTGCCATTTCTTTGTTCCCCATTATGACGTCCCCTGATTCTGACTGCAGGGGACCCACGTTTGTCTTTACTAACCTTTTTCTCCTTACATACCGATAGAAACTTTTGCAATCCGCCTTAATGTTCCCTGCAAGCTTCTTCTTGTACTCCATTTTCCCTGCCCTAATCAAACCCTTTGTCTTCCTCTGCTGAGTTCTAAATTTCTCCCAGTCCCCGGGTTCGCTGCTATTTCTGGCCAATTTGTATGCCACTTCCTTGGCTTTAATACTATCCCTGATTTCCCTAGATAGCCACGGTTGAGCCACTTTCCCTTTTTTATTTTTACACCAGACAGGAATGTACAATTGTTGTAATTCATCCATGCGGTCTCTAAATGTCTGCCATTGCCCATCCACAGTCAACCCCTTAAGTATCATTCGCCAATCTATCCTAGCCAATTCACGCCTCATACCTTCAAAGTTACCCATCTTTAAGTTCTGGACCATGGTCTCTGAATTAACTGTATCATTCTCCATCCTAATGCAGAATTCCACCATATTATGGTCACTCTTCCCCAAGGGGCCTCGCACAATGAGATTGCTAATTAGTCCTCTCTCATTTCACAACACTCAGTCTAAGATGGCCTCCCCCCTAGTCACTTTGTCCGTAGGAAGTGGGTGCGATCTATCAGAGTGCATTCCTTCTGTCTGATAAAGTCCCCGATCGGGATTTGCTTTGAAATAAAAGCTTGCTTTGTTTAAGGCAGAAACGGTATTCGACTCAGTAATTTCGCTGAACCAGATTGAGGAAAAAGAATCCACATTATCATTTGGTGTCAGAAGTGGGATCTCAACGGACGACTGCCGAAAACTTGCGAATTAAGAGCCAGACTAGCCTTGGACGAGACGAGGGGAAAGTGGCCACTGGAGTAAGTATACTTTCAATACTGCTCCAGTTTCCCCCGGTTTCAAAAGTCTGAGGAAAGTTTAGCCACTCGCTGGTTCTCAGGTAGTGTCTGAACGAGATCCAGGACAATCTGGTGAATACCATTCAAACTTAGAATAGGGATAGAGACAGGGAAATTGCACGGTGACGCAAACCGAGCGGCGACTCGGAAAGATAGGTTAGAATAGGTAAGTCTGCCTGGGTTCGAGGCCCAGAGCCTGCCTGGGTTCGAGGCCCAGAGCCTGCCTGGGTTCGAGGCCCAAGTAAAACCGCGCGGCAACGCGGAGAGAGAGAGAGAGAATCGCACGAACCGCGTAGGGAAACGCGGAGGTTAGGGAATTACGTAAAATTAAGGTGCGGGACTACGTAAATTTTAAATTGTACTTATGCCAGGTACGGCGTCGATCTTGTATATCACTTGGTCCGCCTAGGCTCTGGGTAAGATAACTGAAACCACCACGGGGCGACGTGGGGACAATCAGGACTAATTAGGACCCTGATCCAACGTGCGTCAACACGAGGATAGGTAATTTAGATAAAACTACGAATTCCCTGAAAGGTCATGGATCCAAAAATAGAGCCGGTCAAAACAAAGAATAGGAAAGAAGAGAGACTCTTGTGAAGGTCTGTTTTAAATGAGAAATGCTTGTGTGATTTTTACTGTGGATAAGAAAGCCTGTGTGGGAAACAGGGGAGTTGTGGTTTGTTTTAGCTCCACCCACTTTTTCAAACAGAGTGAAAGTTTTTTTAACCGTTCGTAGTGTTGTCCTGTATGTGGGAAGTTTAAGAGTGTGAACCTTATTGAATTACGTATATTCGGAGGATAAGTTACGGAGCCAGGAAATGCACAAAGGATAGGTTTGTTGAGTAAAAGAAAAAAATTGATTACATTGGGTTGAAAGACATAAATTTAGTCTCGGAATGAGATAAAGAATGCTTTAAAAAAAAACGCTTCTAAGCTCAAAAAAGTTTTAAATAAAGATTGAAATTACAAAGTTTGAATTGGGATTTTGAGATATTCAGAGAAGGCACAGCAAAATACTGAGATGGATTCAAAAGGATTCAAAAAAATTATTATTATATTAAATCTGCAGTTTAGAAGAGACAGTATAACACGACCTTGAGGCTGGAACAATTGAGATAACGAAAAGCAGCCCTCAGTCTACGTGCCAGACTTCCCTCTCGTTATGGAAAAGACGAAAAAAAAGACGTAACGTACTAAATAGGTGCTGAAAGAAAAAAAAATGTTCTGAGATTTTAAATTATGAGAAAAGTTCCACTGCAGTCTGAAAAAAATGCATCACTTCTGTCGAGTTGGCAGAAAAACTCCATTAAATTAAGGCTTTCATTGACAGAAGGAGGACATATTAAAAACCGTAGACGTCTTAAAGAAAGAGTGCGCGCACGAGAAACGTACTAAGAGTTCCACTGGGACCTCTGAGCAAGGTATTGATAGACTACGTAGTTAAATGGTTGGCTTTGCATTGACCGAGGCTGATGACGAAATTGAATTTCAGTAAACAAATAGCTATTAAAAATGTGTGGTCTCGTTTTAAATCAATTAAAAAAAATATCTTTGGCAAATACTTGAATAAGAAGTTAAAAAATATTGGAGTTTAATCAAATGCTGCCTTTCCTGATGAGAAGATTTTTTTTCAGATGGTTATGTGAAGTCACGTAATGACATCAGGTCTTCTTACAAACCTGTAAAGGAGTTAACCCTTTCCATTGACAGCCGTTTCACACTGAACATTATCAATTTGGATTTCTTAATAGAAAAAAGACTCACCTAACAGAGGAAATGGTGCGATAGTCAGAATGAAAATAAAAACAGAACTAGCTTATGTAATAATACTTGCCTGATACAATAATGAAATAGATACTCAAACAAAACAAATTGAAGAGTTAAAAGGCTAAGATAAATAAGCTGAAAGAGATCCACAAACCCAACTTAACCCTGACCTCCGATTTCACGGAGTGACCTCGATATGCATGGATAAAAGATGAGTCAGACTTCCAGTCCCAGTCGTGAAAGGCATAGCAAACATTCCCGCCGATCGAGATGCTGCGCAGTCAGATAGCTCCGAACTACCCCACCATAGATGTCTATGTGCCCTGGAAACCGAACAAAATTATGGCACTTCTGGCCACCATACCAGATCGAAAGAGAGAACCTGTCAAGTTTATAGATCATCTTCGAATTACTATTTCAGTTTATAATGCAGAATCAAGGGACCTGTGGGCCCTGGTACAGCAGACCCTGAGACCAACTGAGCATGCCCGATTTCTAACTCACCTAGGACGTGCAACCCATGATGCATTGGTGGCTGCTCACCCTAACAATGCCCAGGACCGCCTAAACGCTGTCTTTAATGCTCTCAGCACGACCCTTCAGAAGCCCATCAGTATGGCAGCAGTATTAGAAACTAAACCCAAACGAGATGAAACTGCCGACGAATTAGATAATGCCTTCAGGGCAGGAGAGGATTCTCCTCAATTCTGCGCTATCCTGCTTCACGCTATCCGGACAAATAATATGAATTGGGCAGATAATGGTAAAGCCCAGATGGAAAGGGCAGTTAAATATTATTGGCACGAAAAGAAAGGAGAGGGGGGAGGTGCGCCCCCAACTCGGGTCAAGACTGAATACGTGACTAGAAAGGAAGAGCCGCCTCGGGTGGAAGGACCAAAACCCGACCCAAGGGGATACCAGATGGAACCGCAGTATTGCGTGCAGGGTTGGGTGGATAAACAGGGATACGGTTATACTAAACACCCAAATGGCCCAGGCCCTGCTAATTACGGACCGCCCTATTGTCCCCGGCCTGGTATGGGAAGAGGTCGGGGCTGGGAAAGATGAGATGGATGCTTTAATTGTGGGCAAGAAGGACATTGGAGTAGGAAGTGTCCCTCCCATCGGCACGAAAGAGGAAGAGGAGGAAGAGGAGGGGGGCAAGGGGGGAGAGGACGGGGAACTTACACTAACTTCTCCCAGAACAACCCCTTTGGCCAACCGTCCCCCGATTATTCGTATTGACTACGTAGCTTGATTGTACAGAGAACCTCCCCGGATGACGAACCGATTTGTCAGTTTCCAGTCCCTAGCACGGCTAAACAAATGCGACAGTGGTTGGGAATGATCAATTACTGCAGATCCTGGATCCCTAATGTTGCCCTGATGACTAAGCACCTCACACCGTATACAAATAAGGAAGGCAGCTTTGAAATAAAAACCGCAGACGTCCAAGCCTTTAAGGAACTAAAGACAGCCCTGCTGCAAGCTCCGGCTTTGGGCCGGCCCCTCTATGACCGGCCCTTTCAACTGTACTGTACAATCCTGAAAGACTGTGCTACTGCTGTCTTAACTCAAACACAGGGATAAGCATAGGCCTGTTGCCTACTACTCTTCCAAAATAGACCCCGTTGCCTTGGGGCACCCTGTATTAACCGCCATCTACAATAGCCTCCAATCCGCAGCCAACATCACCCTCCAGCAGGATATTGTTGTATACACCTCTCACTCCGTAGCTGTCCTCCTGGGCCAACTGTAGACTCAACACCTTACCATGGCCAGGCAAAGCAGATATGAGATCTACCTACTAAATAATTCTAAGCTGACCTTTTGGCACTGTACTGCCATTAATCCGGCCTGTTTTATTACTGAGCCACCCCAAGATGAGGAAGAACCCAGTCATGATTGTTTATCTTTAATTCAAGAGGCCTCATCAGTCAGGGAAGATTTAGTTGATGTACCAATGGAAGACCCAGACTGTATTATGTATGTTGACGGAAGCTCTTCTGTTGATCCAGAAGGTGCACGAATTTCAGGATACGCCATAGTAAACCAGGAGAATCAGGTCTTGGAATCTGCCGCCTTTGAAACCGCCTATTCCGCCAAACAAGCTGAACTATCCCCACAGGGGAATGAGATATCCCATATGCAACTAGTATCTGACTTGTTGCAAGCCCTCATGCTCCCCAAGCGCATTGCCATTGTTAAATGTACCGCCCACACCACCGGAAAATCCCCAGTTGATATAGGGAACCAGTGTGCTGACGAAGAGGCCAAACAGGCCTCTCGTGGACAACAAATGGTAGTGCCCAGAATGATGAGTTAGACTAAAAGTCCTGCAAAGGATAAGTTAGCCTCGGAAAAACCAATGCCAACCATCCAAGATGTTATAAAAGCACAGGAGGACGCTCCTGAAAAAGAAAAACTGTTGTGGAAAAATTATGGATGTACTTATGACAATGTTTCTGAACTCTGGACCACTCCCGCGGAACAGACTTGCATGTCTGACGAGTTTGCTCTATGGGTTATTGAATGTATGTATTTTGCTACTCATTGTGGAGCAAGGACCACAAGTGACACACTTTTGGCTACTTGATGGCACCCTAGACTCCAGGCGCTCGCCCAGAACATCAGTAGTCGTTGCCTGGTTTGCCAGCAGCATAATCCAGGGAAGGGAGGCCCCTGTGATTGGGGTAAGACGCCCCTACCCGAAGGTCCCTTTGAGACATTGCAGTTGGACTACATTGAGTTGCAAAAAGTTCAGTGTTACAAATATGTGTTAGTAATAGTAGATGTGTTTAGCAGATGGAATGAAGCCTACCCTACTCTGGACAATAAGGCTCAAACTGTTGTTAAGGTGTTAATGAGGGAAATTGTTCCTAGATACGGTATCCCAGCTCGACTGATGACCACCTATGTTCTTTCTCTGACTCAGGCTCTGCGAATAGCCCACAACCAGGTTCAAGATGCTCACCTCGACCTCCCAGTTTTACCCGAATTGTCCCTCGTGGCACCAGGGAAGTATGTCCTGATTAAGAAATGGATTCGGAAGGGATTAGAGCCACGATGGGAGGGGCCTTTTCAGGTGTTACTCACTACCCCCACTGCAGCCAAGGTCGAGGGTAAAAGTGCCTGGGTTCACCTGCACCACTGCAAGCTCACCACCCTCTAACGAACCTATTTTACTGGTTATTCTAATTCCTGTTTCTGTTCCAGATTTCCTCTTCTCCATAGCTGAACAAGGCCGTTGGCATCCTAATTGGAACGTGGACCAGTTTGAACTTTTACCCGTAGTGATAGACAGCCAGCTACACCGACGGTGACCTGAGAAGAGAGACAGGAAAACTGAACTCTTTTAATCAGCAAAATAATTGGACTATTTATCTGAATCCTGAGCCATAAGATGAAACTATGTCTGTATGCCACAGTCTGTATAATAGTGTTGATATATGACAGTTTCGGCGCATGGGAGGGGAGACAGAGATGAGAGCTCCATGTAAACACCTTTTTGTACATGTCTTATGTTTATGCGCAAAATGGGAACTTTTCTAGATGTTGGGTGTGTTCACATATCCCTATACATTCCAAAGGGGGAATTCCTTTGTGCCCCGTTCCACTAACCCTAACTGAGACTGTCAGATGGATTCAGAGCCAAACTATCACGAGAGGAGGGGGGGCCAATACAAATACGAGAGAGGAAAGGCGGGTCAAAAGAGGGATCACGGAGATCAGGAGGAGTATCATGCCATTACCACATGAACGACCACGGGGAGGTCACCAAGTGGGAGAGTGCTGGAGACCCCATTAGTCAGACGTTCCAGGGATGGTACCAACCAACCTACGACCGTGGAAAGGAACCCCCATTCTTAGCCCTGACCAATACCTCGGGGATTGGGAGGCCAACCGGGGACATATGTCTAACCCGAAATGACACCAGTAACAAGGGACATATCATGGGGTACAGCAAATGCCCAAACAGTCTCAACATCACCACAGGTGCACGAGTCAGCATCCTCTCTCACCTTCCGAATAAAACAGGTGGAGGTTTGTGGGCCCAGTCCTGGGACCCGGAAGTAATATATCAGAAAGCAGCTTTTAACGGCACGTATTTCGTGTGCGGTCATAAGGCGATGGACAGGGTCCTGTTATCTGGGATATGTGGTGCCATTTGTGCAGCAAGTACGTACCCTGGCGGAAGCACATGCCTCCAGCTGATACAAGCGAGCCATCACCCCCGCCAAGTTCTTTGGGGTCATGATGTTCCCAATCGGGATAGGACGTCTCATGGATGAAGTACAGAACCTAGAGACGATATTGGAACAGATAGCTAACAATACTGCTGAAGCTCTGGAGGGCATCACAGCTGAAATGGTAGCAATAAGGACCGTAGCATTACAAAACCGAATGGCCCTCGATTACCTGTTAGCTGAGAAAGGGGGAACTTGTGCCCTGATAGTGCAACATTCAGATCCTCACTGATCACATAAGAAGGGAGGTGAAGAAGTTATCCACACCAACAGAAGGATCTAGCTGGTTTGATTGGCTATCAGATGGATCTTGGAGATCCTATCTAATGTATGGGGCAATTATTCTCATCGTAGTAATAATTACTTGTTTTATTGTTGGTTGCCTTAACCTTTGTTGTAAAGTAATGATGGCAAGGTTAGCAAACCCTCTTGTGGTAAAGGGCTCCCGAGTTATGATCCAACAAACTAAAGAACTACTCGACAATAACAACAATATGATTCAGGAAATAGAGTGTGAACAGATGAATGCGATACTCCTAGAATGATCCTAAGTGTTATCATGGAATGATAAAAGGGGGGAATATGAATGTTTGAAAATGTATAGAGACATTGAAGTTGAGAACGTGGGAATTATATATGGACAGTATAAGCTAACAAAGAATTCATGGAGGAATAGCCATGACATCTCAGACTCGAGACTGCAAAATGTTACAATACTAACACAGTTTTAAAAAAAAAACACAGCTTGCAAAAAACCTCAAGGTCGTATTAACTCACACTGCTAACCTGAAACATTAACAGTAAGGGAATAATGGGCCTTTGTGTAAAATCAGACCATTCTTAGATCAGCTTATGAGTGGACAAAGGGAAAGAGGGATCAAAGAGGATAGGCTGAACTAGGATGTCACTCTAATTGTATCTTGTTATCTTTTACCGAAAATGTATAACCGTCGTCCCTTTACAATGTAACGTCACTTTGTCCGTAGGAAGTGGGTGCGATCTATCAGAGTGCATTCCTTCTGTCTGATAAAGTCCCCGATCGGGATTTGCTTTGAAATAAAAGCTTGCTTTGTTTAAGGCAGAAACGGTATTCGACTCAGTAATTTCGCTGAACCAGATTGAGGAAAAAGAATCCACATTATCATTAGGAAGGTAGTGCAGGGGTCCCCTGTGGTCATCCCCCTGCAAAACAGATACACTGCTTTGAGTGCTGTTGAGGGGGATGACTCATAAGGGGAGGGCAACAGCAGCCAAGTTCATGGCACCGTGGCTGGCTCTGTTGCACAGGAGGGCAGGAAAAAGAGTGGGAGAGCGATAGTGATAGGGGATTCAATCATAAGGGGAATAGTTAGGCGTTTCTGCGGCCGCAACCGAGACTCCAGGATGGTATGTTGCCTCCCTGGTGCAAGGGTCAAGGATGTTTCCGAGCGGGTGCAGGACATTCTAAAAAGGGAGGGAGAACAGCCAGTTGTTGTGGTGCACATTGGTACCAATGACATAGGTAAAAAAAAGGGATGAGGTCCTACGAGACTAATTTAAGGAGCTAGGAGCTAACTTAAAAAGTAGGACCTCAAAAGTAGTAATCTCAGGATTGCAACAGTGCCACGTGTTAGTCAGAGTAGAAATCGCAGGATAGCACAGATGAATACGTGGCTTGAGCAGTGGTGCAGCAGGGAGGGATTCAAATTCCTGGGGCATTGGAACAGGTTCTGGGGGAGGTGGGACCAGTACAAACCGGATGGTCTGCACCTGGGCAGGACCGGAACCAATGTCCTAGGGGAAGTGTTTGCTAGTGCTGTTGGGGAGGAGTTAAACTAATATGGCAGGGGGATGGGAACCAATGCAGGGAGACAGAGGGAAACAAAAAGGAGACAAAAGCAAAAGAGAGAAAGGAGATGAGTAAAAGTAGAGGGCAGAGAAACCCAAGGCAAAAAACAAAAAGGGACTGCAGGAGGGGTCAAAACTAAAAATCATGGTTGGCGTAGTTTATAGGCCCCCAAATAATAACTTCACGGTGGGGCGGGCAATAATCAAGGGAATAATGGAGGCATGTGAAAAAGGAACGGCAGTAGTCATGGGGGATTTTAACCTACATATCGATTGGTCAAATCAAATTGCACGGGATAGCCTGGAGGAGGAATTCATAGAATGCATACGGGATTGTTTCTTAGAACAGTATGTAACAGAACCTACAAGGGAGCAAGCCATCTTAGATCTGGTCCTGTGTAATCAGACAGGAAAAATAAACGATCTCCGAGTAAAAGATTCTCTCGGAATGAGTGATCACAGTATGGTTGAATTTGTAATACAGATTGAGGGTGAGGAAGTTGTGTCAGAAACGAGCGTACTATGCTTAAACAAAGGGGACTACAGTGGGATGAGGGCAGAGTTGGCTAAAGTAGACTGGAAACAAAGACTAAACGGTGGCACAATTGAAGAACAGTGGAGGACTTTTAAGGAGCTCTTTCATAGTGCGCAACAAAAATATATTCCAGTGAAAAAGAAGGGCGGCAAGAGAAGGGATTACCAGCCGTGGATAACCAAGGAAATAAAAGAGAGTATCAAATCAAAGACCAATGCGTATAAGGTGGCCAAGGTTAGTGGGAGACTAGAGGATTGGGAAAATTTTAAGCAACAGCAAAGAATGAATAAAAAAGCAATAAAAAAAGGGAAGATAGATTACGAAGGTAAACTTGCGCAAAACATAAAAACAGATAGTAAAAGCTTTTACAGATATAGAAAACGGAAAAGAGTGACTAAAGTAAATGTTGGTCCCTTGGAAGATGAGAAGGGGGATTTAATAATGGGAAATGTGGAAATGGCTGAGACCTTAAACAATTATTTTGCTTCGGTCTTCACAGTGGAAGACACAAAAACCATGCCAAAAATTGCAGGCCACAGGAATGTGGGAAGGGAGGACCTTGAGACAATCACTATCACTAGGGGGGTAGTGCTGGACAGGCTAATGGGACTCAAGGTAGACAAGTCCCCTGGTCCTGATGAAATGCATCCCAGGGTATTAAAAGAGATGGCGGAAGTTATAGCAGATGCATTCGTTATAATCTACCAAACTTCTCTGGTCTCTGGGGAGGTACCAGCAGATTGGAAAGCAGCTAATGTAACGCCTCTGTTTAAAAAAGGGGGCAGGCAAAAGGCAGGTAACTATAGGCCGGTTAGTATAACATCTGTAGTGGGGAAAATGCTTGAAACTATTAAGGAAGAAATAGCGGGACATCTAGATAGGAATAGTGCAATCAAGCAGACGCAGCATGGATTCATGAAGGGGAAATCATGTTTAACTAATTTACTAGAATTCTTTGAGGATCTAACGAGCATGGTGGATAGAGGTGTACCGATGGATGTGATGTATTTAGATTTCCAAAAGGCATTCGATAAGGTGCCACACAAAAGGTTACTGCAGAAGATAAAGGTACGCGGAGTCAGAGGAAATGTATTAGCATGGATAGAGAATTGGCTGGCGAACAGAAAGCAGAGAGTCAGGATAAATGGGTCCTTTTCGGGTTGGAAATCGGTGGTTAGTGGTGTGCCACAGGGATCGGTGCTGGGACCACAACTGTTTACAATATACATAGATGACCTGGAAGAGGGGTCAGAGTGTAGTCCAACAAAATTTGCAGATGACACTAAGATTAGTGGGAAAGCGGGTTGTGTAGAGGACTCAGAGAGGCTGCAAGGAGATTTAGATAGGTTAAGCGAATGGGCTAAGGTTTGGCAGATGGAATACAATGTCGGAAAGTGTGAGGTCATCCACCTTGGGAAAAAAATAGTAAAAGGGAATATTATTTGAATGGGGAGAAATTACAACATGCTGAGGTGCAGAGGGACCTGGGGGTCCTTGTGCATGAATCCCAAAAGGTTAGTTTGCAGGTGCAGCAGATAATCAGGAAGGCGAATGGAATGTTGGCCTTCATTGCGAGAGGGATGGAGTACAAAAGCAGGGAGGTCCTGCTGCAACTGTATAGGGTATTGGTAAGGCCGCACCTGGAGTACTGCGTGCAGTTTTGGTCACCTTACTTAAGGAAGGATATACTAGCTTTGGAAGGGGTACAGAGACGATTCACTAGGCTGATTCGAGAAATGAGGGGGTTACCTTATGATGATAGATTGAGTAGACTGGGTCTTTACTCGTTGGAGTTCAAAAGGATGAGGGGTGATCTTATAGAAACATTTAAAATCATGAAAGGGATAGACAAGATAGAGGCAGAGAGGTTGTTTCCACTGGTAGGGGAGACTAGAACTAGGGGAGACTAGAACTAGGGGGCACAGCCTCAAAATACGGAGGAGCCAATTTAAAACCGAGTTGAGAAGGAATTTCTTCTCCCAGAGGGTTGTGAATCTGTGGAATTCTCTGCCCAAGGAAGCAGTTGAGGCTAGCTCATTGAATGTGTTCAGGTCACAGATAGATAGATTTTTAACCAATAAGGGAATTAAGGGTTACGGGGAGAGGGCGGGTAAGTGGAATTGAGTCCACGGCCAGATCAGCCATGATCTTATTGAATGGCGGAGCAGGCTCGAGGAGCTAGATGGCCTATTCCTGTTCCTAATTCTTATGTTCTTATGTTCTTATATAATAAAACTGCAGATGCTGGAATGGTCCAACAGGGGCAGGGGGCCTCAATTGGGGCATTACCGTGATAGGTCCAGAATTATTTTTCTGGCAGACCACACAGCGGTCTACTACCAGCTGGGCATGTTTTTTAAATTCACGACCACACCAGCTTTTCTGGAACCATGTTGTCATCTGTTGTGAGGCCAAGTGTTCCCACGAGTGGATTTGTTGGGTTAAAAAAGGCAAAAGCGCTTGTGGCACGACTGGCTTGTCGGTATCTCTTTGTCTCCAGACATCATCTTCACATAGCTTAATTCTTGCCTCAATCCATGTCCATTTTTCCTCTCAGGAGCACTCGCCGTGCATTGTTTGAAGGTCTCGTGTCAGAGTCCTGAGTGCTTTCAATCTGCACATCTGTGTAGGTTCTTTTGGGGGAACGCCCTGTGAGGCGGCATCTTTAGCTGCCTGGTTGGCTAGGGCATTTCCCTGTGCTTCCGTGGTATTTTCCTTGGTATGGGCCTTACACTTCAGGATGGACACTTCCTGAGGTAATTGTATGGCCTCCAGTAAGTCTCGGACTTCTTTTCCATTTCGGATAGGTGTACCAGCAGCAGTGAGGAATCCTCTTTTCTGCCATAACAGACCAAAGTCGTGAGCGACTCCAAAAGCATAATGCGAATCTGTGTAGACATTAGCTGTCTGTCCTTCTGCTATTCGACATGCTTCTGACAGGGCCCGTAACGTGGCCTGTTGTGCTGACGTTCCTGAGGGTAAACATCCTTTTGCCACTACCTCATATAAGTTTGTAACCGCCCATCCTGCTTTTCTGGTACCATTGTCAACAAAGGAGGAACCATCTGTAAACAGGATGAGGTCTGGGTTGTGCAGAGGCTCCTCTGCTGCTTAGGCTGCTTCTTCTGTTTCTTTTAAAATCTCCATGCAGTCATGCTCTTCACATTCTCCCCCCTCTTGCTCCCTCAATTCTGACATCGGGAGCATAGTTGCGGGATTAACCGGGCTGGCCCGGACGATGTGGAGATTAGGAGCTTCCAAAACTGCTGTCCAGCGGGTCCATCTAGCTGCCGTCACCTGAGACATTCTAATCATAGACAGCAAAGCGTGTACATTGTGGGGACACTTGACAATCAGCTTTTGGTCGAGGACTAGATCCGCAGTGATCATTACCGCTCGACATGTAGCTTCCATTGCACTTAGGCAACTTCCCCATCCAAGGGCTACCGCATCCAGTTTTGCCGAATAATAGCCAATAGGTTTTTGCTGATCCCCATGTTCTTGTGTCAGTATAGCTGTTATATATCCTTCTTTCTCATGGACAAACAGGGTAAATGGCTGACCACTGTCAGGGATTCCCAGAGCTGGTGCCGAACACAAAGCCTTTTTCAAACTCAGGAAGGCCTCTTGCTGTTCCTGAGTGAGGGTGATGGCTTCTTTAGAGGCACGTTTCCCCTTTAAGATATCATTCAATGGCTGAGCAAGCTGTGTGAAGGAGTCAATCCAATTTCTGTTAAAGTTACACAATCCCAAAAAAGACCTTAGTTCCTGAATAGTGGTGGGTTTTTTAGCAGCCCGAATGGCTACAGTCTATCCTGGGTAAGTTCTCTCTTTCCTTGTGAAATCTTTTGTCCCAGGTATACAACCTCCTCTTGGGATATTTGTGCTTTGTCGAGGCTGGCTTTATGTCCTTTCAGCCAAAGGTGGTCCAGCAAAGCTCGTAAATCTTGTTCATGCTGTTCTTCCGTGTTTGAAGCTAGCAGGATATCGTCTACATATTGGATGACTGTGGATGACAGGGGAGGTAATTCTCGCAAATGGCTTTGTAATGCCATGTGGAATACCGTAGGGCTGTTGTGGAAACTCTGCGGTAACCGGGTCCAAGTAAACTGTTGTCCTTGGACAGTGAAAGCAAACCACTGTCGAACCTCCAGTGCCAGAGGCACCGACCAAAATCCGTTGGCCATATCTATAACCGAGAAATATTTATGTTCCGGGTTTGAGGGCATTACAAATGGTGGAGGGATCTGCGACCAAAGGAGCTTTTTGATCAATACACTGGTTAGCTTTCCTATAATCGACAGTCAAACGCCAAGTCTCATTAGATTTCTGTACCGGCCACACGGGGCTATTGGAGGAGCTATGCGCTTTAATAAGCACCCCTTGTTTCTCCAATTGCTGAATAACCGGTAAGATTCCCATGATGGCAGTTGGACTGATGGAATAGTGTTTAGTGCATGGAGGCTTGGTCCCGGTAAATGACACAGGCTCCACCTGGAGTAGGCCACAATCGTTCTTATCTTTAGCCCATATCGGGTGTTCCTTCAATTCTTCTTTCTTCAAAGTTCTAATTGACCATGTCACCCGACCATCCTCGAAATGCAACGATGAATCTACTTGGATTAGAACGTCCATTCCCAAAAGGGGTTGATCTACTGGGTCTATCCAGACTGGCATAGTTAGTTCATGTGGACCCAGCCCTATCAGTACCGGTGTTGTCCTTTTAATTTCCATTTTATGGCCCCCAACTCCATAGGCTGTACGTGCCCTACCATCCAACGACAAAAAGTGTCCATATTGTAGGGGTAAGCATGTTAATTCCGCCCGTGTCTAAAAGACAGTCCACATCCTTATCGCCCACCCTCAGAGTTATATATAGCCCATCTCCCCTCTGATGTATTAGTGCGAGGAGGTGGACCAGGGTGGGCTCTAATCGTTTTTTGCTATCCCAAGTAACTCCTTCTGTTGTTGTATTGTCAGTCGCTTAAATGCTTCTATGAAGTCGGTATCTTGTGACAAGCCTGGTTTGTTGGCTGAATTGTATCCCTGGCTGTGTCCTCTTCCCTGGCCGTGACCTTGCTGTTTTGCCCTGCACATCTTGGCCCAGTGACCTTCTTTCCCACAATAATGACATTTTCCGGGTAATTTTCCTAATAACTGTTTATCGGAATCCTGGGATTTCCATCCCATAGCCTGTACAGCTCGGACTTTAGCTCCCATATCCCGATCTAATTGGTTACATCGATCCACCAATGCTGCAAAGGTAGTTCCTCTACCTTCCCAGTCCGGTAACACTATCTTAAGCATCTGGCTTTAGACCTGTCACGAAAGCTGCTTTCAGGGGTCCAAACACTTGTTCATCCATTTCCTCATCCGTATTATTCATACCCGAATGTTCTAGCTACATGCATCTAAACCGCTCGTCATACTCCAGGACCTCCTCTGTTCCTTTCTGTTGGCAGGCTGCAATTTTTCCCCAATCTGTCTTCGTTGGACTGAAGGCTTGCAGCCAGTGTTTAATCGCCTCCCATCCTGCGTTTAATTGTTGCTCATCCTGCTCCAAAGCTTCTTCTACCTTGTCGTGCAATTTTCTTCCCTGTGTTTTTGGCACCATTATGGTCAAAATTTGCACTCTGTCCCAGGGATGAAGTTGATATATATTTCTTAAGCGGTCCAATTGTTCCCACGTTTTCACTCCCCCTTTCTTTCGATTGGGCAACTCCTTGGACCATTTATCAATTTTCTCTGGATCTGCCGGATCATGAACTAAATATTCTGCATACACCCTTTTCTTCGTTTTTTTGGTTCTGCCCTCATCCGCAGTCTCTTCTGATTTGACTACAACTCGTCTTTTTTTTTAAACGGGGCAAAGCGCACCCCTAATTCTTCATCCTCCAACCCTGTATCGTCAGAGGATTCAGAATCCGTATCTATTCATTGGTCGTGTCTTCGGGTTTGCGCTTTTAATTTATCCAAACATGGGTACCCTGGGAATTGCCGGATACATTTTCCTTTTCCTATTACTGTCTCTTGACCTACTGATTTTTTCCATTGTTTAATTTCACCTTTAAGATCTTTAACTTCTGCTTCCGATTTTTCAAGTTCAAGCTTTTTCTGTCGCAGCTGTGTACAAACAGTTTGCAATTGATCCTTTGTACTGGTCAGTTCTTGATCATGTTGGGAACGCATTATAATTTCATTCCGCTTTCGGATCTGTCCCATAATGGCTAGGGGCCATCTAGTTCACTCTTTATTGTTCATACGGGTCGTTTTTCCCCAGACCCTTTTAATCTCGTCCAAGGACCATTGTCCTTTAGAGATACCGTATTTTTGTTCGATCTTAATACAGGTTTTAGATAAGTTGAATTGTTGCTCTATGTATTCTTTCAACTGTTGGAGGATTTCATCTATCGAAACCTCAGGTGGTGCCTGCCCACCTTTAACAGTTGTAGGCAATTCTTTGCTCTTATCTCCTGCTGCCATAATACTGATTTCTTTACTGGGGTCTCGAGTCGTAGGCTTTCCAGCCGATCAGTAGGTCGGTGATTAATTAACTAACACACCGCCGATGTTAGACGTCAATGGGACCTCGAGCCGACTACCAACCGGAGGGTTCGCAAACCGGAGGCTTTCGAAATCGCGTAGAAGGAGAGGCGAATTTAGACTTTTGACCGAGGACTTTTATAAAGAGGAGTCCTTACCTCAGTATGTAGGTCCGATGTCCAAAATTCAGTTTCTTCCCTCAGCGATCGTATTCGTAATGCCAAAATTGTTAGATCTCTTAATTCCCAATGAAATACGAACTCCGGTTGTAGTTTTAATGTAACTTTATTCTGGCAGCAGCAACAAGCTTCTGGCTTTAAGCCAGGCCTTTGTCCTTCTGAGACCACATGGCCAAAATGGCTGTACTTATACCTGGTTCAATTTACAGAAAAGAACTCGCCTTCTTTGACCTTGTTGGCTCAATTGATAGTCTTTTAACCTTTAATTGGCTCGCTACCCAAGGTCCTAAAATGTCAAGTTGATTGATGACTTAATGCAATGTGGTCTGTGTTTTCTCAAAAATTGCAGCCAGGCTGCAGAGCTTGAATTCTCTATCAAGTGAAGAGAAACGTAGGTCCCTTGCAGTCAGATTCAGGGGAATTTATAATGGGGAACAAAGAAATGGCAGACCAATTCACCAAATACTTTGGTTCTGTCTTCACGAAGGAAGGCACAAATAACCTTCCGGAAATACTAGGGGACTGAGGGTCTAGCGAGAAGGAGGAACTGAAGGAAATCCTTACTAGGCGGGAAATTGTGTTAGGGAAATTGATGGGATTGAAGGCCAATAAATCCCCGGGGCCTGATAGTCTGCATCCTAGAGTACTTAAGGAAGTGGCCCTTCAAACAATGGATGCATTAGTGATCATTTTCCAACAGTCTATCGACTCTGGATCAGTTCCTATGGACTGGAGGGTAGCTAATGTAACACCACGTTTTAAGAAAGGAGGAAGAGAGAAAACGGATAATTATCGACCGGTTAGCCTGACATCAATAGTGGGGAAAATGTTGGAATCAATTGGTAAAGATGAAATAGTGGCGCATTTGGAAAGCAGTGTCAGGATTGGTCCAAGTCAGCATAGATTTATGAAAGAAATTATGCTTGAAAAATCTTCTGGAATTTTTTGAGGATTTAACTGGTAGAGTGAACAAGGGAGAACCAGTGGATGTGGTGTATTTGGACTTTCAAAAGGCTTTTGACAAGATCCCACACAAAAGATTGGTGAGCAAAATTAAAGCACATGGTAATGGGGGTAATGAAATGATGTGGATAGAGAACTGGTTGGCAGACAGGTAGCAGAGAGTAGGGATAAACGGGTCCTTTTCAGAATGGCAGGCAGTGACTAGTGGAGTGCCGCAGGTTCAGTGCTGGGACCCCAGCTCTTGACAATATACATTAATGATTTACATGAAGGAATTGAGTGTAATATCTCCAAGTTTACAGATGACACTAAACTGGGTAGCGGTGTGAGCTGTGAGGAGGACGTTAAAAGGCTGCAGGCTGACTTGGACAGGTTAGGTGAGTGGGCAAAAAGCCTGGCAGATGCAGTATAATGTGGATAAATGTGAGGTTATCCATTTTGGTGGCAAAAACACGAAGGCGAAATATTACCTGAATGGCAGCAGATTAGGAAAAGGGGAGCTGCAACGAGACCTGGGTGTCATTGTACATCAGTCATTGAAAGTTGGCATGCAGATACAGCAGGCGGTGAAGAACGAAAATGGTATGTTGTCTTTCATAGCTCGGGGATTTGAGTATAGGAGCAGGGAGGTCTTACTGCAATTGTACAGGGTCTTAATGATGCCTCACCTGGAATATTGTGTTCAGTTTTGGTCTCCTAATCTGAGGAAGGACATTCTTGCTATTGAGGGAGTGCAGCGAAGGTTCTCCAGACTGATTCCTGGGATGGCAGGATTGACATATGAGGAGAGACTGGATCG
The DNA here is from genome assembly GCF_044704955.1 of Pristiophorus japonicus. NCBI lineage: Eukaryota > Metazoa > Chordata > Chondrichthyes > Pristiophoridae > Pristiophorus > Pristiophorus japonicus. The sequence continues at coordinate 251,038,275 of NC_091980.1, forward strand.
ACTGGGCCTGTATTCACTGGAGTTTAGACGGATGAGAGGGGATCTCATAGAAACATATAAAATTCTGACGGGACAGGACAGGTTAGATGCAGGAAGAATGTTCCCGATGTTGGGGTAGTCCAGAACCAGGGGACATCGTCCAAGAATAAGGGGTGAGCCATTTAGGACAAAGATGAGGAGAAACCTCTTCACTCAGAGAGTTGTTAACCTGTGGGATTCCCTACCGCAGAGACTTGTTGATGCCAGTTCATTGGATATATTCAAGAGGGAGTTATATATGGCCCTTACAGCGAAAGGGATCGAGAGGTATGGAGAGAAAGCAGGAAAGGGGTACTGAGGTGAATGATCAGCCATGATCTTATTGAATGGTGGTGCAGGCTCGAACGGCCGAATGGCTTACTCCTGCACCTATTTTCTATGTCTCTATGTTTCTAATGTTTACCTCGCATTTCTTATTTCTCTCTCATGGTTTAATCACTTTATTTCTTAGTTTTCTCTGTACATGTAGTGCCTTAAGCACAATTTCTGATTGTTACTCAACTCCCTTGCCTTTAATTTGTTTTTGAAGTACTATATGTACTTCAATTTCCACCCGAGCTCTCCACCACCCCCCCCCCCCCCCACACACATTTACTAGTTTAAATTCCTTGTGACTGCCCTATTTATGGATGTGTTTATTTATACTGTTAAAATGGCCACTCTTTGTCTCCAGATGGTCCGCTTGGAGGATAAGCCACACCCTGAAGTTTCTCTGGAATGTGTAACTGGAACCGCCCATCCCAAGTTCTTGCTGACTTCGCAAATTGTAACTCGATCCACTTTGACTTCCAGAAGCTAGAGGATAGATCTCCCTAGAAGCCACCAAGTGCCAGCCAAAGTCCCTTGCCCCCCAGTGCAAGTGCATCCCTCCCCTAGCCGAAGTCCCGTACCCCAGCGCAAGTGCTGCATCCCCCAGCTGAAGTCCCTCCTCACACCTCCCCTTCACCCGCCCGTAGATAGGGCATTGTGTACGGATTGTTAACAGGTTTATTGGATATGAAGTGAATAGTGACAAAGTCGTGACTTCTGGATTTCATGCACTCCAACGAAGTTCCTTGTAGGGAGTTGGAAGACAGTGATCCATCTTACCCAAGACCCCTCTCGCCTCCCCTCCCCCAAGCTCACTCTTCCAATCCCAGACTCTCCCTCCCTCCCAATCCCCCAGACACTCTCCCTCTCAACTTCCCCCGCCCGACTCTCTCTCTCCCTCCCCTCACCCCCCCACAGGCTCTCTGACCCTCCCCCCCCCACCCACCCCACACTCCGCCACAGGCTCTCTCTTTCTTTCCGCCCCTCATTCTCGGTCACCCGCCGGGTCGGAGGTGCTCAGTGCTGGGGTTGCTCGGAACGGGGCCGTTTAGGTCGGGGCTTCTCAGGGGGCCCTGCAGAGGATCAGCAAGCTTGGTCTGTCAGCAACATGGTCGGAATGATTCAGGTTCAGGGCTGCACTTCCGGTTCGAGCAGGAGGATCGGGGCCGGGGACACGACAGAAAAAGCAGTTACAAATACTCACTTCACCTATTTATCCTTTCCACCAGGGCCCTGGTCCCAGACCGGTTCACGTGGAGCCGTCCTTCCTATCCTAATATTGATGCCAGTGCCCCATGAAATGGAACCCCTCTTTCCCCCACCACTCCTTTAGCCACATGTCCACTTCCCTAATCAGCTTATCCCTATGCCAAATTGCATGTGGGAAAGAAAAAAAGAAAAACAATTAATACTCACCAACCAATCACCTACCTGCTGTCCTATGACATCACTCCTTGTTTTTTTTTGTTTTTGAATTTCCCGTATTTGTACTGCCTCTCGTGCTTCCGACTTGTAGCAGGTCCATGTTGTCCTTGCCGCCCGGGTCTGACCTGGGTCATTGTCAACAGGATGGTCCAATTGTCTTCTTATTTTTGAACTTTGTAGTGATTATTTACAATAGAGTGGCTTTCTAGATCACTTCAAGGAACATTAAGAGTAAACCACATAATGTGGGACTAGACTCACGTGTAGGCCAGACCAAGTGGCAGGCCCTGAAAAACATTACTGAACTATCTGGGTTTTTCTGCCAATCCAGAAGTTCATGATAATTTAAGGGCGAACATCAAACAAAGAGATTTATTATTGAATTAAATTTCACTATTTGCCATGGTGGGATTCGAACACAGTTGGAGGCTACCATACACTGGCAGTCCGCGTTCGAGGGCAAAGCTTGGATCATCTTCGAAATTGGTTAGAACAGAAAGTTTCTTTAAAAAAATAGGCTTTCTTGAATGTAGTCAACGACAGGATACAGAGTAATAATTTAATAAAAGAAAGAAAATGATTGAAGAAACACCTTGGTATCTTGATTTTTTTGCCTGTTTTCTCACACTGTGTACTTTCAGAGCCCAAGGGATGGCGATGGAGAGGCTTCTGCCAATGTCACTCATTCAACCATTCAGCTCTATGCGAGGAAACCTGGCCTCTGGTTCACCAACTTACCAAGGCAACTGCAGTGGAAATTCTGGGGATCGATCTGTAACTTACCAGTGTATATCTCAGCAAGCTGTACAAATCCGCAGCCAGAAAATGAAACTAACAATTATGATTTGAGATGAGGGAGGATTTGCAAGCCTACACAGTTATACTTTTATTGCTGCAGGTGCTCTGAAATGCACCACACAATGTCACTTGGCCAGGTTCCCGAGCACAGGGAGTTACATTGTGAACTGCAGTTTATAGTCAAATATTTCTAACAACACATTTTATAAAAACATTTAAATTCAGGCACATAATTTGTGGTGCTGGAAAATATGCTTTCTTTATTAACAACTTTAAACAAAATAATGTTACAATGAACAAGATATTTCTTATGTACTTCATGCAGAAATGTTATATCTGATGGAATAAGGCCCACTCGTTGTACACTTCAACACAGAAATCAAATAAAAGCTACAAATGCTTAGCAATAAAACCAAAACTATTTTGGGGCTTTTTGCCAGTGTACTAATTTTTATCCTTAATTAACATGCAATTGTTTTCAATACCCACTTGCAGACAACCAAATCTTCATGCATTAGTTTACATCAAAAATAGAAGACAAAACCAAGCTAGCTGCTTTCTGAAAATATGCTTGCGCTTGGTATACATTGCTAGTTTTTTTTTTTAAATTTGTCTTTAAATATCTGACAACCTCGAATTTAAGCACTGCAGTATCATTCTTTTTTTAAATGGGCATTTTTGTTCCATTAGCTACAATAATACCTTCCAAAACAGTCACTCAGACACCAACAACAAATGCTATTCATTTCCTTGTGTTTAACTGGTTCCATCCTTTCCTTCCTAACTCAGTAATACTGAGCATTGCCACATCTTTAATATGATCTTACCGCAGGTAAAGGTTAAGGTTACACAGCCAGATAGGGGATGGGTGACCAACAGAAAGAGCAGTGGAAGGAAGATAGTGCAGGGGGGTCCCCTGCGGTCATCCCCCTGCAAAACAGATACACCGCTTTGGGTACTGTTGAGGGAGAATGACTCATCAGGGGAGAGCAGCAGCAGCCAAGTCCATGGCACCATGGATGGCTCTGCTGCACAGGAGGGCAGGAAAAAGAGTGGGAGAGCTGTAGTAATAGGGGACTCTATTGTAAGGGGAATAGATAGACGTTTATGCGGCCGCAACCAAGACTCCAGGATGGTATGTTGCCTCCCTGGTGCAAGGGTCAAGGATGTCTCGGAGCGGGAGCAGGACATTTTGAAGGGGGAGGGTAAACAGCTAGTTGTCGTGGTACATATAGGTATCAACGATATAGATAAAAAATGGGATAAGGTCCTACAAGACGAATTTAGGGAGCTAGGAGCTAAATTAAAAAGTAGGACATCAAAAGTAGTAATCTCAGGATTGCTACCAGTGCCATGTGCATGTCAGAGTAGGAATCGCAGGATAGCTCAGATGAATACGTGGCTTGAGGAGTGCTGCAGAAGGGAGGGATTCAAATTCCTGGGACATTGGAACAGGTTCTGGGGGAGGTGAGACAAGTACAAACTGGACGGTCTGCACCTGGGCAGGACCGGAACCAATGTTCTAGGGGGAGTGTTTGCTAGTGCTGTTCAGGAAGGGTTAAACTAATATGGCAGGGGGATGGGAACCTATGCAGGAAGACAGAGGGAAGTAGAATGGGGGCAGCAAAAGATAGAAAGAAGAAAAGTAAAAGTAGAAGGCAGAGAAACCCAAAGCAAAAAGCAAAAAGGGCCACATTACTGCAAAATACTAAAGGGGCAAAGGGTGTTCAAAAGACAAGCCTGGAGGCTCTGTGCCTCAATGCGAGGAGTATTCGGAGTAAGGTGGACGAATTAACTGCACAGAGAGCAGTTATCGGAGATAACGTAATTGGCATCACGGAGACATGGCTCCAGTGTGACGAAGGCTAGGAACTCAACATCCAGGATTATTCAACATTTAGGAAGGATAGACAGAAAGGAAAAGGAGGTGGGGTGGCGTTGCTGGTTAAAGAGGAAATTAATGCAATAGTTAGGAAGGACATTAGCTTGGATGATGTGGAATCTGTATGGGTGGAGCTACGGAATACCAAAGGGCAGAAAACGCTACTGGGAGTTGTGTATAGACCAGCAAACAGCAGTAATGAGGATGGGGACAGCATCAAACAAGAAATTAGGGATACGTGCAATAAAGGTACAGCAGTTATCATGGGTGACTTTAATCTACATATAGATTGGGCTAACCAAACTGGTAGCAATGCGGTGGAGGAGGATTTCCTGGAGTGTATTAGGGATGGTTTTCTAAACCAATATGTCGAGGAACCAACTAGAGGGCTGGCCATCCTTGACTGGGTGATATGCAATGAGAAAGGACTAATTAACAATCTTGTTGTGCGAGGCCCCTTGGGGAAGAGTGACCATAGTATGATAGAATTCTTTATTAAGATGGAGAGTGACACAGTTAATTCAGAGAATAGGCTCCTGAACTTGGGGAAAGGTAACTTCAATGGTATGTGATGTGATGTGGCTAGAATAGACTGGTGAATGATACATAAAGGGTTGATGGTGGATAGGCAATGGCAAACATTTAAAGATCACATGGATGAACTTCAACAATTGTACATTCCTGTCTGAAATAAAAATAAAACGGGGAAGGTGGCTCAACCATGGCTAACAAAGGAAATTAAGGATAGTGTTAAATCCAAGGAAGAGGCATATAAATTGTCCAGAAAAAGCAGCAAACCTGAAGACTGGGAGAATTTTGTAATACAGCAGAGGAGGACAAAGGATTTAATTGGGAGGTGGAAAAATAGAGGAAGCTTGCTGGGAACATAAAAACTGACTGCAAAAGCTTCTATAGATATGTGAAGAGAAAAAGATTAGTGAAAACAAACATAGGTCCCTTGCAGTCAGATTCAGGTGAATTTATAATGGGGAACAAAGAAATGGCAGACTAGTTAAAGAAATACTTTGGTTCTGTTTTCGCGAAGAAAGACACAAATAACGTTCCAGAAATACTAGGAGACCGAGGGTCGAGTGAGAAGGAGGAACTGAAGGATATCCTTATAAAGCGGGAAATTGTGTTAGGGAAATTGATGGGATTGAAGGCCGATGAATCCCCGGGGCCTGATAGTCTGCATCCCAGAGTATTTAAGGAAGTGGCCATAGAAATAATGGATCCATTGGTGATCATTTTCCAACAGTCTATCGACTCTGGATCAGTTCCGAGGGACTGGAGGGTAGCTAATGTAACAGCACTGTTTAAAAAAGGAGGGAGAGAGAAAACGGGTAATTATAGACCGGTTAGCCTGACATCAGTAGTGGGGAAAATGTTGGAATCAATTATTAAAGATGAAATAGCAGCGCATTTGGAAAGCATTGACAGGATCGGTCCAAGTCAGCATGGATTTATGAAAAGGAAATCATGCTTGACAAATCTTCTGGGATTTTTGGGGGATGTAACTAGTAGAGTGGACAAGGGAGAACCAGTGGATATGGTGTCTTTGGACTTTCAAAAGACTTTTGACAAGGTCCCACACAAGAGATTGGCGTACAAAATCAAAGCACATGGTATTGAGGGTAATGTACTGACGTGGATAGAGAACTGGTTGGCAGACAGGAAGCAGAGAGTCGGGATAAACGGGTCCTTTTCAGAATGGCAGGCAGTGACTAGTGGAGTATGGCAGGGTTCACTGCTGGGACCCCAGCTCTTTACAATATATATTAATGATTTAGATGAAGGAATTGAGTGTTTAAATCTCCAAGTTTGCAGACGATACTAAGCTGGGTGGCGGTGTAAGCTGTGAGGAGGACGTTAAAAGGCTGCAGGGTGACTTGGACAGGTTAGGTGAGTGGGCAAATGCATGGCAGATGCAGTATAATGTGGATAAATGTGAGGTTATGCACTTTGGGGGCAAAAACACGAAGGCAGAATATGGAAAGGTGGAGGTTCGACGAGAGCTGGGTGTTATGGTTCATCAGTCATTGAAAGTTGGCATGCAGGTACAGCAGGCGGTGAAGAAGGCAAATGGTATGTTGGCCTTCATAGCTAGGGGATTTGAGTATAGGAGCAGGGAGGTCTTACTGCAGTTGTACAGGGTCTTGGTGAGGCCTCAGCTGGAATATTGTGTTCAGTTTTGCTCTCCTAACCTGAGGAAGGACGTTCTTGCTATTGAGTGAGTGCAGCGAAGGTTCACCAGACTGATTCCTGGGATGGCGGGACTGACATGATGAGAGACTGGATCAACTGGGCCTTTATACACTGGAGTTTAGAAGGATGAGAGGGGATCTCATAGAAACTTACAAGATTCTGACGGGACTGGACAGGTTAGATGCGGGAAGAATGTTCCCGATGATGGGGAAGTCCAGAACCAGGGGACACAGTCTTATGATAAGGGGCAGGCCATTTAGGACTGAGATGAGGAGAAAGTTCTTCACTCAGAGAGTTGTTAACCTGTGGAATTCCCTACCGCAGAGAGCTGTTGATGCTAGTTCATTGGATATATTCAAGTGGGAGTTAGATATGGCCCTTGCGGCTAAAGGGATCAAGGGGTATGGAGGGAAAGCTGGAAAGGGGTACTGAGGGAATGATCAGCCTTGATCTTATTGAATGGTGGTGCAGGCTCGAAGGACCGAATGGCCTACTCCTGCACCTATTTTCTATGTTTTTAAGTTTCTATGATGGTCTAAGGATTCAGCAATATCAAGGAATGCAGTTGGTACAGAACCTTTTTGTTTTGTTCCCTGGACTGGTTCAAGAGGAGTCCTGGATCGACCTAAAGAAACAAGCAAAGACATATAAGCTACATATTTATTGATCCATCTTGTCTCTTATTCTCCCTCTCCACATTCTTCATAGTCTGTTCTGATAGTACTTACAGTATAGTATTATTTCTACTCAGACTAATGGGAGGATGATCCATGTTTATGCTGCCTTGACAAAATACAAACTGTTTTGTGAAGTGAAGCTGCCACTGACTTTCATCAAGTTTATTCAATCACATCTTCTCCTTTTAGAGCAACTTAACTCAAGTTTAAAGACTGCATGGAAATTAACTTCTGTAATTTCCTAAAATCTATCATCTTCCAGGTTAAAATACACAATTTCTTAATATACATATTCCAGGTAGTTGCTGGTGGCCCCTTTACAGATTTTTCCAACCTGAAAGGGCAGCTGCACCACCCCAACACCCAATGGAATCACCACAAGATAACGTAGGGGGTACTTTGCATTGAACAATTGCTTATCCACATGGGGGATGTCCCAGAAAACAGTTGATATGTGCAGAAGGGGCAACGACCTGACATTACTGATCATCCACCCTATTGCCTCTGCCCACTACCCTGGAAATAGATACACACATGGCATAAGTAAAATCAGTCTCATCAATTCATTGCAATCCAAAATATATTTCACCACACAAATGTCTTCAGATATATTCACAATATGGTATTCTATTTTTACATGTGTCGATGTCTTCAAGTGGAGAGTGGGACCAGGGGGATATTTAAATTGCAAGTTGCATCCTTTCAAAAATAACAGCAGTCAGTATCCTTGGTATCCCATTATTAACCCAGTTTAGAATATCTGCAACAGCTACCAAATTATATAACTTGAGTGACACATTATCGAAGGTTAGCATCCAGGCTATTTCCCATCCCTATCTTTTCAGTAAAGGAGGCTAGTGTAGTATGAATGAACGACAACACAAGAACTTCAAACTATGGAATGAAACTCCCTCGAATGGGTAAATGCTTTGCCCAGTGTGGGTCTGCACCATTGTGACCAGGTGGCCTGAGCTATGCTAAAGCACAGGCTGAGAATTGGGGTAAGACGACTGGCTGGCTACCCTTTTCTGTTATTTTTGGGAGGGTAATTTTGTTGTAGTTGATCTCTTCCCACACCCCCAGCGGAAGGGGTTTTTCATTTCTTTTAGCACTGACTCGGACACTCGGACAACCCAGCCAAGGTTGGCAACTAGGGATCTGGAATGGAAGCAACACGTGTATCAATCAAAGTTAAGTTTTAAATTGATATACCTTCACAGCTTTGATTTGGAAAATGTTAACAGCATATGTCAGTTGTGATACAGCGACCTTTAAGGATTATGTTGCAAGCAAGAAAATGCATAACTGCCTGATTCCACTGGTATGGCCTTTCAAAGTTTTGTGACTTAACAGTTTCTCTAGGTTTCTTTCCAATAAAAATGCTGTAAACAGACCAAGGTTTAGAGCTTGTCAGAATTAAACTCTCCACATTCCATTGGTACGGCACCAGTAGGTGACGCTGTAAACATAACATTAGTGAAAGCAAGGTGTTGCCTAAACTTAAGTGACTGCTCCAATGGCAAGTACTCTGGAGTGCAGAACCATTCATTCACTGCAAAATTTATGGCACAGACCCCACAGAACCAGCCCCTTATCTTTGGCAAGGAAGCGCAGCACCAACTTTAAACACTGACCAGCAGAAATAACTTTCAGAAACATAGAAACATAGAAACATAGAAAATAGGTGCAGGAGTAGGCCATTCGGCCCTTCGAGCCTGTAGCACCATTCAATAAGATGATGGCTGATCATTCACCGCTTTCTCTCCATATCCTTTGATCCCTTTAGCCGTAAGGGCCATATCTAACTCCCTCTTGAATATATCCAATGAACTGGCATCAACTACTCTCTGCGGTGGAGAATTCCACAGGTTAACAACTCAAAGCAAAACTGTACGAGGCAATCTTCCCGAATTCACTGGAGCCAAAATGATCAGTGATCAAACACTGAAGCAAATGTTTCTCCGGAAAGTAGAAAACTCAACCGGTGATGCCGCAAGAAGAAAATCGTTGCCCTCAACAAAGAATCAGGAAACATATTTCAAAAAGTCAACCAACCAAAGGATTATATACACTGCACCAGAGCTAGGTTATGAAAGTGACTGAATCTGTTACCTCTTAGGGAGAGAAAGCATTCTAGTGCACCAACTCTTACTGAAAGCAGAACAGTGTGTCACACCCCTTCCCGCTAAAAGAGAAATTGCATACCGATCAACCTGCCCCCGACCTTCCCCCCAACCCAATACAGAAAGCAATTATCAATCCTCCTCCTCCACCTATTGCCTCCCTCATTTAGCCCTTCCTCTTATTCAATTCTTCTGTTCCACCTGCCTTTCACGGTCTCCTCTCCTACACCCCATCCTGCCTTCTCTCACCTCACCTAATCCAGCCCATCTCTCTCCAAATTCCATTCCGTTTTCTCCCGTTACCCCTCTCCTCACCCTCTGTTCCCTTTCTCTTCCCCCGATGATTTGCAAGTGGTGCAACTGAGTTGATGTAATGAGAAAAGGTAAAATGTATGTTATTAGCTGTAAAATGCATCTTTAATCTTGGATGTTACTTCTAAACAGTGAGCATGTTGTTAAGAATTCGGTTACATGCTGTACTAGTAGACTGCTTTCAAAGTACTTCATCTGTGATACAAATTTTCAGTTTTTTGAATTTGGTTATAATGTACAGGAGTTAAACTTGAACTCTCTCAACAATGTGATTCAAACATTTTATCCAGTTTGCAAATGCTCAGTCCTAAAACAGGTCACCTTCTTGTCTTCACACTGCATTAGCAAGAGGCTACCTGGGTTGTACCAGCACATAAAATAATAGCATTTCCACCGCCCTTACTCCAATAGTCTCTGACGAGCTTCATTTTGCAGTTTACGTATTTTCTCAAGGCTTCCCGAATGCAGTAGTCCATCACGAACTAACTTGTTTATAGTGCTCCACAGCAGATTTATCTAGAGGACACGAGTTGTAACATCACTTATCAGCATTTTCAAAATGAAAAAAGTTGGGTAAAATTTCAGTCTATTCTTCGAAATGTCATCTACATCAAAATGCACGTCAAATACAACTTCCAGATCATGCTCTTCCAACAGAGGGGCACTGGTTATTGGATTGCAACCTAAGCCACACAGAGCACCAGTGTAACATTTTCTCAGTCCGTCAGTCCTACAGACACAAAACATGACTTAAATGGTCAAAATAGGCAAGGAAAAGCAAACAAGTTAATTTTCAAAACACTGCAGCCAAAACCACCCCCCCACACCCCAATTATAACCACTATGCTACTCTCACATACTTCATTGTGGCTGCTGAAGAGCACAACAGTAATCTTAAGAGTATAACTTTAATACTTATAATGCCAAAAAAAGTACATCTTCACTTAGCCAGTCATCAAAACCACTGATTGTGGCATCAGAGAAGTGGCCCAGTTCACTATTCTGGTTGAAGGAAGAATAGATGATGTCAGGTGACTGAAAAGAAACTCGAGGGAAATAGCGAGATTTAATATTGTTATTCTCTTACGCATTTTCACATGTACCTCAGTTCCATGACTGGAGTAAATATCATACAGATGAGAGCTGGAAGTCCATGGATATTTGGCATCAAAGCAGTTTCCCTCACAATTATAGTTGAACCTGCAAAATCAGATATTGATAAAGCAGGCAAATTTGTTAAATGTTAGCATTATGAAATATATTGGTGTTTATTTTATATCATTGCCATTACTACAAATATGTTAATACATAATTTTTCTTCATAAAACATTACAGAAAATGACAGCTATAAAAATAAAAGCAAAGATGGCTTGAGAAGGTGGTGGTGCAGTACACCATTGTTTAAGCATTCAGGCTCTGGTTCCAATCTAGCTGACTGAAGCAATTCAATTCTTCCCTTGGATTAACATAGAAACATAGAATATAGGTGCAGGAGTAGGCCATTCGGCCCTTCGAGCCTGCACCACCATTCAATGAGATCATGGCTGCTCATTCACCTCAGTACCCCATACCCCTTGATCACTTTAGCCGTAAGGACATCTAACTCCCTCTTGAATATATCCAATGAACTGGCATCAACAATTCTCAATGGTAGGGAATTCCACAGGTTAATAACCCTCTGAGTGAAGAAGTTTCTCCTCATCTCAGTCCTAAATGGCTTACCCCTTATCCTTAGACTGTCTCCCCTGGTTCTGGACTTCCCCAACATCGGGAACATTCTTCCTACATCTATCCTATCCAGTCCCGTCAGAATTTTATATGTTTCGATGAGATCCCCTCTCATCCTTCTAAACTCCAGTGAATACAGGCCCAGACGATCCAGTCTCTCCTCATCCCGGGAATCAGTCTGGTGAACCTTCGCTGCACTCCTTCAATAGCAAGAACATCCTTCCTCAGATTAGGAGACCAAAACTGAACACAATATTCCAACTGAGGCCTCACCAAGGCCCTGTACAACTGCAGTAAGACCTCCCTGCTCCTACACTCAAATCCCCGAGCTATGAAGACCAACATACCATTTGCCTTCTTTACCGCCTACTGTACCTGTATGCCAACTTTCAATGACTGATGAACCATGACACCCAGGTCTCGTTGCATCTTCCCTTTTCCTAATCTGCCGCCATCCAGATAATATTCTGTCTTCGCGTTTTTGTCCCCAAAGTGGATAACCTCACATTTATCCACATTATACTGCACCTGCCATGCATTTGCCCACTCACCTAACCTGTTCAAGTCACAATGGCAGTCTCTTAGCGTCGCCCTCACAGCTCACACCGCCACCCAGTTTAGTGTCATCTGCAAACTTGGAGATATTACTTTCAATTCCTTCATCTAAATCATTGATATATATTGTAAATAGCTGAGCTCCCAGCACTGAGCCCTGCGGAACCCCACTAGTCACTGACTGCCATTCTGAAAAGGACCTGTTTATCCCGACTCTCTGCTTCCTGTCTGCCAACTGCCAACCAGTTCTCTATCCACGTCAATACATTACCCCAATACCATGTGCTTTAATATTGCACACCAATCTCTTGTGTGGGACCTTGTCAAAAGCCTTTTGAAAGTCCAAATACACCACATCCACTGGTTCTCCCTTGTCCACTCTGCTAGTTACATCCTCAAAAAATTTCAGAAGATTTGTCAAGCATGATTTCCCTTTCACAAATCCATGCTGACTTGGACCGATCCTGTCACTGCTTTCCAAATGCGCTGCGATTTCATCTTTAACATTTTCCCCACTACTGATGTCAGGCTAACCGGTCTATAATTCCCCGTTTTCTCTCTCCCTCCTTTTTTAAAAAGTAGTGTTTCATTAGCTACCCTCCAGTCCATAGGAACTGATCCAGAGTCGATAGACTGTTGGAAAATGATCACTAATGTATCCACTGTTTGACTGAACACCTTGCAAATTTTCAGTTGATCAGAGAGAAGGAGGAACGATTTGTGAAAGGTAGGTCATGCCTGACAAACCTGATTGAATTTTTTGAAGAGGTGATTCAAGTAGTGGACAGGGGAATGTCAATGGATGTTATTTATATGGACTTCCAGAAGGCATTTGATAAAGTCCCACATAAGAGACTGTTAACTAAGGCAGAAGCCCACAGAATTGAGGGCAAATTATTGAACTGGTTAGGAAATTAGCTGAACGGCAGGAGACAAAGAGTAGGTACTCAAATTGGCAGGAGGTGACTAGTGGTGTCCTGCAAGGATCTGTGTTGGGGCCTCAACTATTCGTAGTCGTTATTAACGACTTAGATGATGACAGAAAGTCATACATCCAAATTTGCTGATTACACAGATAGGTGGCATTGTAGGCAGTGTAGATGAAAGCATAATATTACAAAGGGTTATTGATCAACTAAGTGGGCAAAACCGGCAAACGGATTTCAAAGTAAGCAAATGTGAGGTCATCCACTTTGGACCTAAAAAGGATAGAACAGGGTATTTTCAAAATGGTGAAAAGCTACAAACAGTGGAGTTTCAAAGAGACTTGGGGGTCCAGATACTTAGATCATTAAGATGCCATGAACAGGTTCAGAAAATAATCCAAAAGACTAATGGGATGCTGGCCTTTATATCTAGAGGACTAGCATACAAGGGAGTAGAAGTTATGCTGCAGCGATACAATACCCTGGTTACACCACACCTACAGTACTGTGAGCAGTTCTGGGCACCACACTTTAGGAAGGATGTATTAGCCTTGGAGGGAGTGCAACGTAGGTTTACCAGAATGATACCCGGACTTCAAGGGCTTAAATTACGAGCCGAGATTACACAAATTAGGGTTTTATTCCCTAGAATTTAGAAGGTTAAGGGGTGACCTGATCGAAGTTTTCAAGATATTAAGGGGAACAGATAGGGTAGATAAAGAGAAACCATTTCCACTAGGACTCTAGGGCGGGAGGGGGGGGGGTGTGGGGGTGCGCGGGTGCAGGGGGGTAGAGTCTAAAAGTTAGAGACACCTTTCAGGAGGGAAAGTAGGAAACACTTCTACACAGAAAAGGTGGTAAGAGTTTGGAAATCTCTTCCGCAAACATCAATTGATGCTAGATCAATGGTTAATTTTAAATCTGAGATTGATAGCTTTTTGTTAACCAAAGGTATTAAGGGATATGGGCTAAAGGCGGGTATATGGAGTTGAGTTGCAGATCAGCCATGATCTCATTGAATAGCGGAATATGCTCGAGGGGCTAAATGGCCTACTCCTGTTCATAAGAGCATAAGTTATTTTACAGAAATGTCCTTGTATTCGGGTTGCTCAACATATTCAGTGAAAACTGTTTAACATTGCAGAATGACTAGATTCTATCTGTTTCAAAGAACAAAGATAACATTCTTAAGCAATGATAATTCCTTCCTAAAATGTTAGTTTATTTAAACTGTAAGCAATTCTCTCTCTCTGCACCATATAATATTTTGATTTCATTCAGCTCCAATTGCCACTTATCACAATGTATTCCATATTTCAATAACTCTTTGCATGAAAAAAAATCATCTTCCCTTTTAAGAATATAAAGACATAAGAAATGGGAGCAGGAGTAGGCCATCCAGACCCTCAAGCCTGCACAGTCATTCAATAAGATCACGGCCATTATGCAACCCACCCGATTTTCCATTCCAACATGTGCCGATCGCAGGCAGGTGCCAATGAGCCAGCATTCCATGCTGCAGCTTGTTAGGGCTCCATTATACTGGGGCTAAAATAGAAACATAGAAACATAGAAAATAGGTGCAGGAGTAGGCCATTCAGCTCTTCGAGCCTGCACCACGATTCAATAAGTTCATGGCTGATCATTCCCTCAGTATCCCTTTCCTGCTTTCTCTCCATACCCGATGATCCCCTTAGCTGTAAGGGCCATATCTAACTCCCTCTTGAATACATCCAATGAACTGGCATCAGCAACTCTCTGCAGCAGGGAATTCCACAGTTTAACAACTCTCTGTGTGAAGAAGATTCTCCTCATTTCAGTACTAAATGGCCTACCCCTTATCCGAAGACTGTGTCCCCTGGTTCTGGACTTCCCCAACATCGGGAACATCCTACCCGCATCTAACCTGTCCCGTCCCGTCAGAATCTTATATGTTTCTATGGGATACCCTCTCATCCTTCTAAACTCCAATGTATAAAGGCCCAGTTGATCCAGTCTCTCCTTATATGTCAGTCCAGCCATCCCGGGAATCTGGTGAACCTTCGCTGCACTCCCTCAATAGCAAGAACGTCCTTCCTCAGATTAGGAGACCAAAACTGAACACAATTTTCCAGGTGAGGCCTCACCAAGGCCCTGTACAACTGCAGTAAGACCTCCCTGCTCCTACACTCAAATCCCCGAGCTATGAAGACCAACATACCATTTGCCTTCTTTACCGCCTACTGTACCTGTATGCCAACTTTCAATGACTGATGAACCATGACACCCAGGTCTCGTTGCATCTTCCCTTTTCCTAATCTGCCGCCATCCAGATAATATTCTGTCTTCGCGTTTTTGTCCCCAAAGTGGATAACCTCACATTTATCCACATTATACTGCACCTGCCATGCATTTGCCCACTCACCTAACCTGTTCAAGTCACAATGGCAGTCTCTTAGCGTCGCCCTCACAGCTCACACCGCCACCCAGTTTAGTGTCATCTGCAAACTTGGAGATATTACTTTCAATTCCTTCATCTAAATCATTGATATATATTGTAAATAGCTGAGCTCCCAGCACTGAGCCCTGCGGAACCCCACTAGTCACTGACTGCCATTCTGAAAAGGACCTGTTTATCCCGACTCTCTGCTTCCTGTCTGCCAACCAGTTCTCTATCCACGTCAATACATTACCCCAATACCATGTGCTTTAATATTGCACACCAATCTCTTGTGTGGGACCTTGTCAAAAGCCTTTTGAAAGTCCAAATACACCACATCCACTGGTTCTCCCTTGTCCACTCTGCTAGTTACATCCTCAAAAAATTTCAGAAGATTTGTCAAGCATGATTTCCCTTTCACAAATCCATGCTGACTTGGACCGATCCTGTCACTGCTTTCCAAATGCGCTGCGATTTCATCCTTAATAATTGATTCCAACTTTTTCCCCACTACTGATGTCAGGCTAATCGGTCTATAATTACCCGCTTTCTCTCTCTCTCTCTCCCTTTTTAAAAAGTGGTGTTACATTAGCTACCCTCCAGTCCATAGGAACTGATCCAGAGTCGATAGACTGTTCGTAGACTGGCCTCGCCATGTTCGTACGGAATACGGACCCAAAAGGCCTCGAAAAAGCTGGTTTTCAGCGCACAACGCGGGGCCGGAGGAAGAGGCTTGGGTGGCCGAGTCCGGCCCGCTGCCCGTATGTTTGACACCCCTGCTCTCAAGAGTATTAGGCCCATTCTACACAATCTCTCAGACAGCCCTCTCATCCCAGGAATCAATCAAGTGAACCTTCGTTGCACTGCCTCCTTAGATAAGGAGACCAAAACTGTGCATAGTACTCCAGCTGTGGTCTCACCAAGGCCCTGTAAAATTGTAGCACGACTTCCTTACTCTTGTACTCCAATCCTCTTGCAATAAAGGACAACATGCTATTTGCCTTCTATATTGCTCGCTGTACCTGCATGGTAGCTTTGTGTTTCTTGCACAAGGACACCCAAAACTCTGAGCACCAACATTTCAAAGTTTCTCACCATTTAAAAAATATTCTGTTTTTCTATTCTACCTACCAAAGTGAATAACCTCACATTTCCCGACATTATACTCCATCTGCCACCTTACTGTCCTCTCACTTAGTCTATCTATGTCCCTTTGCAGACTCTCTGTGTTCTCCTCACAGCTTACTGTCCCACCTAGCTGTGTATCTTCAGCAAACTTGGATACATTGGACTCAGTCCTTTCATCTAGGTCATTAATATAGATTGTAAATCCTTGTGGCTCCCCACTAGTTGCAGCCTGCCAACCTGAAAGAGACCCGTTTATTCCTACTTTCTCATTTCTGTCCATTAACCAATCCTCTATCCATGCTAATCCCACCTCCAATCCACAAGCCCACCTTTTATGTGGCATCTTATCAAAAACCTTTTATATTGAATCAAAATAAGACTAAGGCACTCATAACCCACTTGCACTAATACATGTGGGCTGGTTGGGAGCGTTGTTCCATCGACTAGTTTCTACTCACAGAATTATATCCATCAGTCAACATCCCTGACTCATCATCATCCATGGGTATACCCTGTCCCACTGGCAGATAAACTCACCAGAGGTAGAGGCACAGTGATGTACAGTTGGGTGGAGTGGCCCTGGGAGTCCTCAACATTGATTCCGGACCCCTGTAAGTCTCGTGGCTTCAGGTCAAACAAGGTCAAGGAAAATATTACTGCATCCCTGCCTCCAACTAATGAATGAGTACTCCTCCATGTTGGAAATCACTTGGAAGGGCAAGAACGTACTCTGGTCAGAACCACTTGGCTCCAGATCTCATTGCAGCCTTGATCCAGATATGGAAGCAAGAGCTGAATGACAGAGGAGATGTGAGAATAGCTGCCCGTGACATGAAGGCAACAGATTTGACCAAGTACGGCACCAAGGAGCCCGAGCAAAACCAGGACAAAGGGAAAATCCTTCAGCAACTAGTGATACCTGACGCAAAAGAAGATGGTTGTGTTTGTCAGAGATCAGTCATTACAGCTCCAGGACATCACCGCCTACATCCGAGAAAAAATAAAAATAAACTCTTCCCTTCTTGCGCCTGAACCTTACCTTCATGATTATTTTGCATTTTTATTTCATGTTGCATATCTCTTCACAATCAGTGAATGCTTAAAGACATTTTTGTTTAATTGTTTCTCTTCCTATAACTACTTGTTCCTTAATCTATTTTTGTCTTTTTTACTTTGTCTCATTTTGTTGTAATTTGACTCCCTTTTTCTCTCTCCCTTCTGTAAATTTAAGTCTCATTTGCTTTGTCTTTTTTCTATCACCCATTCTCTGTTTCTGCATGTCTTTTGCTATCTCCCACAAACCTCTCTTTCCCTGACTCTCCTGCTCACTCACTCATTTTCGTCTCACCTGAAACCAGATTCACGGCTTGTAGCTTCTGATAGCACCTCACCTCTACTCTGATTACTAAGAGTCTGACTACTGCAAAAATACTTGGCTCGTGGCAGGGAACACTTGGGCTGGGACACAGGAAGTAAAAGGGCCCAGGAACTGGGATTACCTAGTGGTTACTTAAGATTAAAATGTCACTTTGTTCTGTTGTTTGGTTGCTGTACAATATAAATTCTGTTGATTGCAAAAGCTTGCAAATATTTTAGATAATACTGTGATTCAAAGTCCAATCTTTTTATAATTATCAGTAAATGTTAATGAGGCAGTGACTTCCCATAGAAAATCATAGCACAGAATGAGTGGAGTTATTTGATAAAAAAAATTGGTGTAGTGTTTGACACGGGAGCAAGGTAAACTGGTGGATCTGAATGCACACAGGGGTTAGCAGTGGCAATTCGAAATGAGAGAAATCAGAAACAAATATTGGAACTGTTCTGATTTGTATTGTCATTGCATGACAGAAGTAGGGATGTGTGCAATAAAGGTACAGCAGTTATCATGGGCGACTTTAATCTACATATTGATTGGGCTAACCAAACTGGTAGCAGTATGGTGGAGGAGGATTTCCTGGTGTGTATTAGGGATGATTTTCTAGACCAATATGGCGAGGAACCAACTAGAGGGCTGGCCATCCTAGACTGGGTGATGTGTAACAAGAAAGGACTAATTAACAATCTTGTTGTGCGAGGCCCCTTGGGGAAGAGTGACCATAATATGGTAGAATTCTTTATTAAGATGGAGAGTGACACAGTTAATTGAGAGACTAGGGTCCTGAACTTAAGGAAAGGTAACTTCGATGGTATGGGACGTGAATTGGCTAGTATAGACTGGTGAATGATACATAAAGGGTTGACGGTGGATAGGAATGGCAAACATTTAAAGATCACATGGATGAACTTCAACAATTGTACATCCCTGTCTGGAGTAAAAATAAAACGGGGAAGGTGACTCAACTGTGGCTAACAAGAAAAATTAGGGATAGTGTTAAATCCAAGGAAGAGGCATATAAATTGGCCAGAAAAAGCAGCAAACCTGAGGACTGGGAGAAATTTAGAATTCAGCAGAGGAGGACAAAGGGTTTAATTAGGAGGGGGAAAAGAGAGTATGAGAGGAAGCTTGCTGGGAACATAAAAACTGACTGCAAAAGCTTCGATAGATATGTGAAGAGAAAAAGATTAGTGAAGACAAACGTAGGTCCCTTGCAGTCAGATTCAGGTGAATTTATAATGGGGAACAAAGAAATGGCAGACCAGTTGAATAAATACTTTGGTTCTGTCTTCACGAAGGAAGACACAAATGACCTTCCGGAAATACTAGGGGACCGAGGGTCTAGTGAGAAGGAGCAACTGAAGGAAATCCTCATTAGGCGGGAAATTGTGTTGGGGAAATTGATGGGATTGAAGGCCGATAAATCCCCGGGGCTTGCTAGTCTGCATCCCAGAGTACTTAAGGAAGTGACCCTAGAAACAGTGGATGCATTGGTGATCATCTTCCAACAGTCTATCGACTCTGGATCAGTTCCTATGGACTGGAGGGTAGCTAATGTAACATTACTTTTTAAAAAAGGAGGGAGAGAAAATGGGTAATTGTAGACCGGTTCGCCTGACATCAGTAGTGGGGAAAATGTTGGAATCAATTATTAAAGATGAAATAGCAGCGCATTTAGAAAGCAGTGACAGGATCGGTCCAAGTCAGCATGGATTTGTGAAAGGGAAATCATGCTTGACGAATCTTCTGGAATTCTTTGAGAATGTAAGTAGTAGAGTGGACAAGGGAGAACCAGTGGGTGTGGTGTATTTGGACTTTCAAAAGGCTTTTGACAAGGTCCCGCACAAGAGATTGGTATACAAAATCAAAGCGCATGGTATTGGGGGTAATGTGCTGACGTGGATAGAGAACTGGTTGGCAGACAGGAAGCAGGGAGTCAGGATAAACGGGTCCTTTTCAGAATGGCAGGCAGTTACTACTGGGGTGCCGCAGGGCTCAGTCCTGGGACCCCAGCTCTTTACAATATACATTAATGAATTGGATGAAAGAATAGAGTGTAATATCTCCAAGTTTGCAGATGGCACTAAATTGGTGGCGGTGTGAGCTGTGAGGAGGACGCCAAGAGGCTGCAGGGTGACTTGGACAGATTAGGTGAGTGGGCAAATACATGGCAGATGCAGTATAATGTGGATAAATATGAGGTTATCCATTTTGGGGGCAAAAACACGAAGGCAGAATATTATCTGAATGGCGGCAGACTAGAAAAAGGGGAGATGCAACGAGACCTGGGTGTCATGGTTCATCAGTCACTGAAAGTATGCACGCAGGTACAGCAGGCGGTGAAGGCAAATGGTATGTTGGCCTTCATAGCTAGGGGATTTGAATATAGCAGCAGGGAGGTCTTACTGCAGTTGTACAGGGCCTTAGTGAGGCCTCACTTGGAATATTGTGTTCAGTTTTGGTTTCCTAGTCTGAGGAAGGATGTTCTTGCTGTTGAGGGAGTGCAGCGAAGGTTCCCCAGACTGATTCCAGGGATGGCTGGGCTGTCTTTTGAGGAGAGACTGGATCAACTGGGTCTTTATTCACTGGCGTTTAGAAGGATGAGAGGGGAATCTCATAGAAACATTTCAGATTCTGACGGGACTGGACAGGTTAGATGCGGGAAGAATGTTCTCGATGTTGGGGAAGTCCAGAACCAGGGGACATCGTCTTCGGATAAGGGGTAGGCCATTTAGGACTGAGACAAGTAGAAAGTTCTTCACTCAGTTGTTGACCTGTGGAATTCCTTGCCGCAGAGAGTTGTTGATGCCAGTTCATTGGATATATTCAAGAGGGTATTAGATAGGGCCCTTACGGCTAAAGGGATCAAGGGCTATGGAGAGAAAGCAGGAAAGGGATACTGAGGTGAATGATCAGCCATGATCTTATTGTATGGTGGTGCAGTCTTGAAGGGCCGAATGGCCTACTCCTGCACCTATTTTCTATCTTTCACAGCTGCTACCAGAGGCCTGTACACAACTCCCACTAGTCTTAAATCTTTTCCTATTAATTATATCCATAAAGTCTCCACTGCCTGTTTACCTCTTTTTATATCCTCTCATCATTCTAGTGATTTCACCTTTAATTACTAAAGCTACTCCTCCCCCTCTGCCATTTTCCCTATAGACCTTATAACCCGTTTTATTTTGTTCCCAGACCTGGCCGTCTTGCAGCCATGTCTCAGTCATGGCTGCCATGTCATACCCTCCAATTTGAACTCGCACCTACAGTTCATTCAATTTATTCCTTGTGCTCTGAGCATTTGTATAAAGACCCCTTATTAGGCCCATGCTCTAGTCTATCCTTCAGTTCGAATGCTTTCCTCACATTTCTTATTTGTTTCTCATGGTTTAATCACTTTACATCTGAGTTTTCCCTCGACGTGAAGTGCCTTAAGCACAATTTCTGATTGCTACTCAACTCTCTTGCCTTTAATTTGTTTTTGAAGTACTATTTGTACTTCAATTTTCTTTTTTTTCCCAAAAATATCCTTTATAAAATTTTCACAATACATTGGAAAATAGCTCAGTACCTCGCGGTCAGTAATTCCATACAATTCATTTGGATGCTGACAGCAGTTCCATATAATGCACTAGCGTGCATTTCATTTCAAGGTACAGTTTAATATAATCCGTAAATCACGTTACATGTAATACTGTGCAAATGAGGGTATTACATGGAGCAGATGAGAACAGTTTTACATTCGATTCCAGGATACATTTGAATATCAATCACGAATCATGTTACATGTAGCACTATGCAGATGAATGCAGTACACGGACCGGATGGGGATACATTTACATTTCTTTACAAGTTATTAAACAGTGCAGAGACTTTCATTATACAGTACATGGTGCTCTATGTATACAAGCAGATTAACAAGTACAGCCCGAGGGGGGGTCTGATTCCATGCCCTGGGTTTACCGTGGCGGAAGGGCCTTTAACTGTGGCTCTTCCCCATCATGCCTTTGCGGTGACTGCACCAATCTTTAGTGCGTCCGTCAGCACATACTCCTGGACCTTGGATTGCGCTAGTCTGCAACACTCGGCCGTGGATATCTCCTTGCTCTGGAAGACCAGCAAGTTTCGGGAAGACCAAAGTGCGTCTTTCACTGAGTTGATGGCTCTCCAGCAGCAGATGATGTCTGTCTCGGTGTGCATCCCTGGGAACAGTCCGCAGAGCAGAGAGTCCTGTGTTACAGAGCTGCTTGGGATGAACCTCGACAGCAACCACTGCATCTCCTTCCAGACCTGCATTGCAAAGGGACAGTCCCAAAGGAGATGAATGACAGTGTCGTCCGCACCACAGCCAACTCGGGGGCAGAATGTAGTGTCTCTGAAACCCTGGCTGTGCATTGAAGATCTGACGGGTAGGGCCCTTCTCACCGCCAACCAAGCTACGTCTTGGTGTTTGTGTGAAAGCTCTGGCAATGAGACATTCTGCCAAATGAGTTTGACAGTCTGCTCGGGGAACCGTCCGACAGGATCCATCATCTCCTCCTTTTGTAGGGCGTCCAGGACCTTGCGTGCCGACCGCTGCTTTATGGCCTTGTGGTCAAAGGTGTTTTTCTTGAGAAACTTTTCCACGAAGGACAGGTGCTGAGGCATGGTCCAACTGGTTGGAGCGTTCTGCGGCAGCCTGGCCAGACCCATCCTTCGCAACACTGGGGACAGATAGAATCTCAGCACGTACTGACACTTGGTGTTTGTGTACTAAGGGTCTATGCACAGCTTGATGCAGTCGCACACAAAGGTGGTCATCAGGATGAGGGCCACGTTTGGAACGTCCTTTCCCCCCTTGTCCAGAGATTTGTAGATCGTGTCTCTGCGGACACGGTCCATTTTCGATCTCCAGATGAAATGGAAGACGGCTCGGATGACTACCACGGCACAGGAGCGGGGTATGGGCCAGACCTACGCCACATACAACAATACTGAGAGCATCTCACTCCAGGTGACCAGGTTCTTTCCTGCAATGGAGAGTGAGCGCAGCTTCCACCATCCCAGTTTATGTTTCGCTTTAGCGATATGCTCCTTCCAGTTTTTGATGCACGCCCCGTCCGCTCCAAACCATAATTCCCAAAACCTTCAGGTAATCTGACTTCACAGTAAAAGGAATAAAGGATCGGTCGGACCAGCTTCCAAAGAACATGGCTTCATTTTTGCTGCGATTTACCTTCGCTCCAGAGGCCAGTTCAAACTGGTCACAGATTGTGAGCAATCCACGGGCCGACTGCAAATCCGAGCAAAAGACGGTGACGTCATCCATGTACAGGGAGGTCTTGACCTGAGCGCCTCCGCTGCCTGGGATTATCACCCCACTAATGCCCGCATCCTTCCTGATGGACTTGGCAAAGGGTTCGATGCAGCACACAAACAAGACAAAGGAGAGGGGACAACCTTGCCTGACTCCAGGCCTGATCGGAAAGCTTTCAGTTTCCCACTCGTTGATTAGAACTGTGCTACTGATGTCTGTGTCGAGCAGTTGGATCCAATTGCAGATACCCTCCGCAAACCCCATCTTGGAGAGCACGTCCATCAGGTACATGTGCGATATCCTGTCAAAGGCCTTCTCCTGTTCCAAGCTGATTAAACAGGTGTCCACCCTCCTGTCCCGCACGTAGGCGATCGCATCCCTGAATAGCGTGAGGCTATCAGAGATCTTCCTGCCGGGGACAGCACAGGTCTGGTGCGGGTGGATCACCAGCTCCAGAGCAGACTTGACCCTGTTTGCGATAACCTGACAGGATCTTGTAGTCCACATTGAGCAGCGAGCAGGGCCGCCAGTTTTTGATTTCCTCCCTCTCCCCCTTCTGCTTGTAGATGAGGGTGATGATGCCTTTCCGCATCGATTCTGACATGCTGCCGGCCAGAAGCATACCCCCGTACACTTCCAGCAGGTCCGGGCCCATCCAGTCCCACAGAGCCGAATACAACTCGACCGGTAAGCCGTCACTTCCAGGAGTTTTACTCGTCGCGAGGGATTGGCGGCCTTTGTCAGCTCGTCCAGAGTTAGCGGGTGGTCCAGACTCTCCCGCTCGCTGTCGTCTAAGACCTCTAAGATAGACGACAGGAAAGACTGGGTCTGTGGGCTTGATGTCGTACAGCCTAGCATGGAAGGATTTGCTGATCCTCAGCATGTCGGGCTGCGAAGACATCACAGAACCATCTTCTTCCTTTAGGCTAGTGATCACAGAGCTCCCAGTGTACCTTTTGGAAGAAGAAACGCGAACACATCTCATCCTGCTTGACGGAGCGGATTCTGGAGCGGATGATGATTTTGGAGGACTGTGAGGCAAAAAGCGAGGCTTGCTGGCCCTTCACCTCTTGGAGTTCCTCCGCGACATCGACCCCCATCGACTGCAGCAGGAGCAGGTTTCGCATACTCTTCTGGAGTTGGGACAATTCCCTCTGTCTCCCTCTTGCCTCCTGAACACCTTTGAGGATGAAGAACCTCTTGATGTTTGTCTTGATGGTTTCCCACCAGTGCATCGGGGAATCACAGAGGGGTTTTACAGTTGTCCAACCTTTGTAATCCCTCGAGTTCCTCAACATTTTCCGGGGTCAACAATTTCACGTTGAGCTTCCATATCCCCCTGCCAACTTTCTGGTCTTCCTGTGGGAGGCAGTCGGCCAGTAGGAGGCAGTGGTCAAAGAATAACACCGGCGTGACGTTGGTGGATCTGACCTTGAGCGTGTGGGACACAAACAGGAAGTCTATTCTGGAATGGACGGACCCGTCTGGTCTCGACCAGGTATCTGCGCGGTGCTCCATCTGCAGGGTTGCTGAAGATGTCGCACAGCTTGGCATCTTTTACCACGTCCATCAGTTTGGATGTGGTGTCCAGTTTGCTGTCAGCTCTGCTGGATCGTCCAGCTGTATCGATGCTGCAGTTGAAATCACCGCCCAGAACGACCAGTCTGGATGTCACCAGCAGCAGTGGGAGCTGCTGGAGGATGGCCAGCCGCTCGCTTCTGAGAAGCGAGGCATACACGTTGATTAGCCTTAGAGGAACATTTTTATACAATACATCTGCTACGAGGAGGCGGCCGCCCACCACCTCCTTAACTTTGCGAATGGTGAAGTTGCCTCCTGACCAAACGGATGGTCCGTGGGACCACCATTGCAACCACTGCCAGTAACTGCTGGAGTGCTCCTGCAAGAATACCAGGTCTGCCTTGACCTTGCCGAGGTACCCCAAGGTGGAAACACATCGCCTAGTCGACTTAATGCTACGCACGATAATGGTTGCAATCTTTAAACCCATTTTTAAATTGGTGATTACAATCCAAACATTACATTTCGAACACGCAGTCCTTTGGTCCTGTGGCCTGTTCCCATATACATAGGTTAGCTTTAAACTCTTCTACTGCACCTTGACTGAGATATGGGTTGTCCTCTGCCTTGGGGATGCTTCGACCAGGGGACGCCAGCAGTGTGGACAGGGGGTCCTCCATGTCAACTGGGCTGCTGTCGCCTGGTGTTGGTTGTTCCTTGTGTGCATCCCCTGTGGTGTCGTCGCTCAGTGTTCTGGAGCTGGGGTGCATCTGTCGCTTCGTCACTCCTGGAGATCCGGAGCCGGGGTGCATTGGTGGCTTCGTCGCTCCCGGAAATCCGGAGCAGGTGTGCATCGGTTGCTTCTTCGCTCCCGGAAATCCGGAGCTGGGTTTCATCCATTGCTTTGTCGCTCCCGGAAATCCGGAGCAGGGGTGCATCGGTGACATCACTGCTCCCGGGGTCCCGGAGCTGGACTGCGCTGGTCGCATTGGCATTTTGCCTCTTCTGCTGGTGGTAGTGGGGGCTTTTGCCTCTTGTTTCTGCAGTAGGCCTATTTTCCTTTGACTTGCGGGCCGCCTTCTTCCTGGTGACACAATGCCATTCCTGTTCCGCTTCTGCTTCCTCCCCCTCCTCTTCCACGGACTCGGTGACTCGGGAGGGGAGTTTCACTGCTGGGTGTTAGTGACTGGCGGCTTGCCGTGGCAGCCTTCCCTTCCTCCTCTCGGTCAGTGTCGACTAGGGCAGTGGTTTGTTCGCACGGTGTCTTGGAGGGGAGGGAGGTGTAGGTCTTCTCTGGAGCGTTGCGCTCCTCAGCTTTCTACTCACGTCACCATGTTCGTTGCCACCTGCGCATGGCTGAAATTGCGCTTGCGGCAGGCCTTATACAGATGTCCAGCCTGACCACAAGGGTTGCAGCACTTGCTCTCTTTGCAGTCCTTTGTCTGGTGTCCTTCCTCCTTGCAGTTGCGGAAAATGATTGCTTTGCAGCTTGCTGCCACGTGGCCTGCTTTCCCGCAGGTTCGGCACACATTGGGTTGTCCGGCGTACACCATGTAACCCCGACTTCCTCCGATGGCGAAGCTGGAGGGGGGGGGGGGGGGGAGGGTGGGGGGTGCAGGATGGTTCTGCTGGCGTCCACTTTCAAGGTCACCTGGATCTGGCGCTTGCTGGTCCAAATTCCATGGAAATCCTTCAGGTCGATGCTGTTTCCTGCCCCATCGACATACCTGGCGAGGAATGTCAGCACATCAATGACCGGGATGTGGAGGTTGTACATGTGCACTGATAGTGCGCTTCCTCTGCGATGGGAGGGTGAACAGTGGTTCCGAAGTCAGCATTGACCATAGTGGTTCACTCGCCTCCTTCAATCCCTTCAGGAATTTTCGGCATTAGTGACGTTTCTGAAGGTTACATCAAAGTAACCTCTCTTCGGGATGTCCTGCAAGGCGAAGACATCTGCGATTTTCATGCCACAGGTTTCAAGCAGTATTTTCTTCACGAAGATGTCCCGGTGCATCGTCGTCTTTCCTGCCACTTTCTTTGCAGTCACTCGGTTGGTGTTTCGAACACCCTGGTTCGCCGCTCGGTTGGCCACCATCCGGTTTGCAGATTCCTCCTTTCGGCTTGTGTTTTGGCCGAAGCCTTCAATCTTTTGTGGTGCCAGTCCGGCACCTTGGCGGACCTCCTGGTCCGCCCGTTCGCTGGTCAACATGCAGATTTCTTCTTCTCTCCAATTGGTGCTTGGCCCAAGCCAAAAGGCCAGACCCAGCCAAACTGGAAAGACGAGTTTCTGCAATTAATCAATTAGTATATGAATCAACACTTTGATTTTAGCCAAAAGGCCAAGAAGCAATACAGGAGAGCAGCAACACTTTGAAACACTCAGCCTGGGAAAATGACCTTCATCATGGTTACTCCCCTGCCAGGTAAGTATCCAAGCTCTGTAGCCTTCCAGCACGTGAACGAGAAGTATATACAAGGCCAGACTCATTGGCATCGTAATGTGTTTATTTATAGTTAAAATAGCTACATTGTCTCTAGTTGGTCCGCTTGGAGGATAAGCCACACCCTGAAGTTTCTCTGGAATGTGTAATTGGAACCGCACATCCCAAGTTGTTACTGACTTCGCAAATTGTAACTCTATCCACTTTGACTTCCAGAAGCCAGAGGATAGATTTCCCCAGAAGTCACCAAGTGCCAGCCAAAGTCCCTTGCCTCCCAGCACAAGTGCTGCATCCCCCAACTGAAGTCCCTCCTCACACCAGCGCAAGTGCATGACCTTACACATTCCCCCTCCACCCGCCCATTGATGGGGCATTGTATACGGATTGTTAACAGATTTATTGGATATGAAGTGAACAGTGACGAAGGCATGATTTCTGGATTTAATTCGCTCCAACGAAGTTCCTTGTAGGGGGTTGGGAGAATGTGATCCATCTTCCCCAAGTTCCCTCTCCCCAGCTCTCTTCCAACCCCACTCTCTCTCTCCCACCTCCCCCAGACACTCGCCCCTCTCCTCTTCCACCACCCCCACAGGCTCTCTCTCTCTCTCTCTTCACCTCCCCCCGCCCCCCCGCTCCCCCCCACCGACTGGCTCTCTTTCTTCCCCCCCCCCCCTCACTCACTCTCGGTTGCCCGCCGGATCGGGGGTGCACAGCGCTCGCAGTTGCTTGGGACGGGGCCCGCTTGGGTCGGGGCTTCGCAGGGGGCCCTGCAGAGGATCAGCAAGCTTGGTCCGTCAGCAACGTGGTCGGAATGATTCAGGTTCAGGGCCGCACTTCCGGTTCGGGCGGGAAGATTGGGGACAGGGACTTGACAGAAAAAGCAGTTACAAATAGTCACTTCGTCTACTTATCCATTCCACTTGGGCCCTGGTCCCAGACTGGTTCACGTGGAGCCTGTCCCAATGTTACAGTCCTTCCTATCCCAATATTGATGCCAGTGCCCCATGAAATGGAACCCCTCTTTCCCACACCACTCTTTTAGCCACATGTCCACTTCCCTAATCAGCTTATCCCTATGCCAATTTGCATGTGGGAAAGAAAAAGAAAAAAACATTAATAGTCACCAACCAATTACCTACCTGGTGTCCTATGACATCACTCCTTATTTTTTTTGTTGTTTTTGAATTTCCCGTATTTGTACTGCCTCTCGTGCTTCTGACTTGTAGCAGGTCCATGTTGTCCTTGCCGCCCGGGTCTGACCTGGGTCATTGTCAACAGGATGGTCCAATTTTCTTCTTATTTTTGAACTTTGTAGTGATTATTTACAATAGAGTGGCTTTCTAGATCACGTCAAGGAACATTAAGAGTAAACCACATAATGTGGGACTAGACTCACGTGTAGGTAGGACCAAGTGGCAGGCTCTGAAAAACATTACTGACCTATCTGGGTTTTTCTGCCAATCCAGAAGTTCATGATAATTTGAAGGCAAACATCAAAAAAAGATTTATTATTGAATCCAATTTCACTATTTGCCATGGTGGGATTCGAACACAGTTGGAGGCTACCATACACTGGCAGTCCGCGTTCGAGGGCAAAGCTTGGATCATCTTTGAAATTGGTTAGAACAGAAAGTTTCTTTAAAAAAAAAAATAGGCCTTCTTGAAAGTAGTCAACGACAGGATACAGAGTAATAATTTAATAAAAGAAAATGATTGAAGAAACACCTTGGTATCTTGATTTTTTTGCCTGTTTTCTCACACTGTGTACTTTCAGAGCCCAAGGGGATGGCGATGTAGAGGCCTCTGCCAATGTCACTCGTTCAACCATTACGAGGTCTACAGTTTTGAACCCTATGCGAGGAAACCTGGCCTCTGGTTCACCAACTTACCAAGGCAACTGCAGTGGAAATTCTGGGGATCGATCTGTAACTTACCACTGTATGGGCCCAAGTTTCCACATGATTTGCGCCTGATTTTTAGGAGCAACTGGTGGAGAACGGACTATCGTAGAAATCACAATTCTCCAAATTTTTTTTTCTGCAGTTCTAGTCAGGAAGACGTTCCCGACGGCGGGCGGGGGGAGGAAGACGTTCCCGACGGCGGGCGGGCCCGAACGCAGTGGGGGTGGGGGGGTGGGGAGTAAGCCGTTCCAGACGGCGGGCGGGAAGGAGACAGTGAGAAGGGATGCAGGAAGCCTCAGTGCTGATGGCAATGTGCTTTTATTAAAAAATGTTCAAAAATTAAACAGCTACAAAGAACTACAAAAATATCTGAGTGCCAATGTTTCCTTCACACTGCGCATGCGCGAACGCTTCAACGCGCACGCGCAGGGTTGCCAGCAGGAAAAAAACTAATTTAAATAGTACCCGCCCCCTCCCACTTACAAAATAGGCGCAAGTGTAGGCTCCGCCCCCCTAGGCGCCGCGCCAAACAGACAAGGAGCTGCAGGGCTCTCCAGAATCGCATGTTTTTTTTCCGCCGCCGTTTTAGGCGCGAAAAACTGGCGCCCAGCTCGGAGGGGCGCCCGTTTTTTATCGTGTGGAAACTTGGGCCCGATATCTTAGCAAGCTGGACAAATCCGCAGCCAAAAAATGAAACTAACAGTTATGATTTGAGATGAGGGAGGATTTGCAAGCGTACAGTTATACTTTTATTGCTGCAGGTGCTCTGAAATGCACCACACAATGTCACTTGGCCAGGTTCCCGAGCACAGGGAGTTACATTGTGAACTGCAGTTTATAGTCAAATATTTCTAACAACACATTTTATAAAAACATTTAAATTCAGGCACATAATTTGTGGTGCTGGAAAATATGCTTTCTTTATTAACAACTTTAAACAAAATAATGTTACAATGAACAAGATATTTCTTATGTACTTCATGCAGAAATGTTATATCTGATGGAATAAGGCCCACTCGTTGTACACTTCAACAAAGAAATCAAATAAAAGCTACAAATGCTTAGCAATAAAACCAAAACTATTTTGGGGCTTTTTGCCAGTGTACTAATTTTTATCCTTAATTAACAGGCAACTGTTTTCAATACCCACTTGCAGACAACCAAATCTTCATGCATTAGTTTACGTCAAATAGAAGACAAAACCAAGCTAGCTGCTTTCTGAAAATATGCTTGCACTTGGTATACATTGTTAGTTTAAAAAAAAATTTGTCTTTCAGTATCTGACACCCCAAATTTAAGCATTGCAGTATCATTCTTTTTTTAAATGGACATTTTTGTTCCATTAGCTACAATAATACCTTCCAAAACAGTCACTCAGACACCAACAACAAATGCTATTCATTTCCTTGTGTTTAACTGGTTCCATCCTTTCCTTCCTAACTCAGTAATATTGAGCATTGCCACATCTTTAATATGATGGTCTAAGGATTCAGCAATATCAAGGAATGCAGTTGGTACAGAACCGTTTTGTTTTCTTCCCTGGACTGGTTCAAGAGGAGTCCTGGGCCCACCTAAAGAAACAAGCAGACATATAAGCTACATATTTATTGATCCATCTTGTCTCTTATTCTCCCTGTCCACATTCTTCCTAGTCTAGCCTGATAGTACTAACAGTACAGTATTATTTCTACTCAGACTAATGGGAGGATGATCCATGTTTATGCTGCCTTGACAAAATGCAAACTGTTTTGTAAAGTGAAGCTGCCACTGACTTTCATCATCAAGTTTATTCAATCACATCTTCTCCTTTCAGAGCAACTTAACTCAAGTTTAAAGACTGCATGGAAATTAACTTCTGTAATTTCCTAAAATCTATCATCTTCCAGGCTAATTCACACACTTTCTAAATATATATATTCCAGGTAATTGCTGGTGGCCCCTTTACAGATTTTTCCAACCTGAAAGGGCAGCTGCGTCACCCCAACACCCAATGGAATCACCACAAGATAACGTAGGGGGTACTTTGCATTGAACAATTGTCTGTCCACATGGGGGATGCCCCAGAAAACATGTGATATGTGCAGAAGGGGCAAAGACCTGACATTATGGATCACCGACCCTATTGCCTCTGCCCACTACCCTGGAAATAGACACACACATGCCGCAAGGAAAATCAGTCTCAACAATTCATTGCATTCCAAAATGTATTTCACCACACAAATTTCTTGAGATATATTCACAATATGGTATTCTATTTTTACATGCGTCAATGTCTTCAAGTGGAGAGTGGAACCAGGGGGATATTTAAAGTGCAAGATGCATCCTCTCAAAAATAACAGCAGTCACTATCCTTGATATCCCATTCTTAACCCGGTTCAGAATATTTGCAACAGCTACCAAATTATATAACTTGAGTGACACATTATCAAAGGTTAGCATCCAGGCTATTTCCCATCCCTATCTTTTCAGTAAAGGAGCCTAGTGTAGTATGAATGAACTACAACACAAGAACTTCAAACTATGGAATGAAACTCCCTCGAATGGGTAAATGCTTTGCCCAATGTGGGTCTGCACCATTGTGACCAGGTGGCCTGAGCTATGCTGAAGCACAGGCTGAGAATTGGGGTAAGACAACTGGCTGGCTACCCTTTTCTGTTATTTTTGGGAGGGTAATTTTGTTGTAGTTGATCTCTTCCCACACCCCACCGGAAGGGGTTTTTCATTTCTTTTAGCACTGACTCGGACAACCCAGTCAAGATTGGCAACTATGGATCTAGAACGGAAGCAAAACGAGTATCAGTCACGGTTAAGTTTTAAATTGGAATACCTTCACAGCTTTGTTTTGGAAAATGTTAACAGCAAATGTCAGTTGTGATACAGCGACCTTTAAGGATTATGTTGCAAGCAAGAAAATGCATAACTACCTGATTCCACTGGTATGGCCTTTCAAAGTTTTGTGACTTAACAGTTTCTCTAGGTTTCTTTCCAGTAAAAATGCTGTAAACAGACCAAAATTTAGAGCTTGTCAGAATTTAACTCTCCACAATCCATTGGTACGGCACCAGTAGGTGACGCTGTAAACATAACATAAGTTTAGGCAACACCTTGCTTTCACTAAAGTGACTGCGCAAATGGCAAGTCCTCTGGAGTGCAGAACCATTCATTCACTGCAAAATTTATGGCACAGGCCCCACAGAACCAGCCCCCATAAAGAATGTTGTCTTTGGCAAGGAAGCGCAGCACCAACTTTAAACACTGACCAGCAGAAATAACTTTCAGAAACATAGAAAATAGGTGCAGGAGTAGGCCATTCGGCCCTTCGAGCCTGCACCACCATTCAATAAGATGATGGCTGATCATTCACCTCAGTACCCCTTTCCCGCTTTCTCTCCATACTCTTTGATCCGTTTAGCCGTAAGGGCCATATGTAACTCCCTCTTGAATATATCCAATGAACTGGCATCAACTACTCTCTGCGGTGGAGAATTCCACAGGTTAACAACTCAAAGCAAAACTGTACGAGGCAATCTTCCTGAATTCACTGAAGCCAAAATGATCAGTGATCAAACACTGAAGCAAATGTTTCTCCGGAAAGTAGAAAACTCAACCGGTGATGTCGCAAGAAGAAAATCGTTGCCCTCAACAAAGAATCAGGAAACATATTTCAAAAAGTCAACCAACCAAAGGATTATATACACTGCACCAGAGCTAGGTTATGAATGTGACTGAATCTGTTACCTCTTAGGGAGAGAAAGCATTCTAGTGCACCAACTCTTACTGAAAGCAGAACAGTGTGTCACACCCCTTCCCGCTAAAAGAGAAATTGCATACCGATCAACCTGCCCCCGACCTTCCCCCCAACCCAATACAGAAAGCAATTATCAATCCTCCTCCTCCACCTATTGCCTCCCTCATTTAGCCCTTCCTCTTATTCAATTCTTCTGTTCCACCTGCCTTTCACAGTCTCCTCTCCTACACCCCATCCTGCCTTCTCTCACCTCACCTAATCCAGCCCATCTCTCTCCAAATTCCATTCCGTTTTCTCCCGTTACCCCTCTCCTCACCCTCTGTTCCCTTTCTCTTCCCCCGATGATTCGCAAGTGGTGCAACTGAGTTGATGTAGAGAAAAGGTAAAATGTATGTTATTAGCTGTAAAATGCATCTTTAATCTTGGATGTTACTTCTAAACAGTGAGCATGTTGTTAAGAATTCGGTTACATGCTGTACTAGTAGACTGCTTTCAAAGTATTTCATCTGTGATACAAATTTTCAGTTTTTTGAATTTTTGGTTATAATGTACAGGAGTTAAACTTGAACTCTCTCAACAATGTGATTCAAACATTTTATCCAGTTTGCAAATGCTCAGTCCTAAAACAGGTCACCTTCTTGTCTTCACACTGCATTAGCAAGAGGCTACCTGGGTTGTACCAGCACATAAAATAACAGCATTTCCACCGCCCTTACTCCAATAGTCTCTGGCGAGCTTCATCTTGTAGTTTACGTATTTTCTCAAGGTTTCCCGAATGCAGTAGTCCATCACAAACTAACTTGTTTATAGAGCTCCGCAGCAGATTTATCTAGAGGACACGAGTTGTAGCATCACTTCTTAGCATTTTCAGAATAAAAGTTGGATAAAATTTCAGTCTATTCTTCCAAAATACAAACTTTAGAAAAACACCGAAGAAGTTTGACAAGTATATTTATCAGTAACTCTAAGAGATATGAATCTTGTTAAAGGAGTAGCTGCCTGCTTCTTTTGAAGAACAAAAAAAATATTTTAAGTAAAGTATTTAACCCAAGAATGTTTACTTTAATAACCCAACAGCTCTGCCACATATCAAGATGACTGTGCCTATCTGACTCATTCCAAACTGGTTTTTGGAGCACAGTTCACTTGTGGCTTCAGTGTAGAGTTCAGCCTTGGCAGCAAACAATCCTTATACATTTTTCATGAGGTCGGAGGACATATAGTACTTTAATTAAATAAGAAAACACTTGCTTTTTTAAAGTCACCTTTCTACAACAGGAAGAAATAGCCTTAGCGTTTGTGCGGTCATAAATTCTATTTCCTTCTCAATGCCCCTCCAGAATTTTTGAATGCCAGAAATCAATGCAAATTAGCAAATAGTTTTTTCAGCACCACAATGCACCATTATACACTACTGAACGGAATTAATGAAAAACGCACCTCAAGGCACTGTGTGCGTCGCATTACTTATATATGCATTAAAAATAAGTTCTCCCTTTTCTATGGCCAGCATTAATTTATTAAACGATACATGGAACCATTGCCAAAAGATAAAATTACAATTTACACCTCTGGATCATCTATCATCAGCATCTGTAGCTTTTCATCTAAACATAGGACTTCTCCCTTGTGTAGATATGTCCAACATACTTGAGGTTTTTTTTTTATTTAAAAAAAAGTGACTTATATATCAAATACTATGGAGTGAATTAAACACTTAATTTTTGGAATCGTAAAGTGTCACTAACAAACTCTCCAGTATCTTTGATATCTATATGGCTGTTGTTTGTATCACTAAATTACAATTATCCTCTATAGTTCCAGCAGCACAATTGAATTGCTAAATGTCTACCAAGGCCCTAAAACAAATGTATGGAAATTTCAAATATTTGCACCATCTACAGTTTAACTACACTACTGGCTATTAATATAATGTTAATTAAAATGGAGGGTGTATCCAGTCGGCAAATGTCTGGCCTCCAATTAACAAAATTTAATCAACATTCAGGTGGAGAACATCGTTCTGAGCAGATCAGAAAGTAATGCTACATTACCTCCAAAATGTCACCTACATCAAAATGCACATCAAATACAACTTCCAGATCATGCTCTTCCAACAGAGGGGCACTGGTTATTGGATTCCAACCTAAGCCACACAGAGCACCAGTGTAACATTTTCTCAGTCTGTCAGTCCTACAGACACAAAACATGACTTAAATGGTCAAAATAGGCAAGGAAAAGCAAAAAAGTTAATTTCCAAAACACTGCAGCCAAACCCCCCCCCCCCCCCCCACCCCCCAATTATAACCACTATGCTACTCTCACATACTTCATTGTGGCTGCTGAAGAGCACAACAGTAATCTTAAGAGTATAACTTTAATACTTATAATGCCAAAAAAAGTACATCTTCACTTAGCCAGTCATCAAAACCACTGATTGTGGCATCAGAGAAGTGGCCCAGTTCACTATTCTGGTTGAAGGAAGAATGGATGATGTCAGGTGACTGAAAAGAAACTCGAGAGAAATAGTGAGGTTTAATATTGTTATTCTCTTGCGCATTTTCACATGTACCTCAGTTCCATGACTGGAGCAAATATCATACAGATGAGAGCTGGAAGTCCATGGATATTTGGCATCAAAGTAGTTTCCCTCACAATTATAGTTGAACCTGCAAAATCAGATATTGATAAAATAGGCAAATTTGTTAAATGTTAGCATTCTGAAATATATTGGTGTTTTTTTTATTTCATTGCCATTACTACAAATACGTAAATACACCATTTTTCTTCATAAAACATTACAGAAAATGACAGCTATAAAAATACAAACAAAAATGGCTTGAGAAGGTGGTGGTACAGTACACCATTTTTCAGGCTCCAGTTCCAATTTAGCTGACTGAAACAATTCAATTCTTTCCTTGGATTGCTGTAAAAAGTTAGACAGAAATCAGCATCAGCACAGATTTTTGGCCAACTTGTCCATTTGGACAATGTGGGAAGGGGGAATATTACCCTGGTAATGGTAAGAGGTGTGGTGGGTGCAATTTTCACCTCAAACTTAACTTGGTGCAAAAACTGGGTCCAAAGAAGTGACATCAATAATCGGACAACAATGGTCAATAACAAAGGCAGCCCCTTAGTTTAATAGCATGGTGGGAGGAACATCCGCTTTATTTTAGTCACACTTTGGTTTGTCTTCAATCTTTGTTGTCCCTTAGATGGGAGGGTGTGGCTTGCAAGGTGCTGAGGGCTGCCGAGGGCACAGTCCACATTTTCCATGGTGAGTGCGGAGTTGGGTGACGAAGGGAGCCATGGATCATTGCTGGCTGCATTTTCAAGTGGTCTTTAAAGGATTCAGCCAGTGCTGCAGACCAACAGGCGGTGGGTGGGAGGAGGATACCTTGTGCAGTCAATCAGCCAAGGCTGCAGGCTGACTCAAAAATGATGAAATACGAAGTAAGGCTATGTGGACAGGGAGTGCATGTCATATGCAAAACATTAAAGAGTATCATGAAGTCTGAGTCATGCTACATATTAAAATCCTTGAGTTGGTAATGTTATCTTGCCCCCCCAACTGCATTGAAATCAATCAATAGGTAATGCTGCCATAGCATTGCCTGTTATCTTGCTTGATCCAGAGGTAGCATGCCTGACACGAGACTCCCAAAACAAGCGCTCCACTCGGAGCTTCAACACGGCAAGCGAGCCCCAGGTGGGCAGGGGGAAACGCTTCAAGTACACCCTCAAAGCCTCCTTGAAAAAGTGCAACATCCCCACCAACATCTGGGAATTCCTGGCCCAAGGCCGCTCAAAGTGGAGAAAAAGCACCCGGGAAGATGCTGAATACCGAATCTCTTCGCCAAGAGCAAGCTGAAGCCAAGTGCAGACAGCAGAAGGTGCGCGCGGCAACCTAAGCACCCCATCCATCCGTTCCTTCAACCACCGTCTGCCCCACCTGTGACAGA
Source organism: Pristiophorus japonicus (assembly GCF_044704955.1). Classification (NCBI taxonomy): domain Eukaryota; kingdom Metazoa; phylum Chordata; class Chondrichthyes; family Pristiophoridae; genus Pristiophorus; species Pristiophorus japonicus. The sequence continues at coordinate 251,075,054 of NC_091980.1, forward strand.
GACTGCAGGTCCTGCATTGGACTCTTCAGTCACCTGAGAACTAATTTTTTAAGTATGGAAGCAAGTCATCCTCGACTCCGAGGGACTGCTTAAGAGAGACTGCCTAAGGATATTTGCCTGTTATCTTACTTGATCCAGAGGTAGCACGGTAACATCCTAGCTTGATTTGTCAAACTTTCCTCCTTGACACCTGTAGCGTCTCTACACCTTGTTACAAACTCACACGAGACATGGCTATATCAGATACGGTCACTCTGTGACCTTCACTTTATTTCCAGGACTGAAGAGTGCTGATCCTGGGTGGGACCTCCCCTTTTATACCTGGAAGCCCAGGTGAGGAGTTCACTCCCTGTGGTCAGGTTGTGCATTACAAGGGTACAGATACAGTATGCATGAGTTACAGTTACATACTTATAGTCATTGCAAGATGGTGAAATACATGACAACATCTGTCTCAATCTTCACCCATTCCTGGTCTCTCCTTCAACCATTGCTGCTACCTGCCCTGCTCTTTACTTGTTCCCTGGCCTCAGGGAAATGGCAGAGACTTTGAACAAATATTTTGTATCAGTCACATTCACTGGATGCAGGCCATTAGATTCAGGCAGACAGAAAGCAGGAAACTATAGACCAGTTAGCCTAACATCTAACGTTGGGAAAATATTCCATTATTAAGGAAGCAGTAGCAGGACATTTGGAAAAGCATAATACAGTCAAGCAGAGTCAGCATGGTTTTATGAAAGGGAAATCATGTTTGACAAATTTGCTGGAGTTTTTTGAGGATGTAACGAGCAGGGTGGATAAGGGGGAACCAGTGGATGTGGTGTATTTGGATTTCCAGAAGGCATTTGATAAGGTGCCACATAAAAGGTTCTGGCACAAGTTAAGAGCTCACGGGGTTGGGGGTAATATATTAGCAGAGAGGACTAACAGAAAACAGAGTCGGGATAAATGGGTCATTTTCCGGTTGGCAAATGGTAACTAGTGGGGTGCCACAGGGATCGGTGCTGGGCCCTCAACTATTTACAATCTATATTAATAACTAGGATGAAGGAACAGAGTATAATGTAGCCAAGTTTGCTGATGATACAAAGATGGGTGGGAAAGCAAGTTGTGAGGAGGACACAAAGAATCCACAAAGGGACATAGACAGGCCAAGTGAGTGGGCAAACATTTGGCAGATGGCATATAATTTGGGAAAGTGTGAGGTTATCCACTTTGGCAGGAAAAATAAAAAAGCAAATTATTATTTAAATGGAGAAAAATTACAAAATGCTGGAGTACAGAGGGACCTGGGGGTCCTTGTGCATGAAACACAAAGAGTTAGTATGCTGGTACAGCAAATAATCAGGAAGGCAAATGGAATGTTGGCCTTTATTGCAAGGGGATGGAGTATAAAAGCAGAGAAGTCCTGCTACAACTGTACAGGGTTTTGGTGCGGCTACACCTAGACTACTGCATACCATTTTGGTCTCCTTATTTAAGGAGGGATATACTTGCATTGGAGATAGTTCAGAGAAGGTTCGCTAGGTTGATTCCTGAGATGAAGGGGTTGACTTATGAAGGTAGGTTGAGCAGGTTGGGCCTATACTCATTGGAGTTTAGAAGAATGAGAGGTGATCTTATTGAAACATGCAGAGAGGATGTTACCATTCGTGGGGGAATCTAGAACTAGGGGACATAGTTTAAGAATAAGTGGTCGCCCATTTAGAACGGAGATGGAGAAATTTCTTCTCTGAGGGTCGTAAGTCTGTGGAATTCTCTAGCCCAGAGAGGTGTGGAGGCTGGGTCATTGAATATATTTAAGGTGTAGACAGATTTTTGAACGATAAGGGATTGAAGGGTTATGGGGAGCAGGCAGGAAAGTAGAGCTGAGCCCAAGATCAGATCAGCCAGGATCTTAATAAATGGTGGAGCAGGATCAAGGGGCCAAATGGCCTACTCCTGTTCCTATTTCTTACGTTTTCTCCTCCACCCAACTAACCATGAGCAGCATCAAATAGGTTAAAACTCATCAATTCTACTTAACCGCATTTAAGTGATTATAAATGATGCAAAACACATGAAATGAATGCATTGCCAATGGCAATTCAAAAGAACACAGCGTTTTACAAGTCAAATCATTACATTATTGGACGAAGGGGACAATCTGCCTGTGGTAGCTCATTAAGTATTTAAAAATGGATAGCTAAGAAGTACTTCCTCATGTGGGCTTTTATCTCAGATTTGAATTCCATTCATGCTTGTAGATTATAAGCAGTATTTCAACTTGCACAAATCTGAGTAAATCTAAAAATATTTGATTAATATATAACAAGGCTTAGCTGTGATATCTGGTATAAACTTTAATATAGTGGTATACTATTGGCAGCTGTACTATTGGCAGCGAGTTGCAAAATTCATGGGAGAACCAACCACCCCACCCCCCCCCCCCCCCCCCCGCCCCGCCCCCAGTGTGAGTTTTAACCAAGTTTGGGATTTTTTTTTTTTTTTAAAAGGTGAATATTGGATCTGCAAGAAAAGGTGTGGGGTCAATCTCTAAAAGGCCAGTTTGGACATTGGAGCTAGTCAAATTGTCTGGGAACTGTTTACCCCCGAAACCTGCCCCGAGAAAACATTAGCATTTAAACAATCGACCATGGAAGAAACATTATCCACCCCGCCCAGAGGAACCAAATGTCATGTACATATTCCAACACTTTTTCAACAGGCATCGAAATATCTGGCTCAGGCCAGACTTCCGGAAGCAAAACACAGTGCTATCACAATGGACAAGAGCTCATCAACTCAAAAGTCTATCAATGCTAGATTAAAACTTAATCAAGTTTCAGTTAGCTGGGCTGCAAAACCTAAACAAAGAACCAAGGTCAATTTGGGGACAGACAAGGAAGTCTCAAAGTATAATTAAGGCCTGTTTTTACAGCCAGGACTGCACTTGGCTTCTACACCAGCTTCGTATGCTTCAGACCTGGCAGACTTCAAGACCAGCACACCAGCTTCGTTAACCTGGTTCTTCAGAACATCAACCAAGGCAGCATTGCAAACGATCAGGACACCAAGCACGTCGCAGCAGCAAGAGGCTCACGAAGCAACCACCAAGATATTACCAGTAACTAAATTGGTAATATTGAGCCACCGCAACCAACGATTTCCAAACCGAAGTCAACTCGACGAAAACCCGAAGATTCGCAAGCTGTTTCCACTCTACAAGTTATCCCCGAGCTCCCAACGGGTACAACATTACCTAAAAGAACTTTAAAACCTACTGCTGAAGGAAGAAAGTGGATACTTACCCCATAAATCCAATACGCACCGTACCGCATCAGCGGACACCACCCAACTGAGGAACACTCAGCAAGAAGTCCTCTCCTACATTCGGGGTATGGCTAGCAGAATCGACAAAATCCAATGCACCCCGAAACCATGACCCATTACCGACTGTCAAGGAAGGATTGGTGAGCATAGTCCCTGAAGCCCCAGAGCCTAACCTAGTTAGATAGGGGGAATTGGGAGGTGGGAGGTGTTGTACTGCTGTGTTTGAGTAAAGGATTCCCCATTAGAGTGATAAGTTTTCTCTCATCTAAAGTGATAAGTTTTCTCAAATTAATAAAAGGTGTATTCATTCTTCTTGAATAAAAACCATACATTTCTTTGTACAAAACAGTTGTCTGCTGTACTTTATCACACCCTGATTAATAAATCCAGGCTTGAGAACCATGGAGTGGGAGCGACTCGCAACCGCTCTGGGTCAGGGAAGGCAAGCTGACCCCATTGACACCACCCCTTACAGTACCTTCAGCTGCCGAGGCCCTAATTTCTGGAATTCTCTCCCTAAGCCTCTGTGCCTCTCTCTCCTCCTTTAAGATACTCCTTAAAATCTATCTTTTAACCAAACTTTTGCTCACCTATCCCAATATCTCCTTAGGTGGCTTGGCATCAAATTTTGTTTGATAATGCTCCTGTGAAGCACATTAGGACATTTTACTACGGTAAAAGATGCTTATACAAAAGTGCAAGTTGTTGTTGGAGTAGAGTTTTAGGTAATACTGCTATAACCAGCAGGGATCCCAAGAAGAACTGCCTTTGTGAAATTAACAATGTTAATGATAAAGTGGATAATGAAAGATCAAAAATGTGTTTTTTTAATTGAAAGTAAAGGATTCTATCCAAAAGGTTGGTAGCTAATAAATTTACTTCCGTTTGAAATTAATACAAGTCTTACCACCAGAGGGCCCACTGTCACAGGAACTTGCTGACATTCTAGCCAAAATATTGCTAACAGCACAAATGTACAGATGCTTAATGCCATAGCAGAGAATAGCGCTAAATACTAATTTTACTCAGCAATGAAAATGTGTGCTAACAGATGAACATTTAAGTAAGTTTCTGCAGAGCCTTAGCTATCAGGTGATAAAAAGGGCAATCAATAGTTTTTTTTTTTAAAAAGGACTAATTTCACTTAGAATATCTTAGGAGAGATAAAAGAACCATGCCAAGGCAACTCTTTTGCTCCCTCTGGTGGCTGGCTTCAAAGCAGCACTGGCAGAGGTCTTCGAACATAATAAATAGGAGGAGTAGACCATTTGACCCCTCGAGCTTGTTCTGCCATTCAACAAGATCATGGCTTATCTGATTATGGATTCAGCTCCACTTCCCTGTCTGCTCCACCTTAAATATATTGAATGACCCAGCCTCCACAGCTCTCTGGGGCAGAGAATTCCAAAGATTTACAACCCTCAGAAGAAATTTCTCCTCATCTCAGTTTTAAATGTGCAGCCCCTTATTCTAAGACTATGTCCCCTAGTTTTAGTTTCCCCTATGTGGAAATATCCTCTCTGCATCCACCTTGTCGAGCCCCCTCGTTATCTTATATGTTTCAATAAGATCACCTCTCATACTTCTGAAGTCCAATGAGTATAGGCCCAACCTACCCTCATAAGTCAACTCCCTCATCTCCGGAATCAACCTAGTGAATCATTCCATTTGCCTTCCTGATAACTTGTTGTACCCGCATACTAACTTTTTGTGTTTCATGCACAAGGACCCCCAGGTCTCTCTGTACTGCAGCTCTTTGTAAATGCAAATCTGTCTTTCTTTAGTAAATTGTACAGTGCCTTTCATGACCACCGGATTATCCCAAGGCGCTTTACAGCCAATGAACTACTTTGAAATGTAGCCAAATGCGGCAGCCAATTTGCGCCCAGCAACCCCCCACAAACAGCAATGTGAATGACTAGATAATTTATTTTTATGATGTTGATTGAGGGATATATATTAGCCAGGGCACCAGGTATAACGACCTTGCTCTTCTTCAAAATAGTGCCATGGGATCTTTTACATCCACCCGAGAGAGCAGACAGGGCCTTGGTTTAACATCTCATCCGAAAGACAGCACCTCTGACAGTGCAGCACTCCCTTAGTGTAGTGTCAGCCTAGATTTTTGTGTTCAAGTCCCTGGAGTGGGACTTGAACACATAACCTTCTGACCAAGAAGCGAGAGTGCTATCCACTGAGCCACAGCTGACACTAAATAGGTTGCTATAAATGGGCAAGTTAGAAAAATATCCTGAAGATTGACTGTTAACCTCACCAAACCAATAAAAATGGTAATACAAAAGCAAAATACTGCCGATGCTGGAAATCTGAAATAAAAACAGAAAATGCTGGAAATACTCAGGTCAGGCCGCATCTGTGGAGAAAGAAACAGAGTTAACGTTTCAGGTTGATCACCTTTCCTCAGAACTGGTTATGGTAATACACTGGTGTAACTTTTAGTACTGGCCACATCAGCAGTGAACCAAGTACGGCATGAGCACAAAGTTAACGTGCTACCTTAATATGCATTGCATCCTGCTCTATTATGAATGCAGTGGCAGCAACCTGCAATTTTCTCTCATATGCCACAAACATTATCGAACGACATCAAGAGTGTAATAAAATTCCAATCTACATTTTTAAAAGTTCCATTAATATTTGGTTAATGTAAGAAAAAACATAGCCGCTAATTGGCATTCTACGATAATTAGAGTTGACAGCTCTGATACGGAGCTAGCAGCAGCACAGGTATGATGGCCTGAATGGTCTCCTTGCATGCTGAAATTTATATGTTCTTATACACTGTCAGTTTGATTTACATCATTTGTAATTTGGGCCATTTAGCTATTTTTTAAACATCCTCAATATGGAGGAGGGGGGTTCCATTTGCAGGAAGTAATTTTCCAATCTATTTATTATAGAGAGTTACTTAATATATGGGCCAGGACAATAAAATGCATTTAGTTTGGATTACATTCAAAACCATTAAATGATTCCTTGTCTGAAGTACCTGATGTATTTACTGACACGGATGCACCAACCAACACCCTCTGGTGAATATCTTCAGGAGCATTATTCAGAGCTACTGAATTTATACTTTCCTTCTCAATCCAAACGTTCCTGGAGCAAAATTAAAAATGAAACCGTGTTTGGAAGAATTAAGTTAGTTGTATAAAAAAATGCATTCTCTCCCTAAAAAGTGCATACAAGCATACCCAAACTCCAGAGTCAAGTTCTCAAGCAACACTGGGAATGCACTTCATTTAAAAGCTTTCATTTAAAACAGGCACTGCTCAAAGACCCCATTATCAATTTCAGACAGGGGAATGTTATCATTAGCTGTTATCAAAAAAGAGAAAAAGAGATAAAGAAAAATACTTGCATCTTATATACCGTCTTCACAACCTCAGGACATCAAAAAAGCACTTTATAGTCAATCAAATACCTTGAAGTGCAGTCACTGTTGTAATGTAGGATGCGCGGCAGCCAATTTGCGCACAGCAAGGTCCCTCCCACAAATAGCAATGTGATAATGACCAGATAATCTGTTTTGGTGATACAGGTAAAACATCCCGAATCCGGCAAACTTGGGGCTGGGGCCGAGGCCGTGCCGGTTTTTGTATTTTTATGGATTTTGGATCAGACATTAAAACAGTGCAGATCGGGTCGGGGGGGGGAAGCACGCGAGTCAGGTCGGGTCACACATGGGTCGGGGTCGAGGGTCATTTGGCAAGGCTCGGACCGATCGCACATCAGATGACTCCATCTGCAATACGCTTTTCTAAAAAAAAATGTCCGGTTTTTGGAATTCCGGATTCGGGACATTGTACCTGTATTGGTTAAGGGATAAACAAATATTGGCCAGGATACCGAGGAGAACCCCCCTGCTCTTCAATATAGTGCATGGGATTTTTACATCAATTTGAGTCAGCACACGGTGCATCAGTTTAATGTCTCATCCAAAAGCTGGCACCTCCAACAGTGCAGCACTCCCTCAGTATTGAACTGGAGTGTCAGCCAAGATTTTGTGCTCAGGTCTCTGGAGTGGGACTTGAAACCACAATCTTCTGACTCGGAGGAGAATGCTACCCACTGAGCCGCGGCTGACATTCATCAGGACATCTCCCAGCAGTTCAGCAAAATGTCAACCATGGCAAAATTCATGATTTGAGAAAATTTCTTTGCCATCTCCTTCCATGATCTGATGTGGAAGATCACACTGACCCACTCTGCTGTCTCCACACAGGCATTTCCAGCTGGGGCCCTCATCAGAAATTGGTCCTCAAAAATAGGGAGAGCAACCCTTCTTTACAGCAGCTCCTGGAGTAGCACTTCCAGAGTGGTCTCCTCCTCAAAAAAAGCACTCCCGCTTCACCCCTTTTTGCAGCTTTACACAAGTGCTTTAAGGAAAAATATTGGAAAATATACTTAAGCTTTACTTACAAGCAACAGCCGCTGACACCCCAAGTATTCTGCCCTACAACCCGAAGTGTGCTCTTTTCTCATCAGCCATTCTGCACAAGGAGCATATGGAAATGTCTGAGCCTGAACCACAGTGTGCAACCTTGGTGCCATATTTGATATCGAGATGAGCTTCCAACCACATACCTGTGCCATCACTAAGACCGCCTATTTCCACCTCCGGAGCATTGCCCAACTCCGTCCCTGCCTCAGCTCTCATCTGCTGCTGAAACCCTCATCCATGCCTTTGTTGCCTCTAGATTGGACTCTTCCAACACACTCCTGGCACGCCTCCCATTTTCTACCCTAAACTTGGTCATCCAAAACTCTGCTGTCAGTGTCCTAACTTGCATCAAGTCCCGTTCACCCATCACCCCAGTGCTCGGTGACCTGCATTGGTTAAGCAATGCCTTGATATTAAAATTCTCATCCTTGTTTTTAAATCCCTCCATGGCCTCGCCCCTCCCTATCTCAAATCTCCTTCAGCCCCACAACCCTACGAGATATCTGTGCTCCTCTAATTCTGGCCTCTGGAGCATCCCTGATGTCAATCGCTCTACCACTGATGGCCGTGCCTCCAGTTACCAAGGCCCGAAGCTCTGGAATTCCCTTCCTAAACCTCTCCGCCTCTCTATACTTCTTCGAAACACTTCTTAAAACCTATCCCTTTGACCAAACTTTTCGTCATCTGCTCTAAAATCACCTTATGTGGCTCAGTCAAATTTTGTTTTATAACACTCCTGTGAAGCACCTTGGGACGTTTTACTATGTTAAAGGCACTATATAAAATACAAGTTGTTTTGTTATTAAAATAAATTCACCTCATAAAATCGCACACTACTTGTGCACATTGAATAGTGGTCTTTCTAATGCAGTGATGGGACTGCATAGTCAATGCCAATGTCTTTGAGGTTAATTTGCACAGAGCATAAAGTGAAATTCTTCAGTATGTAAATAGCTTATTAAAATATCTACTTTAAAAATTATATTCCCTGAATGCAAAACATTAACATTTCAGTTATATAGCAGTACATTTTATACACTGGAATTATTATTTTTTCCATACCTGAACCTAGACATTGTAGTCATGCTATAAAACTTGGTCTCATATGGGTTAAAGGGACCATGCAAATGGACCTGGGGGACATTAAAAGACAATCCAGTTATTAACTAGAACTTTCTATAATTTAAATAACTGCTTCCAATAAAGTGGCAATTATTTTACCTTAGAATTTGGAAAACCCAGCTTCGACGAGGTGAAATTTTTAACTAATGTTTGAATCATCTTCCAGTCTTCTTCCTTCTGGGACCATATGGTTTGCTGATTTAAGTCCAACTTTTTCTGGAGAGGAAACTGTAACATGGTCTTCAGGTGCTCATGGCTTATCTAGTTGTAAAATACATTGATGTTAAAATGCAGGGAAAGAGTTACATTATTCCACTCAGTGGAGGTCTGCTGCACTTACACAGCAGGCATTTTTCACCTTAAACGATCTGTTCGTTTATATGCTGATCTGTACAAACCAGGAATATCCCACGCTTGATTCTGTGCTAAGTTAGCTGATCTCAGCCAAGAGGACGGACGGTTGGGCCACTACAACTAGCCTCAGCGCCCTTATATTAATGAAGGGAAAAGCAACTCCAGCTGGAAGTATTTGCGTGTAAACAAAATGGGGCTTGGCTGTTGGGGTGGTGCCCTGCCTGCCTGCTCCTTGCACACCTGTCCAGCACATAAAACTCTTGGGCAAGCTATCAGAGGCATCAGTGCCTTTACAAGAGAAAACTGGCAGCAAAGGAAATGTGCACAGCCAAGAGGAAATTATTCAGTTAGTCAATTTTTTAACTAACTGATGAAAATCATTGCATAGTTTGAGAGTTCAAAGGAACACAAAGCAACTCTAAGCAGAATAATGAAGGGCAAAATGTATTTGTACTACCAGGAGCTCTCCTGTGGCACTGCTTAGAAATTGGGCAATATACCATTTATCATGTAACATAATGGATTACTTTTATAAGGTGGAGCTTTGCCCATTTAACGGCAGAAAATCTAATTGTTGTTAAAATAGTGGATCTGCTGTTTCATTGTTTAAGTAAATTTGAATGATACGTTATTTTATAAAAGGAATCGATCTAATGTGGTGTTGGTGATGGTAAGTGAAGGGTGGTAAAAATGAGTGATTGCGGGTAGTTGGGCACACTGGGAGAGAGCGAGCAGAGAGAGAGAGAGCCGAGAGAGAGAGAGAGAGAGACAGAGACAGAGAGAGAGAGGAGAGAGAGAGGGCGGGCCGAAAGAGAGAGAGAGAGAGAGAAAGAGAGAGAGAGAGGGGGAGAGAGAGAGAGAGAGAGAGAGAGAGAGAGAGAGAGAGAGAGAGAGAGAGAGAGAGAGAGAGGGCGGGCCGAGAGAGAGAGAGAGAGAGAGCGCGAGAGAGAGCGAGAGAGAGAGAGAGAGAGAGAGAGAGAGAGAGGGAGGGAGGGAGGGAGGGAGGGAGAGAGAGAGAGAGGGAGAGGGCGGGCCGAGAGAGAGAGAGAGCGCGAGAGGGCGGGCCGAGAGAGCGAGAGAGAGCGCCGAGAGAGAGAGAGAGAGCGAGAGGGCGGGCCGAGAGAGAGAGAGCGAGAGCGAGAGCGAGAGCGAGAGCGAGAGCGAGAGCGAGAGCGAGAGCGAGAGCGAGGGAGAGGGAGAGGGCGGGCCGAGAGAGAGAGAGAGCGCGAGAGGGCGGGCCGAGAGAGAGAGAGCGAGAGGGCGGGCCGAGAGAGAGAGAGCGAGAGGGCGGGCCGAGAGAGAGAGAGCGAGAGCGAGAGGGCGGGCCGAGAGAGAGAGAGAGAGAGCGAGAGGGCGGGCCGAGAGAGAGAGAGAGAGAGCGAGAGGGCGGGCCGAGAGAGAGAGAGAGAGAGCGAGAGGGCGGGCCGAGAGAGAGAGAGAGAGAGCGAGAGGGCGGGCCGAGAGAGAGAGAGAGAGAGAGCGAGAGGGCGGGCCGAGAGAGAGAGAGAGAGAGAGCGAGAGGGCGGGCCGAGAGAGAGAGAGAGAGAGAGAGCGAGAGGGCGGGCCGAGAGAGAGAGAGAGAGAGAGAGCGAGAGGGCGGGCCGAGAGAGAGAGAGAGAGAGAGAGAGAGCCAGAGAGCGAGAGGGCGGGCCGAGAGAGAGAGAGAGAGAGAGAGAGAGAGAGAGAGAGCCAGAGAGAGAGAGAGAGAGCGGGCCGAGAGAGAGAGAGAGAGAGAGAGCGAGAGGGCCGAGAGAAAGAGGGCGGGCCGAGAGAGAGAGAGAGAGAGAGAGAGCGCGCGAGAGGGCGGGCCGAGAGAGAGAGAGAGAGAGAGAGAGCGAGCGACCGAGAGAGAGAGCGAGCGAGCGACCGAGAGAGAGAGCGAGCGAGCGACCGAGAGAGAGAGCGAGCGAGCGACAGAGAGAGAGAGCGACAGAGAGAGAGAGCGAGCGAGCGACAGAGAGAGAGAGAGAGAGAGAGAGCGAGCGACCGAGAAAGAGAGAGAGAGAGAGCGAGCGACCGAGAGAGAGAGAGAGAGAGAGAGAGCGAGCGAGCGACCGAGAGAGAGCCCGAGAGACTTACATTTATATAGCGCCTTTCACAACCACCGGAAGTCTCAAAGCGCTTTAGAGCCAATGAAGTACTTATAAAAAAATTGGAGCAGGAGTAGGCTATTTGCCCCCTCGAGCCTGCTCCACCATCCAATAAAATCATGGCTGATCTGATCATGTGCTCAGCTGCACTTCCCTGCCCACTCCCCATAACCCTTTACTCCCTTATCGCTCAAAGATCTATCGCCGCCTTGAACATATTCAATGACCCAGCCTTCACAGCTCTCTAGGGCAGAGAATTCCAGATTTACAACCCTCAGAGAAGAAATTCCTTCTCATCTTAGTTTTGAATGGGCGACCCCTTATTCTGAAACTATGCTCCCTAGTTCTAAGTTCCCCGATTAGTGGAAACATCCTCTCTGCATGTAGCTTGTCAAGCCCCCTCATAATCTTATATGTTTCAAGAAGATCACCTCTCATTCTTCTGAACTTTAACAAGTATAGGCCCAACCTGCTTAACCTTTCTTCATGTCAACTCTCTCATCTCAGGAATCAACCTAGTGAACCTTCTCTGAATTGCCTCCAATGCAAGAATATCCCTCCTTAAATAAGGAGACCAAAACTGTACGCAGTACTCGAGGTGTGGCCTCACCAATACCCTGTACAGTTGTAGTAGGACATCTCTGCTTTTATACTCCATACTCCTTGCAATAAAGGCCAACATTCCATTTGCCTTCCTGATTACTTGCTGTACCAACACACTAACTTTTTGTGTTTCATGCACAAGGACCCCCAGGTCCCTCTGTACTGCAACATTTTGTCATTTTTCTCCATTTAAATAATAATTTTCTTTTTTATTTTTTCTGCCAATGTGGATAACCTCACACTTTCCCACATTATACTGCATCTGCCAAATTTTTGCCCACTCTCTTAGCCTGCCTGTTTTGAAATGTAGTCACTGCTGTAAAGCAGGAATGTTGTATTCCCTTGAGTATAAGAGATCGAGGGTGATCTGATCGAGGTGTTTAAAATGTTAAAAGGATTTGATAGGGTAGATACGAAAAAACGAATTTCTCGGATGAGGGAATCAAGAGCAAGGGACACAATCTTAAAATCAGAGCTGGGTCATTCAGGAGTAAAATTAAGAAGCACTTTTTCAGACAACATACCGCATGGTATGTTGCCTATCTGCTGCCAGGGTAACATCTTGAACTGGCTTGAAAGGATACTGGAGAGGGAGGGGGAGGATCCAGTTGTTATGGTCCATCTTAGGACCAATAACATAGGGGAGAATGGGCAATAGGTCCTGTTTGGGCAGTACCAGGAACTAGGAGCTAAATAAAAGAACAGGACCTCAAGGGATATAATCTCTGGATTATTACCTGAGCCATGTGTAAATTGGTGTAGGGATAAGCTGATTAGGGAAGCGAACACGTGGCTAAAGAAGTGGCGTGCAAAAGAGGGGTTCCATTTCATGGGACACTGGCACCAGTATTGGGACAGGAAGGATTTGTACCATTGGGATGGGTTCCACCTGAACCAGTCTGGAGCCAGGGTTCTAGCAGAAAGAATAAATATGGCGGTCACATGGACTTTAAACTAGTCAATGGGGGGGAGGGGGGGTGCCAGGTGGAACTTGTAGTACAAATAGTAGTTCAGAAACAAATGAAAGGGAAAAAAGTAGAGTAACAATCAGAAATTGTGCTCTAGTCACTATATGTAGAAGGAAAACTAAAAGATGTAAAGTGATTAAACCAGGAGAGAGAAATAAGAAACAAGTGATTAAAAACATTGGAGCCGAAGGACAGGCTAGTGTGTGTGGCCTAAATAGAGTTCTTTATACAAATGCACGGAGTAGAAGGAATAAATTGAATGAACTGCAGCCGCAAATTCAAATTGGAGGGTATGACATGGCAGCCATTACTGAGACATGACTGCAAGACGGTCAGGACTGGGAACTAAATATAACGGGTTATAAGATCTAGAGGAAAGATAGGAAAAATAGCAGAGTGGGAGGAGTAGCCTCAGTGATTTAGGATGAAATCACTTCAAAGATGAGAAGATATAGAGATAAGCAGGCAGTGAAGACTTTATGGGTAGAATTAAGAAATAGGAAAGGATTTAAGACTGTAGTGGGAGTTGTGTATAGGCCCCCTGGTAGCAGCTGTGAAGTGCTAGATTGTATAAATATAGAGATTAGACAAGCATGTAGCAAAGACAGAGTGGTTTTAATGGGGGATTTTAACTTTCATATAGATTGTGATAGACTAGCACCTGTCAGAAAGGTAATGAATTTCTTGTGTGTGTCCAGGATAATTTTTGACAACAATATGTCCTTGAGGCAACAAGGGGGCATACCATATTACATTTAGTAATGAGTAATTTCCTACATTACAACAGTGGCAACACTCTTCAAAATTACTTCATTGGCTGTAAAGCGCTCTGGGATATCCAGTGTTCATGAAAGGCAAGTCTTTCTTTATTTCTAATGAGCCAGATTTAGTTAACAGCCTAACTATGTGTGAACATTTATCCAATAGCGATCATAACATGATTAAGTTCAATGTAGCGTTTGAAAGGGAAAAACGCGAAACAGCTAAGATTCTTGATTTGGGTAAGGCTGACTTCAAAGGGATAAGACAGAGACTGACCACAGTTAAGTGGGCAAATCTGTTAATGCATAAAATGACAGAAGATCAGTGGAAGATGTGCAAAAAAGAATTTAAGGTGATACAGAACCAGTTTATACCCCTGAGGGGCAAGAGCTCTACTTGTCCAAAAAAAAAAACACCCATGGACAAAAAGAGAGATACGGGACAGCATAAAAAAGATACAAAACGCAAAAAATAGCACAGATCCTGGCGAATGGGAAAGCTACAAACAGCAAAGGGTCACAAAACAGAGCAACAAAAAGGCTGTGTGAAAAAAAACTTGCAAGGGATATCAAAATCAACAATTTTTTTTAAACAATATTAGGATAAAAGAGTGTCAGGAGCAATGTTCGCCCCTTAAAAACTGAAAGCAGCGATATTATCAACGATAATAAGGAAATGGCGGACATGTTGAATAATGACTTTGCGTCAGTATTTATATTAGAGGAAGAGGATAGCATGCTGGAAACTATTAAATCAGGGACAGGGACTCAATAAAATTAAAGTAAAATAACATAATGAACAAAACAATGGCACTAAAGAGTGACAAATCCCCAGGACCAGATGGTTTCCGTCCCAGGGTGTTAAAGGAAGTAGGTGAGCACATTGCAGATGGGCAAACTATAATCTTCCAAAGTTCTCTAGATTCAGAAATCATTCCTTTAGATTGGAAAATTACACACATCAGTCCCCTGTTTAAAAATGGAGAGTAGGAAACCGGAGAATTATAGACCAGTTAGCCAACATCTGTTGTCGGGAAATTGCTAGTCTATAATTAAGGATAGACTGACTGAACACCTTGCAAATTTTCAGTTGATCAGAGAGAAGGAACGATTTGTGAAAGGTAGGCCATGCCTGACAAACCTGATTAAATTTTTTGAAGAGGTGATTCAAGTAGTGTACAGGGGAATGTCAATGGATGTTATTTATATGGACTTCCAGAAGGCATTTGATAAGTCCCACATAAGAGACTGCTAACTAAGGCAGAAGCCCACAGAATTGAGGGCAAATTATTGACCTGGTTAGGAAATTAGCTGACCAGCAGGAGGCAAAGAGTAGGTACAGGTTGAGCGTCCAAAATCCAGAGTTCCGGAATCTGAACCGAGTGGTGGCAGGGTCGTCCGGAATCCGTAAAATGTTCCTGAATCCGGACCCACCGACCGACCTTGGGCATCGCCTCACCATCCCTCGCCTCGCCGCCGCCCGACTTCGGGCCTCGCTGGCCCACCTGCACTCCTCCCCTGCGGCGGCGGGACCCCGTCCGAACCCCTCCCCGGTGGCGGGGCCCGCCTGAACTCCTCCCCGGTGGCGGCAGGACCCCGTCCGAACCCCTCCCCGGTGGCGGGGCCCGCCTGAACTCCTCCCCGACGGCGGTGGCCCCGTCCGAACTCCTCCCCGACGGCTGGGCCCGCCCAAACACGTCTCCGGCGGCTGGGCTCTGGCCGACCACCTCATCGCCCAGCGAATACCCCCCTGCTGACGTTCCGAAATCCAGAAATACCCGAACCTGCGCTCAGGTATTTTCGGATTCGTGACGTCAGAAAGACGTTCCAAAATCTGGCAAAACGCAAAATCCGGAACGGCCTCGGTCCCGGATTTGGGGCGCTGCACCTGTATTCAAATTGGCAGGAGGTGACTAGTGGTGTCCTGCAATAGTCTGTGTTGGGGCCTCAACTATTCACAGTATTTATTAACAACTTAGATGATGACATAGAAAGTCATACATCCAAATTTGCCGATGGCACAAAGATAGTTGGCATTGTAGGCAGTGTAGATAGAAGCATAAAATTATAAAGGGATATCGATAGATTAAGTGAATGGGCAAAACTGTGGCAAATGGATTTCAATGTAGGTAAATGTTCGGTCATCCACTTTGGACCTAAAAAGGATAGAACAATGTATTTTTAAATGGTGAAAGGCTAAAAACAGTGGCAGTCCAAGGAGACTTGGGGGTCCAAAATACATAAATGATTAAGATTACATGAACAAGTACAGAAATTAATCAAAAAGGGCTAATGGGATGCTGGTCTTTATATTTAGAGGTCTAGAATACAAGTGGATAGAAGTTATGCTGCAGCTATACAAAACCCTGGTTAGATCACACCTGGAGTACTGTGAGCAGTTCTGGACACCACACCTTAGGTAGGATATATTGACCTTGGGAGGGAGTGCAGCGTAGGTTTACCAGGATCATATCCAGACTTCAAGGGTTAAGTTACGAGGAGAGATTACACAAATTAGGGTAGTATTGCCTTGAATTTAGAAAGTTAAAGGGTGATCTTAACGAAGTTTTCAAGATATTAAGGGGAACAGATAGGGTAGATAGAGAGAAACAACTTCCAATGGTTGGGGATTATAGGACATGGGGACGTAATCTAAAAATTAGAGCCAGATCTGTCATGAGTGAAACTAGGAAACACTTCTATACACCAAAGGCTAGAAATTGAACTTTTGGCGATATCGTCATTTTTTTCAAAAAATACCGCTATTTTTTGCCAAAAATACCGCTATTATATAAAGGGGTAAAATGGTCAACAAAATGCGCCCGATGGCAAAAATCGGCGTTACGAGGTTTCGCGGTAGAAACCGCAGTCCGAGCCAACTTTAGCCCGAGACCAATTACCACTAAAAGATAGGCCCTGGGAGGAGGGAAAATACAAAAAAAAACTGCCAAAAACAAAATTTTTAAAACGCACAAAATATTCACACTTATCTAGCAACTCGTTGAAAAATAATTTAAAAATAAAAATTTTTAACTTACTTTTTTTGCAGGTCTTCATACTTACCGCTGTTTTTGGGCTACAATGCAGGCTTTTCTTGAACGTTTTCCCCCCCCTAACTATGGGTGCGCAAACGGCTAATTTTAAGCGTTCATTTTTTTGGGGTGTTGCATGACAGCAGTCCGCTTTTCAGTGATATTTCAAAATCGCCGGCACACAACTTTGGCCAATTATGGGGAGTACCTTTTACTGTCAAAAAAGGCAAAATATCACTGACAAAATGGGTGCAAGACTGGTCAATTTCTAGCCCATAGGGTTGTAGAAGTTTGGAAATTTCTTCCACAAATGTCAATTGAGGCTAGATCAATTGTTAATTTTAAATCGGAGATTGATAGCTTTCTGTTATCCAAAGATATTAAGGGATATAGGCCAACAGCGGCTATATGGAGTTAAGTCGCAGATTAGCCATTAGGCATGCAGGTACAGCAGGCAGTAAAGAAAACAAATGGCATGCTGGCTTTCATAGCGAGAGGATTTGAGGATCGGAGCAGGGAGGTCTTACTGCAGTTGTACAGGGCCTTGGTGAGACCACACCTTGGAGTATTGTGTGCAGTTTTGGTCTCCAAATCTGAGGAAGGACGTTCTTGCTATTGAGGGAGTGCAGCGAAGGTTCACTAGACCGATTCCCGGGATGGCAGGACTGGCGTATGAAGAAAGACTGGATCGGCTCGGCTTATACTCACTGGAATTTAGAAGAATGAGAGGGGATCTCATAGAAACATATAAAACTATGACGGGACTGGACAGGTTAGATGCAGGAAGAATGTTCCCGATGTTTGGGAAGTCCAGAACCAAGGGTCACAGTCTAGAGATAAGGGGTAAGCCATATAGGACCGAGATGAGGAGAAACTTTTTCACAGAGAGTGGTGAACCTGTGGAATTCTCTACCACAAAAAGTTGTGGAGTCCAGTTCGTTGGATATATTCAAGAAGGAATTAGATGTGGCCCTTATGGCTAAAGGGATCGGGGGTAAGGAGAGAAAGATGGAGTGGGGTACTGAAGTTGCATGATCAGCCATGATCATATTGCATGGCGGTGCAGGCTCGAAGGGCCGAATGGCCTGCTCCTGCACCTATTTTCTATGTTTCTATCTCACTGAATGGCAGAGCAGGTTCGAGGGGCTGAATGGCCTACTCCTGTTCCTATGTACAAAGGCTGATGGAAATCATAACATAAGAAATAGGAGCAGGAGTACGCCATTTGGCCCCTCGAGCCTGCTCCGCTATTCAATAGATCATGGCTTACCTGATTTTGGGCTCAGCTCCACTTCCCTGCCCATGCCCCACACCCTTATCGCTCAAAAATCTGTCGATCTCCACCTTAAATATGTTCAATGACCCAGCCTCCACCGCTCTCTGGGCAGAGAATTCCACAGATTTACAACCCTCAGAGAAGAAATTCCTCTTCATCCTGAACTTTTTCCATCAAAAGGCTATGGATGCTGGGTCAACTGAAATTTCCAAAGCGGAGACCGATAGATTTTTGTTAGGCAAGAGTATCAAGGGATATGGAGCAAAGGCAGTAAATTGGAATTAAGGGCAGATCGCCCATGATTTAATTGAATGACGGAACAGGTTTAGGAGCTGAATGGCCTGCTCCTGCTCCCATGTTTGTTTTAAAAACAAATCTAGTAGCCTCTGAATCTGGCATATAATTGTTAAAATATGACGTAGTAACGGGCACTTAGCTTTTGTTAATAAGTTAATTTACTTAGCACCTATTTCCTCCTCTGCACCCAATTCCCACTCTCTCCAAATTCCCATTTTAAAAGTCTTTACTCTGTTCAGACACAAACTGGTTTCAACTCGTCAGTCAGCACCCAGCCTATCTTAATGATCTACTCAACCTATCTTAATGATCTCCTGGCCAGTGACCTATTTACAGTTGACCGACAAAGAGGAATGCAAGAAAGAGCACGGCCTAAGGAGGCAGAGGGTGCTCGGAGAAATGAAGAGAGCAGAGGCCGAAGCAGAGAGAGAATATGCCAAGAGTGGAGAGAGAGTGGGACCAGAACACAGTGGGGTTAACTCTACAAATTGGATTAGTTGTTAAAATGAGAGGGGACTGAAATATATGTAATAGAACAGAAAGGATGGAAAGGAACAAAAAGATGCAATAACTGTTTGGCACTGTTTAAAATTAAGAAATTCAAAGAGCAAATCGGTTGGGTAAATAAGCTAATAAAATCAAAGACATTTGCCTAGACTGAAAACTGATTTGCAGAGAATGAACTGTACAGCAGCAGCATTAATGTGACACAATGCAGTGCATCATCATCATCATCATCATCATAGGCAGTCCCTTGAAATCGAGGAAGACTTGCCCCACTCTTTTTTTTAAAAAGTGAGTTCTCAGGTGGCTGTACAGTCCAATGCAGGAATTACAGTCTTTGTAACAGGTGGGGCAGACAGTGGTTGAAGGAAAGGGGGGTGGGGAGTCTGGTTTGCCGCTCCATTTTAGCTCTGTATTCTCATTATACTTCAGCCCTGCTCTCTTTTCACTCCTCCTGGCTCGCTGTCTGTTTAGGCTGAACTCTTTTTTCCATTCTTTTGTATTTAATACCAAGTCTACGTGAAAGGTCATCGACCTGAAACTTTAATTCTGTTTCTCTTTCCAGATGCTGCCTGACCTGCTGAGCATTTCTAGTATTTCTATTTTTTATTTCTCTCCATTTCTATTTATTTCAAATCGCAACCCTTCTTACATTTACCATATTACGACAGTGACGACACTCCAAAAGTACTTAATTGGCTGTAAAGCGCTTTGAGATGACCGGTGGTCGCTACCGCCCCAAATATAAACTTTCTCCCCAGTAACCACTAAACATTTCCAAACTATATTTATATTAAAAAAATATTTACATAAATATAAAAAATAATAGATGCCTCTCCTCTTCCCCAACAATGTACCTCAGAGTGCCTCTATTGCATCAGACATTCTCTCCCCCATTCCACATTTAAGAATCCAATTGTACATAAGCGCTTTACAAGTCAATAAATGAGGCTTTCAGTCCAGTGGCATGAAGTTAAACCCAAACCCACCTATTGTTAAATTGGAATTGTGTCACTTTGTACATTACTTTATAGCCAACTTGCAATCGCCAAACCTTTGATTCATACGTCTCCTCAGCCGGTTCAGCAAAACCTTCACTAATGAGGATTTCTCGCACATTACTGTCGACTTTTGAAGTCTGTATGCTAAGATCTACACGCAGCATGTTGTGCACAATGGAGAAAACTTTCACAAGCAGCACACAGTTTTTCACCAGGAAGCTGAATCTTCTCCTTGCTTTGGCACTCCACTGATCTCCAGATATCAGAGAATATGCAGAAGGACGCATGTTGCAAATTTGGCACTGAAGGGCCTGAACAGAAAATCAGTCTCCTGTTATTAGAATACAAGGTCTCTACCACTACAGAATATAATTTGTAATATAATAAACTCCTAGCATCATTTTACAGGTGATGTGACAGAACAAGTTAGTAACTTGATCAGTCATATCACTACACAAAATACGTGAAAGCTGGTTTCTAATTTAAGAAAACTGTTAGGAAACTGTCACAAAATTCCCTTTGAAAAGAAAAGAAAACCATTAGAAGGTCGCAAACAAAGTTAAAAATAATCAGGATTGAATAGAGGGATCCCTGGCTTGGAAACATCAAGAAGCTGGGATTTCTGAGACTGAGGCTGGAAATGACTGAGGTTGGTTTCTGAAACCAACAGTCACCGGGGAAATTGTAAGTGGAGACTTTAAAAAAAAAGTTTTTTTTAAAAATCAGTTACATTCGTTGCGGGGCCTCATATTGAAGCATCCTTCAGTTGCTTTGGCAATATTTTAACATTATTTTGTCTCCATTTAATTACAAACAAAATAAGCCATGTAACAACAAGCCCCAAACAAGTTACCATAAACTGATATTATGTATAGAAGGAAACTAGAAAAAACAGTAAAGCTAACAGTCATCATCATCGGCAGTCCCTCGAAGTCGAAGAAGACTTGCTTCCACTCTAAAGTGAGTTCTTTGATGGCTGAACAGTCCAATATGAGAGCCACAGACTCACAGGTGGGACAGATAAGTCATTGAGGGAAAGGGTGGGTGGGACTGGTTTGCCGCATGCTTTTTTTGCTGCCTGCGCTTGATTTCTGCATGCTCTCGGCGTTGAGACTGGAGGTGCTCAGCGCCCTCTTGGATGCACTTCCTCCACTTAGGGCAGTCTTGAACCAGGGACTCCCAGGTGTCAGTGGGGATGTTGCACTTTATATCAGGGAGGCTTTGAGGGTGTCCTTGTAGTGTTTCTGCTGCCCACCTTTGGCTCGTTTGCCGTGAAGGATCTCCGAGCTTTGGGAGTCTTGTGTCTGGCATGCGGACGATGTGGCCTGTCCAGCAGAGCTGATAGAGTGTGGTCAGTGCTTCAATGCTGGGGATGTTAGCCTGAATGAGGACGCTGATGTTGGTGCATCTGTCCTCCCAGGGGATTTGTAGGATCTTGCGGAGACATCGTTGGTGATATTTCTCCAGCAACCTGAAGTGTCTACTGTACATGGTCCATATCTCTGAGCCATACAGGAGGGCAGGTATTACTACAGCCCTGTAGATCATGAGCTTGGTGGCAGTTTTGAGGGCCTGGTCTTCAAACACTCTTTTCCTCAGGCGGCCGAAGGCTGTACTGGAGGTGGTGTTGGATCTCATCATCGATGCCTGCCCTTGTTGATAGGAGGTTCCTGAGATATGGGAAGTGGTCCACGTTGTCCAGGGCCGCGCCGTGGATCTTGATGACTGGGGCGCAGTGCTGTGCGGTGAGGATAGGCTGGTGGAGGACCTTTGTCTTACGGATGTTTAGTGTAAGGCCCATGCTTTCGTACGCCTCAGTAAATACGTCAACTATGTCCTGGAGTGCAGCCTCAGTATGTGCGCAGACACAGGCGTCGTCCGCGTACTGTAGCTCGACGACAGAGGTTAGGTGGTCTTGGATCTGGCCTGGAGACAGCGCAGGTTGAACAGGTTCCCACTGGTTCTGTAGTTTAGTTCCACTCCAGCGGAAAGCTTGTTGACTGAAGTGGAGCATGGCGGCGAGAAAGATTAAGAGGGTTGGGGCGATGACGCAGCCCTATTTGACCCCAGCATCTCCTTTAGCCCTCCTCCACCACCTTCCAAACAATTCTCTCCAAAATATGCAAGTCCAGAAGTGGATGCTGGAAATGATGTAGGAACCCTGGCTTACTTGCCCAACCCCCGTTTCCAACTTTAACACCCTTTACCACCCAGCAAATGACAACCAAATCAGCAGATTGAGGGTTGAATTTGGTTGGTATTGATCAGCGGCTCACTGGATAAACCCATTGAGCCATTGGGGATCACTCAGCTTTAAAAAAAATTGCAACTTTTTCTCAAACAGTATCAAACTAATTTTGCAGATAAACATTTACATTTGTGTTGGTTTACCATGAGCAGATCATGCCTTCCCTATACGCTTGCTTAGAATAATTCTGAATGTTTTATCTCCACATTTATTACGTGAAGAGAAATTAAGCATTAATTCACAGCGTTTATTCTTAAAAGGATTTGCCAATTCAGCACTGTTGTCTATGATCGACATAAAACATAAACCACTTCACAATTAAGGGGATTTACCCAACATTCATATGCCCGAACAATTAGACATTTAACTAATGACGGCTGTGGGTAAACGTTTGTACTGAAATGAGAATCAGCATCCTGTTCATCTGCTGCTTAAACCCTCATCCATGCCTATTCCCTTCAGACTCAACGAGTCCAATGCTTTCTAGGCCAGTCTCCCACTTTGCACCCTCCTGTTAACTGGAGCTCACCCAAAACTCAGCTGTCCGTATCCTAACTCGCACCAAGTTCCGTTAACACATCAGCCTTGTGCTTGTTGATCTACATTGACTCCTGGTACTGCATTGCCTCGAATTTAAAATTCGCATCCTTGTTTTCAAATCCCTCCATAGCCTTGCCCTCCCCATCTCTAATCCCCCATCCCCCCCAACCCCCAGGATATCTGTGCTCCTCCAATTCTGGCCTCTCGTGCATCCTCGATTTTCTTCGCTCCATCATTGGCAGCTGTGCCTTCAGTTGTCTAGGCCCCAAGCTCTGGAGTTCCCTCCCTAAACCTCTCGCTCCTCCTTTACACACTCCTTAAAACCTACCTCTTTGACCAAGCTTTTGGTCTCTTGTCCTAATGTGTCTCTACATGGCTCGGTGCCAAATTTTGCTTGATAGTCACTCCTCTGCAGCGCCTTGGGACATTTCACTACGTTACTATATAAATGCAAGTTGTTGTTGTTCATCGTTGGACACACATTCTCCAATTTAAAAAAAATTCATTCACAGGATGTGACGTCGCTGGCAAAGCCAGCATTTATTGCCCATCCGTAACTGCCCTTGAGAAGGTGTTTGTGAGCCACTTTCTTGAATCGCTGCAGTCCATGTACTCCCACAGTGCTGTAAGGTAGGGAGTTTAAGGATTTTGACCCAGCAATGAAAGATCAGCGATAAAGTTCCATGTCAGGATGGTGTGTGACTTGGAGGGAAACTCAGCTTCCATCTATACTTTTCTGTTGTGAATTTAGGATGAAATTTAAAACCTTCTTCAAAATAACTGAACAATCTTAGTTAAATATGAGCCACTTATTAAGATGAAACATAAATTTATATAAAAGGAACAGTAGATAGCTTAGTTGTAATCCTAGCTTAGTTTCAATTACTTTCTCAACAAAAAAATACATTAAATTAACCTATTGTGGCACTTATACCTGAAAAGGCAGCTCCAGAAGATTGTGGGGAATATTCCGTAAGAGATCTGGAGTAACTCTTGCTGTATTTCCA
Organism: Pristiophorus japonicus; assembly: GCF_044704955.1. NCBI lineage: Eukaryota > Metazoa > Chordata > Chondrichthyes > Pristiophoridae > Pristiophorus > Pristiophorus japonicus. The sequence continues at coordinate 251,098,637 of NC_091980.1, forward strand.
TAATCCACAAAGAATACCTGTAAAATATTTATAAAAACATGAGTTATACTGTATTGCAAAAAAGTACACATTGTGACTGCTTAACTGGGAAAATGGTTTAAAGTGACTCAGTTGGGCATCAGGCAGCAGAACATCCACCTTCCAACCAATGAGATGGGCTGGAGTCCCAGAACGATTTGTCACACAATTCCACTTGCTGTGAATGAATGAGTTTTATTAGCTAACAATGTTCATCAACGTATTAAACAATTCTTGGTCTGTAAATGTTTACTGAAGGCTAGGTTAAGAAGTTGTTAAAAAGTGAGAATTGCTCTTACCTAATCATCTGAAATAGGTACATTTCATTTTCTATATCTATAAAGAATATGCTACAATATTTATAGTAATTATTTTAAAATGCAAAACCAATAAGACCATAAGAAATAGCAGCAGGAGTAGGCCCTTCAAGCCTGCTCCGCCATTCAATAAAATCAAGCTGATCTACTACCTCAACTCCACTTTCCTGCACTATCCCTTGATATCCAAAAATCTATCCAGCTCTGCTTGAATATACTCAACGACTGAGTATCCACAGCCCTCTACGGGAGAGAATTCCAAACAATTACCACCCTCAGTGAAGAAATTTTTCCAAATCTCAGTCCAAATGGCTGACCCCTTAGTCTGAGGCTTTAACCCCTGGTCCATCTATCTATTAATCTATCCTTGGACCTCTCCCATTTCTAATTTACATGTTGCCCCTTAGCGACATCATCCAAAAACACAGCATCAGTTTCCACATGTACACTGATGACACCCAGCTCAATCTTATTTACTACAACTTCTCTCGCTCCTCCTCGGTCTCTAAACTGTCAGACTGCTTGTCCAGTTCTGGATGAGCAGACATCTTCTCCAACTGAATATTGGAAAGACCGAAGCCATTGTTTTCGGTCCCCGCCACAAACTCCATTCCCTCATCATCATAGGCAGTCCCTCGAAATCGAGGAAGATTTACTTCCACTCTAAAAGTGAGATCTTAGGTGACTGAACAGTCCAATACGGGAATTACAGTCTCGGTCACAGGTGAGACAGACAATCGTTGAAGGAAATGGTGGGCGGGACTGGTTTGCCGCATGCTCCTTCCGCTGCCTGCGCTTGGTTTCTGCATGCTCTCGGCGACATTCCCTAGCCACTGACTCAATCCTTCTCCCCAACTTCTGTCTGAGGCTGAATCAAGTCTGTTTGCAATCTTGGTGTCATATTTGACCCTGAAATGAGCTTTCGATCACATATCCGCAGCATAACTAAGACCGTCTATTTCCACCTCCGTAACATCGCCTGTCTCCGCCCTTGTCTCAGCTCATCCGCTGCTGAAGCCCTCATCCACGCTTTTGTTACCTCCCACATTCTACCCTACGTAAACTGGTGATCAAAAACTCGGCTGCCCGTGTCCTAAATTGCACCAAGTCCCACTCACCCATCACCCCTGTGCTCGCTGACCTATACGGACGACCGGTTAAGCAACATATCCTGGTTTTCAAATCCTCCATGACATCTTCCTCCCTATCCCTGTAATCTCCTCCAGCCCCAGAAATCGCCGAGATGTCTGCACTCCTCTAATACTGCCCTCTTGAGCATCCCTGATTCTAATCGCTCAACCATTGGTGGCCATGCCTTCTGTTGCCTAGGCCCCAAACTCTGGAGTTCTCTGCCTAAAAATCTCCGCCTCGCTATTCTCTTTCAAGACACTCCTTAAAACCTATCTCTTCGACCAAACTTTTGGTCACCCGTCCTAATTTCTCCTTATGTGGCTTGGTATCAAATTTTTTGTCTCATAATATTCCTGCAAAGCGCCTTGGGACATTTCACTGCGATAAAGGCACTATATAAATACAAGATGTTGTTGGTTCTTACTTTTGCTAATCATTTCCTTTTTACATACCTATAGAAGCATTTACAGTCGTTTTTTATGTCTCTCGCTAGTTTGCTCTAATTTGCCAATTTCCCTTTCTTTATCAATTTCCTGGTCCTTTGCTGAATTCCAAAAATCCTCAATCCTCAGGCTTAGTACTCTGATAACATTATAGGCCTCTTCCTTTAATCCAATACTATCTTTAATTTCTCGTTAGCCATGGGTGGATCTTTTTTCCCCGTGGTGTGTTTATTCCTTAAGGGAACGTATATTCGTTATGAATTATGAATTATGAATTATTTCTTTAAATATTTACCATTGCTTTTTTACTGTCATATTTCACAACCTACCTTAGCCAACTCGCACCTCACACCTACGTAGTTTACATTGTTCAGATTTAGGACCCTAGTTTTGGCCTTAACTAAATCACTGCAAAAATCAAAATAAAATTCTATCATATTATGATCACTACTCCCCAGAGGCTCCTTAACTATAAGGTTATTAATGAACCCCGTTTCATTGCACAATACTAGATCTAAAATAAACAATTCCCTAGTAGGTTTCTTGACATACTGAGCTAGAAAGCTATCGAATGCATTCGATGAACTCTTCCTCTGCATTTCCTATTTTAAAAAGGAGGCAGACAAAAAGCAGGAAACTATAGACCAGTTAGCCTAACATCTGTGATTGGGAAAATGTTGAAGTCCATTATTAAAGCAGCAGTAGCAGGACATTTGGAAAAGCAAAATTCGGTTAGGCAGAGTCAGCATGGATTTATGAAGGGGAAGTCATGTTTGACAAATTTGCTGCAGTTCTTTGAGGATGTAACGAACAGGGTGGATAAAGGGGAACCAGTGGATGTGGTGTATTTGGACTTCCAGAAGACATTTGACAGGGCGCCACATAAAAGCGTAAGAAATAGGAGCAGGAGAAGGCCATACGGCCCTTCGAGCCTGCTCCACCATTTAATACGATCAGGGCTGACCCGATCATGGACTCGAGGTCCACTTCTCTGCCCACTCTCTATAACCCCTAAGGCTACTGCACAAGATAAAAGTTCACGGGGTTGGGGTAATATATTAGCATGGATAGAGGACTGGCTAACTAACAGAAAACAGAGAGTCGGTGTAAATGGTTCATTCTCTGGTTGGCAACCAGTAACTAGTGGGGTGCTGCAGGGATCAGTGCTGGGACCGGCAACTATTTATAATCTATATTAACGACTTGGAAGAAGGGACTGAGTGTAACGTAGCCAAGTTTGTTGATGATACAAAGATGGGAGGAAAAGCAATGTGTGAGGACACAAAAAAAAAATCAGCAAAAGGACATAGACAGGCTAAGTGAGTGGGCAAAAATTTGGCAGATGGAGTATAATGTTGGAAAGTGTGAGGTTATGCACTTTGGCAGAAAAAAAATCAAAGAGAAAGTTATTATTTAAATGGAGAAAGATTGCAAAGTGCTGCAGTACAGCGGGACCAGGGGGTACTTGTGCGTGGAACACAAAAGGATAGTATGCAGGTACGACAAGTGATCAGGAAGGCCAATGGAATCTTGGGGCTAGACTTTCCACTTTCAGGCTAAGGCCGAAAAAAATGGGCCTTGTTCCAGCGATGCGGGACCTATCGCCCGTGCTGATCGCCGGCTCAAAGCCCATTTTTTTGTTGTTGTGATTTTCCACTCGGCCTTAGCTCAACGATGTCAAATGGGCGATGTCATTTCTTGGCGATCTCCTGATCGCCCAAAGAAAACGGAAGTGAATGAAAAAAAAAAGCTTCCCTAGCAACGCATTACTGCGCATGTGCAGGTTGATTTTTTTTTCCAGGTTGATGCTTCTTCCCGCATTTTGAGAGGTCAAGGGTCTTCACACAGGCTCAGAAACTCTGGGTGGGTCTAGGAGAGAGAGAGAGAGAGAGAGAGAGAGAGAGAGAGCGCGAGAGAGAGAGAGAGAGAGAGAGAGAGAGAGAGAGAGCGAGAGAGAGAGAGGAGAAAGGAAGGTCAGAAAGTCTTATCCAAATTACAGATAAATTTAAAGAATGGAGGGAGGTGCAGGAAAGAGAAGGACCAAACCCTTCAGCGAAGAGGCAAATGAGGCCCTCGTAAATGCTGTCAGCTCCAGGTGGGAAGATCTGACACGGGGTAGTGGGCAGGGAAAACCTCCACCCCGTGCATATCGAAGGAAATGGTCCGAAATAGCCAACGTAGTCACATCAGCCTCCAATGAAACGCGCATACCGGACCAGTGCCGCAAACGGTGGAACAGCCTACTGGCAGCTGCGAGAGTAGTTAAAATTTATATTTATGTATTATTTAATGATCTAAAATAGTAACTGGAATCTGCAATGTTATTGGGTTACATTTAAACATAACTAAATTTTACGCAACCCAGCATAAAGTTAAATGTTCACTTGTTCACTTATCATTACTTAACTGTTCCCTTTCCATTCTTTCTGAAATGGTCACTCGTTGGCACGACTGAAATGGTCACTCGTTGGCACGACTGAAATGGTCACTCGTTCTGTAAAATGTTCATTTCTTCTTGTAACGTTTTGGGGATTTTGAGGGAAGGGTAGGTTGGTGCGGGGGATGGGGGGGTTGGAGGGAGGGTGTTGTTCATTAGTTCTTTGTTAATTAAAAAAAAAAATTCTACAACTTTTGAACCTTCTCTCTTACTTAGATAAGTTTTACAACGTACAATTCTTCATGCAGATTTGTTTGTTTATTCTGTTTCCCCAAGGAATAGTAAATAACTTCACTATGTAAAAGCTATTTAATAAATAATTCCAATATATGCATAAATAAAGTGATAATACCTATTTATATTCCCTGTCCCAAATTTCTGAGTACAATTTGCATCAATTTTACTCTCTAAATAACTCGGAACAATTCTCCACCCTTCCTCAGAGGCTAAAAATGGCGTCCGTAGTGCCCATTTCCCTCTCTAAGGCCCTGAAAAAGCAACTAATTTTGAGCACTCTTTTGGGCCTTGCATTGGCCCAGCGAAGTGCATGCTGTGCTGAAACTTGGGATGGGCCTTGTGTGGGCGATCATCTCAGCGATCAAAGTGGAAACTTGGGGGCCTATTTTTCCGGCGATATTTTGGGCCTAGTTTCCACTTTTTGCTCAAAATGGGCGATAGAGGTCCATTTTGGGCCATAGATGGGCCTTAGATGGGCGATGTGAAGTGGAAAGTCTAGCCCTTGGCCTTTATTGTAAAGGGGATGGAATATAAGAGCAGGGAAGTCTTGCTACAGCTATACAGGGTATTGGTGAGGCCACACCTGGAATACTGCATGCAGTTTTGGTTTCCATATTTACGAAAGGATATACTTGCTTTGGAGGCAGTTCAGAGAAGATTCACTAGATTGATTCCAGAGATGAGGGGGTTGACTTAAGAGGAAAGGTTGAGTAGGTTGGGCCTCTACTCATTGGAATTTAGAAGAATGAGAGGTGATCATAGAAACGTATAAGATTATGAGGGGGCTTGACAAGGTGGATGTAGAGAGGATGTTTCCACTGATGGGGGAGACTAGAACTAGAGGGCATAATCTTAGAATAAGGGGCTGCCCATTTAAAACAGATGAAGAGAAATTTCTTCTGAGGGTTGTAAATCTGTGGAAGCTGGGACATTGAATAAATTTAAGACAGAAATACAGTTTCTTAAACGATAAGGGGATAAGGGGTTATGGGAAGCGGGGAGGGAAGTGGAGCAGAGTCCATGATCAGATCAGCCATGATCTTATTGAATGGCGGAGCAGGCTCAAGGGGCCGTATGGCCTACTCCTGTTCCTATTTATGTTCTTATGTTCTTCTTATTACTGCAAATTTGGTTTGCCCAGTCTATATGAAAGTTAAAGTCCCCATGATTACTGTATTACCCCGGTTACATGCATCTCTAATTTCTTGATTTTTACGCTGCCCAAAACTAGTGTCTTTTGCCCCTTGTGGTTTCTTAGCTTCACCCAAACGGTTTCTATATTTGTTTTTTCCGACCAAGATTCTTTCAATCTACTGTCTTTATCGCCTCCTTTATTACCAAAGCTATTCCCCCTCCTTTCCATTCTGCCTGTCGCTTCTAAAAGTTAAATATCCTGGAATATTTAGTTCCCAACCTTGGTCACTCTGCAACCATTTCTCTGTAATGGCTTTGAAATCAAACCCATTTATTTCTAGCTGTGCTACGAATTCATCTATTTTGTTGCGAATGCTTCGTGCAGGTAGCAGACATGAGCATGCCCCTGAACCCTGGACACTGCTAAGAACAAAATAATGAAATGTGACTTTGCTCCACTACAAGCACACCTCGAGCAGGAAATCAGAGCGCAAAGCAGCTATGGAAATGCCTACTTCTCAAACTCTCCTGTTGCCCCATATGAAGGAGGCTGCCTTGCAGCAAAATAAAAGACAAAAAGAAGAATAATCGGGTAAGGGAAAGAAAGTGGGATGAGTATTCATCACTTTGGAATCAAGAATGACTTCCATAAGCCACTAGCAATTTCATTTATTTTCAGAGTTGTGAGTATGCTGTCACCTTTAGATACATTCACTGAATTCAGTGACTTTCTCACTGCCAATGCCTGAAACCATTCTGCAATGTCATCAGTCCAGAAATAGGGAGGAAATGAAAAAGAACAAACCAAAATAAAATATATAAATTGCCTAAGAAAGCTTGGACTACAGCAATGACCTGCGTTTTATGCAAAAAATCAACAAATGTCACTCAATTATTTTAAAGCATCAGGCATACCACAAAAAAAATGATACATGAAGTTACCAAATATACATTCGTAAAGGTGACATGTATTCTTCTATTAGGCAGCCCCCCGAAGTTGAAGATGACTTGCTTCCACACTAAAATGAGTTCTAAGGTGACTGATGAGACCAATGCGGGCCAGGTCCTGAACTTCATTTTAAACGGTGGAAGATGCCAGTGCGTGAATTCTTTTAACGTGGGGTGGCCGATGCACACCAGCTACCACACGGACTTGACAAAGCAAGGTCTTGGTCCAATGGCAAGGGGAACCAAGACGATTGGAGACCAGGCTCTGCTGCATGGGCCAAGCACACACGTATATTCCTACTGATCCCCTCCCTCAGGCCCTCTCTCCCCGAGATCGCAGTGTAGGTAGCGCATTGATCTTGGAGCAGCTTGCATATTTGTCCATAGAATACTGACACTGTACCCCAGACCCCCCGGCTCCAGCTCCAGCACGCTGCTCTCCATGCACAGGCTCTGCTACGCTTTTTCTGCACTCTCTCCTGCCGCTCACGCTTTGGTCATTGTATGAATAACCAGTTAGGCTGCAGTTAGAATATTATGGTTGACACATTGAACCATCCATGACACACTGGATGCTTGGAAAGCCTGCCAGACAGAATGGGCGGGGCTCCTCCAATTGAGGTCACCTTTCCATTGGGAAAGTAATCAAGATGTTTACATAAGCACGTAGGAATTAGGAGCAGGAGTAGGCCATATGTCACTTCGAGCCTGCTTCGCCATGCAATATCATAGCTGATCTTCGACCCCAACTCCACTTTCCTGCCCAATCCCCAAATCCCTTGATTCTCCACGAGTCCAAAAATCTATCAATCTCAGCCTTGAATATATTGAATGACTCAGCATCCACAGCCATTTGGGGTAGAGAATTCCAAAGATTCACAACCCAGAGTGAAGAAATTCCGCCACATCTCAGTCTTAAATGGCCAACTCTTTATCCTGAGACTATGACCCCTAGTTCTAGACTCTGCAGCCAGGGGAAACAACCTCTTAGCATCTACCTGGTCAATTCCCCTCAGAAACTTACATGTTTCAATGAGATCCCTGCTCATTCTTCTAAACCCCAGAGTATAGGCCCAATCTACTCAATCTCTCATAGGACAACCCTCTCACCAAGGGATCAATCGAGTATTGTTAACTTGTGATCGTCAATCAATCAATGACACCTTCAGTTATGCAGTGCTTCCTCAACATTGCTCAGCCGTATCAGCATAGATTATGTATCAAGTTCAAAGTGGGACTGAACCCACAGCCTTCTGACTTGGACATGAGAGTGCTACCACCCAAGCCAAGCTAATATCCACTGATGCTATTAAATTAATATTTCATGGGGAAAGAGAGAAAGATACGATGATTTCAAAAGTTAAATTCTCACCTCAGCAGAATCACCAGAGACTTGCAAAACTTTAGCTCTGTAATAATGGGTTTCACTACAATCTGTGAATGGTGCAAGGCAAAAATCAGGACATGGTTCCACAGTGAGTGGTGTCAATTTCAGCTCATTAATTTGAGTCATCAGTTTGCTTAGAGTATGCAAGCTTTCCCCATCTGTTCTGTAACCCCAAAAGTGTCCGACTTCAACAACCTGAATGTAAAAAATATTTGAATCATTCATTAATATCTTAACAAACAGTATTAACAGACAACTGACATCAAGTCAAACATTGTATTTGCAATTACAATTACAAGACATTATATTCAAGCCTAACACTTGCAAATTGCGACAGAGTTTTAACTTTCTACTAGTTGGCAAAACGCTGGTGAATTGTAATTTTTCTAAGCAATGTCATCAAGGAGTCTGCTTTATTGCAAAAAAAGATCAGTACACATTTCATGCTGGAACTGTATAGTAAAATCATGCCATACTGTTGCAAGCTAGAACCATAATCATTTACAGCACAGAAGGCCAGCCAGCCCATCATGTCTGTTAGTTCTTTGCTAGAGCAATCCAAAATTAATCTTACTGCCTCATATTCTCCCCATAGCCTTCTATCTTTATCTGCTTCAAATATTTAACCTTTGGAATAGAGGAGGCCTAATGGAGATGTATAAAATTAGGAGGGGCCTAGATAGAGTGGATAGGCAGGATCTATTTCCCTTGACAGAGGGGTCAATAACCAGACGGCATAGATTTGAACAAAGTGGAGGTGGTTTAAAGGGGATTTGAGGAGAAGTTTTTTCATGCAGAGGGTGGTAAGGGTCTGGAACTCTGCCTGAAAGGATGGTAGAGGCAGAAACCCACATAGCCTTTAAAAAGTACTTGGACCTGAAACGCTGTAACCTACAAGGCAACGGACTAAGAGCTGGAAAATGGGATTAGGCTGGATAGCTCTTTGTCGGTCGGCACAGACACAATGGGTCGAATGGCCTCCTTCACATCTGTAAATTTCTATGATTCAATATGATTAATTTTCCCTTGAGAGAAGCAATGATCTCTGCCTCAACCATTCCTTTTATGTTCAGATTTTTGCATTACCTCAGTGACATTCATGGTGAAAAAATGTGGAACAGGATCACAAGGCAATTCCAAAGGACCTCTTGACTTTTCTTCAGGCATCAGCTGAACAGTCCAATTTTGATAGTCCACGCACAACCTGCATCGATGAGGTAACCAGTTACATTGTGATGGGCTCTTAATGTCTTCAGGGCAACTCGATATGTACAATATATACAGCAATGCTATTGGTGCACACATTCCAAAAACAAACGATAAAAATGGTGCCAAAACTAGTTAACATGGTCACTTAATTTCCAATACTAAGTCATTGTTCTTCCAATTTGGACTAAAACCCAACTGATTCGGTAATGGCTTCAGAGAAGGAAACCTGCTGTATTTACCGGTCTGGCCCAAGTTTAACTACAGTCCCAGAACAACTTGGTTCACTCTTTACTGCCTCCTGAAGTGGCCTAGTAAGCCATTCAGTTGCATCAAAACCTAATACCAGTGATTCAAGGAGGCCCACCACCTTCTCAAAAGCAACTAGGTATGGGCAATAAATGCCAGCTTTGCAAGCAATGCCCATATCCCAATAAAGAATAAATATACATATACACACACACTATGTAAGGCAACTTCAGAAGATTCACCCATTCAAGAAAATTTTCAGGCAGAACCCCATGTGTTCTGAGTCGACGACCACTTTGTTTTTGTAGAACACGATTAACAATCTTCCAAATGGTAATGCTGTCCACAAATCTTGTTTCCTGTCGTCATGGTTTTTGAGTAATACTTTTGTCAATATTTCTAATGTAAACTGTCCATATAAACATTAAAAATGGGAATTTTCCAAACGTGCCACGGAGTTCCAGGCCTCTTCCACTTGGCTGCTGATTTGTCCCATTGCTGTTTCTCCCCCAAGTATCCTGACTGCTGTGCATAGCCCTCTCATGCCTTACAGCAGACATTTGCAGCTCTAAAGTTGTAAAAAAATCTTATCATTCTCAGTGATCTGGTTTATGGCTTCTCCTGTTACTACTTACCTGATGGTGCTTCTGCCTTTTCAAAAAAGAAAGTGTCTTCCACTCACTAGTTATGGCGACCTCTGCTCCAAATAAAATGTCTGCCCTGCCCTCAGTGGTCCCAACTACCACGATTCCCAGTCAAGACATTTGAACACAATGAGTTCTCTGCCAAGATAATGCTACAGGTGGTCCAGTACTCTGCAAATTCACACACAGTTGCATGTCCTGATCATGACACAGACTTACAAGAGGCTAAATGTTGCAATAACATAACAGAGGAGCACCTGTGTACAGGTTCATCCTCTATTCAAGCAAGATGTCAGAATTTCCCACAAATGCTGCCAATTCCATTTTACCACGTACAGTACATATTCTCCAATAGTTTTATTTGCAAAGCTTGTGACAGAAATGTACGCAACTCATTATCATACCACCTAAATAAGATATTACCTTGGGCTTCGTAAGCTTCTACTAGGTTGTCCTTGAATCAAAGCTTCAATCTCCTCCACGGGATGAACATTTAATTGTAAGGGAATATGTTGCTGGGCCATCTTCAGTGCCATTAACACTGCAGGGTGGATACCTGTTCTTTTTATTGGATTTTGCACAAATTCAACAAAGCCCCTATTTTTGATAAAGAAAAATATTTTGTTAAATGCCAAAATAGGGATTTATAAATTGACAAATGATCATTTTCAAAAAAATATTTAATTTCTCTAGCCTTTGTTTGAAAAGTCTGCACTGTTCATCTAGTTTTGAGATCAATCTCCAAACATAGTTCAAATAGTCTGTCCTTAGCCAGCAGTTCGAGTAAAAAATGTATTTGCCTATAGCAAGTTATTTCTTGTCACATTACATATATTCTCACTATATGTGTCACATTCCAAGTCAGCTACAGTTATACCAATATGCTGCATTTTGACTATTTCCAATGCACTTCCTTAAATTTTGAAACCATGGGCCATCTTGTTGCTCTGCATCTAAACACACTTTCATGTAATCTCTTTTAAATTAGTTCCTGGGATGTGGTTGTCGCTGGCAAAGCCAGCATTTACTGCCCATCCCTAACTTCCCTTGAGAAGGTGGTGATGAGCCACCTTCACGAACCGCTGCAGTCCTTGTGGTGAAGATACTCCCAACTGTGTTGTTAAGGAAGGAGTTCCACGATTTTGGTCCAACGACAATGAAGGAACGGTGATATATTTCCAAGTCAGGATGGTTTGTAACTTGGAGGTGAATTTGCAGGTGATGTTATTCCCATGTGCTTGCTGCCCTTGTTCTTCTAGGTGGTAGAGGGCGTGGGTTTGGGAGATGCTGCCGAAGAAGCTTTGGTGAGTTGCTGCAGTGCATCTTGTAGATGCTACATATTGCAGGCACAGTGCAGCAGTGGTGGGGGGAGTGGATGTTTCAGGTGATGAATGGGGTGTCAATCAAGCAAACTGCTTTGTCCTGGATGATGTTGAGCTTCGAGTGTTGTTGGAGCTGCACTCATCCAGCTAAGTGGAGAGTATTCCATCACACTCTTGACTTATGCCTTGTAGATGGTGGAAAGGTTTTGGGAAGTCAGGAGGTGAGACACTCGCCGCAGAATACCCAACCTCTGACCTGCTCTTATTGCCACAGTATTTATGTGACTGGTCCAGTTTCTGGTCAGTGGTGACCCCCCGGGATGTTGATGGTGGGGGATTTGGCGATGGTAATGCCACTGAATGTCATGGGGTGGTGGTTAGACTCTCACTTTTTGGAGACAGTCATTGCCTGGCATTTGTGTGATGTGAATGCTACTTGCCATTTATCAGCCCAAGCATCGCCCAGGCCTTGCTGCATATGGACACAGACTGCTTAATTATCTGAGGAGTTGCGAATGGAACTGAAAACTGTGCAATCAGCGAACATCCCCACTTCTGACCTCATGATGGAAGGAAGGTTGTTAATGAAGCAGTTGAAAATGGTTGGGCCTGGACCATTGCCCTGAGGAATTCTTGCAGCGATGTCTTGGGGCTGAGATGATTGGTATCCAACAACCACAACCATCTTCCTTTGTGCTAGCTATGACTCCAGCCAGTAGTGAGTTTTGCCCAATTCCCACTGACTTTAATTTTACTAGGGCTCTTTGATGTCACATTCGGTCAAATGCTGCCTTGATATCAAGGGCAGTCTGTCTAAATTGGTATTTCATTCAAATTTTCCAGGCTTTTCAAATAACATAGCTCTGATTTCCTGAGTACTATAGCCTTCTCAATGGCCCTGACATCATGAAACAAGCATTTCTCACTTGTAAACAAACATCTCTTGCTAAGGATAATGTGCAGCAACTTTTGTGAGCCCCTGGTTTTTAATATGTGCTATCCAAAATACAAATCAGGTTAATGCTGCAAGGGCTCTGAATGTAAAGTCATCCTTGCCTTGACAAAGGAGAACTAACATTCTTCAGTAAGGAAAGCAGTTCAGAGAACTATATTAAAGGCATTTGAAGGCTACCAGAATTAATGCCTATCCCTTTTGATCTCTTGGTATGCATTATGATCCGAGGGAACTGTACATATGACATGAAAACTTTTTTCAGCTGCCTGATAAGCTTTAGTATTTTGAATCCTAGAGCAAAAGAAATTAACGTTACATTCTCTTCTGGTCTTGTGGATCCCAAAGTGTTGCAAATTTGATTGAGCACATTTTGAAGATACCAAGATGTCAAAAGAAATACCTCCTCAGAAAATGTGTTTTCTTTGGAGCTATTTTCCCTCATTTTGAGGATCTTAGTCCCCTCCTTAAATAGGCATTTCCATTTAGTTTCACGTTCTATTTGTGGTAATTCCATAGGTGTGAAGGTTGAAAGGCACCCAGTACCACGGAGGCCTCAGCGACACGCTTCGGGAGGTGTCCAAAGATTTTTTTTATTGAACTCCTGTGCTAAGACAACTCCACACTGCTGATTAGTGTTTCATTCTCAAAGGGATACAGTGCATTTTGTCTCAGCTGGACACCAATCGATGCTGGCATGTTCCTGGAATAGCTCAGTGCCAGAGCATCCCTGGTGCCAAGTTCTCAATATCAATACCAGAATTTCTTGATATCGACAGGACCATTCTGCTTAAAGGATCAGATAATATTTGATCAAAATGGCCAGGTACATTGAATTTGAGACATAACAGTCTGAATATCTATCCCATTAAGAGTCCATTCAGAATACAGCAATACAAATAACAGATCTCAATAAACAGCTCAATTTTTTCCATCAATTCAGTATGAGGTAAATGGAGATAAAAACCTTTGCTGCTGATTTCATCTGGTGATAACGTAGTGGCAGGTTATTTTAACGAGTGAGGATCTCCTCCAGTACCATATAAACTAAGATATGGCAAATAACAAATTCTATAATAATATTGCAGTTATATATTTAACAAACACTGACATTTTCTTGCTGAGATTAAAAGTGAAATTGTAAATTTTATCTTGCATCGCACTGTCCCTTGTATGTTTATCCTTCATCTGGACCCCTTTCTGTAATTTGATTTTACAGTTTTCTTGGTACAAGTTTATTTACAAATTCTTCCTAAGATTTTGGTTAAGCGAGAAAACAATCTATGCATTGACATAATTGAAATGAAACTTAGAAACTACTCAAATTGCTGAGATGAAGCTCATATTAAACACATTAATGAAGTTATCAGCAGACCTAAGGCAACTTACCTTGATCCGTCAAATGAAATAGCTTTGACTTGACCACACTGCCTGAACAGGGACTGCAGCTGTTTGTAGTACAGAAATCCATAAGGTGGGACATTCCTCACCTATAACATAAGGACATCAGAATTTGGTTTAACAAACAGAATGGATAGCATGGTGGCTATGGTGCTCATTTTAGAATGCAACAGGAGGTTTAATTCTTAGTTGAGGCAAACACTTTAAACACACACTTATTTCTCTTTATAGTAAATGGAATTTGGAAAGTTTTGGTACATTTTACTCATTTCTAGGAGAGATTGTGAGATAGAGATAAGGAACAGGCAACCCAGGTAATTTACCACTCCCTAACCCAAGAGCAATGAGGTTGATTGCAGCAACCTATCGTAGTCCTGGCTGAAATCAACTAACTCAGCAGACTAGGAAACACATCTAATCTCAATTAACCAGCTGTGCCAGAGAGGTTCCATTTCTTAACAGCACAATGTTCCTTTTACAAAGAAAAGGAGTAAATGCCAATTCCCATAGGATGGGGCAAGGTGAATCAGGAAGTTACAAGTGTGGTCAAACTTGGATTTTAAAAGCCTGAAGATTATGAGAGAAAGGAAAAAGACAGAAGTAAAGAGTTCTGCAGTTTTGACATCCGAGGAAAGAATGGCACAGATTGTACAGAGCCAATGATGGCGTAACGACAGCACAAAAGGCCCCGCAAATTCCGGGTTTCCGCCTGCGCTGCGCATGTGCATAAACCCAGAACTTGCGATCTGTCAAGTGGTTCACCTTGACCGATCATACGAACTGACCCAAAAATCACGCTGGCGCAGAGTTGGGCTATTTGCCCAAATACTGCCCAGCAAATGCCACAAAATCCTTACGCCTGGTAAAAGCAGGCATAGGGTCTGTTTCACTAGCATAAGGGTTAATAAAAAGCCTTAAAATTAAAAATTAAATTTTTTTTAATTAATTCCTGTAAATTTTGGCCCGATTTAAAAAGCTTAAAATTATTTTTCAAAAAATGTAATTTTTATTGTAAATGTTAAAGGGACTTTTAATTAAATTTGAAAATGGGAACATTTATTTTTATTCCAGGTGTGTACATTACTTAATTATTTGGCGATTCCTCATATGCTTGTGGGGATTCTGTTGATAAATGGAATGCCCATAAGCATGAGAAATCTTTTATTCTGTTAGGAGGACCTGGCCCACATGATTCCAGGGACGCTTCCGAACTGCCTGCATCCCTGGGCCTTTACGCAGGCGTACACCTGCAGGCCCAGGACCCATAAGAACATAACAATTAGGAACAGGAGTAGGCCATCTAGCCCCTCGAGCCTGCTCCGCCATTCAACAAGATCATGGCTGATCTGGCCATGGACTCAGCTCCACTTACCCGCCTGCTTCCCGTAACCCTCAATTCCCTTATTGGTTAAAAATCTATATCTGTGACTTGAATACATTCAATGAGCTAGCCTCAACTACTTCCTTGGGCAGAGAATTCCACAGATTCACAACCCTCTGGGAGAAGAAATTCCTTCTCAACTCGGTTTTAAATTGGCTCCCCCGTATTTTGAGGCTGTGCCCCCTAGTTCTAGTCTCCCCGACCAGTGGAAACAACCTCTCTGCCTCTATCTTGTCTATCCCTTTCATTATTTTAAATGTTTCTATAAGATCACCCCTCATCCTTCTGAACTCCAACGAGTAAAGAGCCAGTCTACTCAATTTATCATCATAAGGTAACCCCCTCATCTCCGGAATCAGCCTAGTGAATCGTCTCTGTACCCCTCCTTCCTTAAGTAAAGTGACCAAAACTGCACGCAGTACTCCAGGTGCGGCCTCACCAATACCCTGTACAGTTGCAGCAGGACCTCCCTGCTTTTGTACTCCATCCCTCTCGCAATGAAGGCCAACATTCCATTCACCTTCCTGATTACCTGCTGCACCTGCAAACTAACTTTTTGGGATTCATGCACAAGGATCCACCGGTACGCTCGCGGCCTTCCGCGAGAGGTGGGCACCGGAGGGACTGGAGTGCATCATCACGCCCGGCAACCAAATTTTAATTTGATTTTACGTTTTAAAGTTAATTTGTTTTAATTGCCGGTGCTTTTAGTGTCCCCTTCCCTTTTATAGGGGGCACTGGGGAAAAATTGTGATTTTAGTGCCCAAAAAAAAAAACAAAAAAAAAAGAAAAAACACAAAAAAAAACACAAAAAAGGGGAAAAAAAAAATGGGCCTTGTAAATGTCTGGAGTGTCACCCAGGTCGGGTGGCACCGTTTAATGTTTTTTATGTTTTCACAGATAAACTCAAAAGAGTTTCATGCACAAGGACCCCCTGCACCTCAGCATGTTGTAATTTCTCCCCATTCAAATAATATTCCTTTTACTGTTTTTTTTCTCCAAGGTGGATGATCTCACACTTTCCGACATTGTATTCCATCTGCCAAACCTTAGCCCATTCGCTTAACCTATCCAAATCTCTTTGCAGCCTCTCTGTGTCCTCTACACAACCCGCTTTCCCACAAATCTTTGTGTCATCTGCAAATTTTGTTACACTACACTCTGTCCCCTCTTCCAGGTCATCTATGTATATTGTAAACAGTTGTGGTCCCAGCACCAATCCTTGTGGCACACCGATTTCCAACCCGAAAAGGACCCATTTATCCCGACTCTCTGCTTTCTGTTCGGCAGCCAATTCTCTATCCATGCTAATACATTTTCGGAGTCTCTGAAGCCCAGGAACCAGCAGGTAGGTTTGGATTTTTTTTAAAATAAATCGGATTGGAGGCGTACTCCGGAGGTATGCCTCCGACCGTAAATTCCAACCTAATGAGTTAGACGAGGTGTAGTGGAAGAAGAATGCATAATAGTTATGAAAATAAAGAAGTGGATGAATGTGCGAAAAATATATAAAAATGTATATACTTTTTTTTTTAAAGTACGGGGAAAGGGACTAAGTGGATAGCTCTCTGAAAGCCAAGATATGCAATGGGCCCAATGGTCTCCTACTGTGCTGTAAAATTCTATGAGAGATGATGAAATGCATTTTGAATTCAACACAGTGGGAGAGAGTAGATAGAATAGTCTAATCTCTGCGTAAGAAGAGCAGAATTGAAAAGCTCAGAGCTAGTATTGGCCACAGTAGTGATAAAAGAGACTTCACCTAAAAAGAACGTACTTATTGGAAACTTTATAGGAGTCACCAGGAGAAAGGAAGTGCTTAGTCATGGGGATCTTGCTAGGAGTCCCCCTTGGTCGGTAAGAGAAATGGGAGGAGGTCATGAGGCCAGGCAGAGCAGCATCAGCTGCTGCAGGAGAAGCGTACAGGAGGGGAGAGGTGAACTCCTCCTCACCCTGCGGGTACCAGACATCACCCCTCCTCTGGATTTCCACCATCAGGGCTGTGTGCCCTCTCACTCGGTCTGAGCCATCCGGAAACCTGCCAGCACACTCCACATTTTCAGTGGAAATGGTTGAGTGGAGCCCACATATACTGCTCCTCAAAAATTGCGTCCAATCAACAACAAATTCTATTTATGTAGCACCTTTAACGTAGTGAAACATCCCAAGGCGCTTCACAAGAGTATTATGAGATTAAAAATTTGACACCAAGCTGCACAAGTAGAAATTAGCACAGGTGACCAAAGAGGTATGTTTTAAGGAGCATTTAAGTGCTAAACCTGCAGATGTCAGTTTAGCACTTCTAGGCAATTTCAAATCATGGTTATCAGCAATTAGGACCAAAATTGCATGCTAAAACCAGTCTTTCAAAACAGGTGTGTCTTATTAGCACAACACCCATTTAGCGCTTGTTTTCACCCTTTCACCAAAATAATCCCTTTGGTCTTTTCTCTTACAATACAATAAATTTCAATTCCTACAAGAGAGAAAATAAATGTCGTTAATTCTGGTCCTTTTATCCCATTTTCATCATGATCATCACAGGACTGTGCAATTGTGAAGTATACCAGTTCTGATATCCCCTACACGCAATATATGTATATAATTATGACAGGAGACAGATAAATAACTGTTCAAATTCATTAGTACAAAGATAAAAGCTTATTAGAATTACTGATCCATAAACTACAAAATTCATGACAATAGTCAAGTGCCTTCTCACCACTGTCGCAAATCATTTTTGAAACAAAAATACACAACATAATTAGGATGAAATCCAATGTTTACAGTGGAGTGTGAAGCTGCTGAAAATGCTAAATTTCATTACAGGGTTCTAGTTGAAGCAATTATTTTTAATCCTTTCCAAATTAGTTTCACAATTCAGAGTGAAATATTGACACTGAGTAAAGGTTTTTGCATTCCATTGCAAAATGTGGAACAGATTTTTAAAAAAAAGTATTTCCATGCTACTAAGAAAAATAAGACATGAGTGATTAGAGTTCAGTCCAAGCAATTCAGGATATTCCAAAAGCGAAACGGATGCTGGAAATCTGAAATAAAAACAGAAAATGCTGGACATACTCAGTAGGTCAGGCAGCATCTGTGGAGAGAGAAACAGAGTTAACACATCAGGTTGATGATCTATTTTTATTTCAAATCAGGATATTTCTTGAATCAATATGGAGTTAGTCACCACTGAAATCAAAACTCTTTTTAAAAAAAAAACTGAATGGATAATTACTGAAGCGTATCCTCCACATAGAGGCATTTATATTTAAAAGCTTGCGAATAAAACTTTTTCTCAGCATTCTCTAGAAAATATGTCAGTGAAGTTATAAAAAAAATCGATTTAAGTGGAATTACAAGCAAATTATCCCAAAGCAACAGCTGCATACCACTACTGTAGTTTTGGAATCTTTCCGAGCCAGGTCTTTCACAGCAACTTCTTCAGAGGCTGGACCAAATGTGAAATAATTGGGATAAAAGGCTCCAGCCAGCACAACCTGTGGAAAGAGTTACATTACAATATAAACACAGCACAAGCTGCAGCTCACCCTATAGTTCTTTAAACATGTCAAATGTACTTGGGCAGATAGAAATAGAAATGTTGAGTGTACAAAAACAGAGACACAAAAGGCCACGTCAGTGCATTAAAACACAAAGGGAGTTGAAATTTCGAGACCCTTCTCCACTCCAGATATGCCAGGATCCGGCCTATGCAGGAAGTTCCCACTGGGTCTTGTAAGGAGCAGAATTGCTGTCCGCTCCTTACAAGGCCAGTAATGCAAAGAAGCAGGGAGGAGCCAGGGCCACCTAAGTTGGATCATAGGTACACACAGCAGATCAGGCTGTACAGTTAGTGATAGAAACTGGGATTAAGATTTATTAATTGGTAGGTAAGGTAGACGACTGAAAACTATTTTGTACATAAACATTCTCAAAATAAGCAGTACCTGCAGAATGAACCTCTGCTTGTGCACATACTCTTCATTTGTACACCCATGGGGGTGATCAATATACATATTAAAATATTGTACGCGTTCTTTCAGCTCCTCGTACAACTGTGCTACCTAAAATGCACATGAAAAAGTCAAAAACACTTAGATGAATTCATGTTACAAAGATATGGGGGGCATTTAGCTCATGTAGTTAATTCTTCTATTGAAACTCATGACCTCTCTCTTCCCCGCACCCCATCTTTCCCAAACTATCTAACTGCCACAGGTTTTTGCCTCTATTTCCTTATCTGAAAGAGCATTTCCAGTATTAATCACTGTTTTATATCTCTTATTAGGTCCATATTGGGACCGGTTCTGGGGGAGGTGGGACCAGTACAAACCGGACGGTCTGCACCTGGGCAGGACCGGAATCAATGTCCTAGGGGGAGTGTTTACTAGTGCTGTTGGGGAGGATTTAAACTAATATGGCAGGGGGATGGGAACCAATGCAGGGAGACAGAGGGAAACAAAAAGGAGGCAAAAGCAAAAGACAGAAAGGAGATGAGGAAAAGTGGAGGGCAGAGAAACCCAAGGCAAAGAACAAAAAGGGCCACTGTACAGCAAAATTCTAAAAGGACAAAGGGTGTTAAAAAAACAAGCCTGAAGGCTTTGTGTCTTAATGCAAGGAGTATCCGCAATAAGGTGGATGAATTAACTGTGCAAATAGATGTTAACAAATATGATGTGATTGGGATTACGGAGACGTGGCTCCAGGATGATCAGGGCTGGGAACTCAACATCCAGGGGTATTCAACATTCAGGAAGGATAGAATAAAAGGAAAAGGAGGTTGGGTAGCATTGCTGGTTAAAGAGGAGATTAATGCAATAGTTAGGAAAGACAATAGCTTGGATGATGTGGAATCTATATGGGTAGAGCTGCAGAACACCAAAGGGCAAAAAACGTTAGTGGGAGTTGTGTACAGACCTCCAAACAGTAGTAGTGATGTTGGGGAGGGTATCAAACAGGAAATTCGGGGTGCATGCAATAAAGGTGTAGCAGTTATAATGGGTGACTTTAATATGCACATAGATTGGGCTAGCCAAACTGGAAGCAATACGGTGGAGGAGGATTTCCTGGCGTGCATAAGGGATGGTTTTCTAGACCAATATGTCGAGGAACCAACTAGGGGGGAGGCCATTGTAGACTGGGTGTTGTGTAATGAGAGAGGATTAATTAGCAATCTCATTGTGCGAGGCCCCTTGGGGAAGAGTGACCATAATATGGTGGAATTCTGCATTAGGATGGAGAATGAAACAGTTAATTCAGAGACCATGGTCCAGAACTTAAAGAAGGGTAACTTTGAAGGTATGAGGCGTGAATTGGCTAGGATAGATTGGCGAATGATACTTAGGGGGTTGACTGTGGATGGGCAATGGCAGACATTTAGAGACCGCATGGATGAATTACAACAATTGTACATTCCTGTCTGGCGTAAAAATAAAAAAGGGAAGTTGGCTCAACCGTGGCTATCTAGGGAAATCAGGGATAGTATTAAAGCCAAGGAAGTGGCATACAAATTGGCCAGAAATAGCATCGAACCCAGGGACTGGGAGAAATTTAGAACTCAGCAGAGGAGGACAAAGGGTTTGATTAGGGCAGGGAAAATGGAGTACGAGAAGAAGCTTGCAGGGAACATTAAGGCGGATTGCAAAAGTTTCTATAGGTATTTAAAGAGAAAAAGGTTAGTAAAGACAAACGTAGGTCCCCTGCAGTCAGAATCAGGGGAAGTCATAACGGGGAACAAAGAAATGGCAGACAAATTGAACAAGTACTTTGGTTCGGTATTCACTAAGGAGGATACAAACAACCTTCCGATATAAAAGGGGTCAGAGGGTCTAATAAGGAGGGGGAACTGAGGGAAATCTTTATTAGTCGTGAAATTGTGTTGGGGAAATTGATGGGATTGAAGGCCGATAAATCCCCAGGGCCTGATGGACTGCATCCCAGAGTACTTAAGGAGGTGGCCTTGGAAATAGCGGATGCATTGACAGTCATTTTCCAACATTCCATTGACTCTGGATCAGTTCCTATCGAGTGGAGGGTAGCCAATGTAACCCCACTTTTTAAAAAAGGGAGAGAGAAAACAGGGAATTATAGACCGGTCAGCCTGACCTCAGTAGTGGGTAAAATGATGGAATCAATTATTAAGGATGTCATAGCAGCGCATTTGGAAAATGGTGACATGATAGGTCCAAGTCAGCATGGATTTGTGAAAGGGAAATCATGCTTGACAAATCTTCTGGAATTTTTTGAGGATGTTTCCAGTAAAGTGGACAAAGGAGAACCAGTTGATGTGGTATATTTGGACTTTCAGAAGGCTTTCGACAAGGTCCCACACAAGAGATTAATGTGCAAAGTTAAAGCACATGGGATTGGGGGTAGTGTGCTGACGTGGATTGAGAACTGGTTGTCAGACAGGAAGCAAAGAATAGGAGTAAACGGGTACTTTTCAGAATGGCAGGCAGTGACTAGTGGGGTGCTGCAAGGTTCTGTGCTGGGGCCCCAGCTGTTTACATTGTACATTAATGATTTAGACGAGGGGATTAAATGCAGTATCTCCAAATTTGCGGATGACACTAAGTTGGGTGGCAGTGTGAGCTGCGAGGAGGATGCTATTAGGCTGCAGAGTGACTTGGATAGGTTAGGTGAGTGGGCAAATGCATGGCAGATGAAGTATAATGTGGATAAATGTGAGGTTATCCACTTTGGTGGTAAAAACGGAGACACAGACTATTATCTGAATGGTGACAGATTAGGAAAAGGGAAAGTGCAACGAGACCTGGGTGTCATGATACATCAGTCATTGAAGGTTGGCATGCAGGTACAGCAGGCGGTTAAGAAAGCAAATGGAATGTTGGCCTTCATAGCGAGGGGATTTGAGTACAGGGGCAGGGAGGTGTTGCTGCAGTTGTACAGGGCATTGGTGAGGCCACACCTGGAGTATTATGTACAGTTTTGGTCTCCTAACTTGAGGAAGGACATTCTTGCTATTGAGGGAGTGCAGCGAAGATTCACCAGACTGATTCCCGGGATGGTGGGACTGACCTATCAAGAAAGACTGGATCAACTGGGCTTGTATTCACTGGAGTTCAGAAGAATGAGAGGGGACCTCATGGCAACGTTTAAAATTCTGACGGGTTTAGACAGGTTAGATGCAGGAAGAATGTTCCCAATGTTGGGGAAGTCCAGAACCAGGGGTCACAGTCTGAGGATAAAGGGTAAGCCATTTAGGACCGAGATGAGGAGAAACTTCTTCACCCAGAGAGTGGTGAACCTGTGGAATTCTCTACCACAGAAAGTAGTTGAGGCCAATTCACTAAATATATTCAAAAGGGAGTTAGATGAAGTCCTTACTACTCGGGGGATCAAGGGTTATGGCGAGAAAGCAGGAAGGGGGTACTGAAGTTTCATGTTCAGCCATGAACTCATTGAATGGCGGTGCAGGCTAGAAGGGCTGAATGGCCTGCTCCTGCACCTATTTTCTATGTTTCTATCTTTCTATGTTTCATATTCAGTCTTGAAAGGAGGTGACTATGGAGTCCAAGTATTTCTAATCATTCTTTATAACCCAGTCTTCTGATACGAGGGAGCAGTCTTGTGACCTTTAATGCAGTTTCCATGCCTCCATGTTTTGCTTGTGCCTCAGTGATGAATTCTGTGTTCAGTCCCAAGTTACAGCCTCACTGGAGCACCCAAATTACAAATGTACCGATTTAATTTTATAGGCCAGCATTCTGGTTATTAATTGCCACTCTTAGCATGGTTAATTTTAAGTTCCCCATCACTCCATGATCCCTTTCAGCTTCTCCACTAGCTCGTTCGATACTAATATTAAATACATCCTCCATTTCTTCTTCCAATGTGCAAGACCTTTTAGTTACTTGACCAATCTATTGTGCAATGCTGAATCCATATAATTTATCTAGATCAGAAAAATTAGGGGCCCCAGCACTGATCCCTGATGAACCCTACTCAGCATCTTCCTAGTCTGTCATCACTCCCTATCTGGTACCCAATGCCCCTTCTCTCTAAGCTGGTTCCTTATCCATCTTTGTGTTTTACGTAGGATACCTGCTGCTTTAAGTTTATGTAGCAGCCTTTCACGTAGAATTTTATCAAAGACTTTCTGGGATGTCACTTCCTCAAAAAAGTCAAGGAGAGTAGTGAGGCAGGATCTATGGTTTCACTGCCATTAACTAAGTTATTTTCCTATAGATCCTCCAGTAACTTTGTTCCTAATGGTCGATTCCATTATTTTATCAGCTACCAGTGTAAAGCTAATGAATTTGTCTCATCACCTTTCTTGAAAATAGGTACCCTTTACTACTTTCGCCTTTCCATCCAGTAGAATCTCTCTGTATTTGTTGACTTTCTCACTCATTATAACAACTTAGTAACAGTTTCAAGCAGAAGGCCCCTGTTCCATCGAGACCACCTATCCATAGAATTCCCTTCGTGCATATCTAATAGCTCTGAATCCTATTGTTAATAAGAACCTGTCTTAGTTCCTTCTTGAAATCCATTATGGTTTCTTGTTCCACCACCCGTGCCGCTAATCTGTTCCATATACTTGCCACTCTCAGTATTCCCTATTTTATTTTGTTGTTCTTAGTTTGTAAAATGTGACCTCGTGCTTAAATTTTGTACATGGCAGAAAAGATAATTTGGATCTAATTTGTCTAATAAACCTTTCATTATCTTAAACACGTCTATCACATTCCCCCTCAGTCTTCTCTTTTCGAGAGAAAGACCTAGGGTAGTCAATATTTCCTCGTATATCGTTCGCTTATGTTCTGAGATCAGCCATGTAGCCATTCTCTGCACCCCTTCAAATAATTGAACATCCTTTTTGTAATAGGAAGACGAAAATTGTACTCAGTACTTCAGATATGGTTTCATCAAGGGCAAATTCTGTTTCAAAACAGCCTCTCCATATTTATATGGTATGCCCCTTGCTACATTTTATGTTACTTGCATTTTTTAAATAAGAGTTTGGAAACATTGTGCTGATGGTTTTAGTAGCCTGCCTGCATTAAAGGCGCTATATGCATATAAGTTGTTGTTGTTATCTACTAAAACCCCGAGATCATTCTTCTGTTATGAACATTCAGAACATTGTAGATTTCACACCATCCCTGGAGGTTTTGAGCACTTTCCACCTATCTAGCAGGTCCATGCAGAGGTTTTGTGGAACTGCCTACTAGAGTCTTCTCTAGTGAATAGTACTAGGAAGTAATCATTTAGTACTGTTACTGGTTTTAGTTCATGCTCCCTTTAAACCTTGTTAGCATCCATAAAGGATCTCAATTCTTTGACAACCCTCATTACAATACTGGAAGAATTTTTTATTGCTAATTTCACTTTGACAGCGATGCCCATTTCTGTCTCAAAGTTTTTTTTAAAAAAAGGATTTTGTTTCGTTTTCTTCGCCTTATTCCCTGCAGGCTTATGCGAGCTTGCCTTGCTTACTTATTTCTTTTTCATTTCCATCACTGGTTTACACATCAGTGCCAAACTCAATACTCAACAATCTCCTCACTTACAGTAGAAACTTTTTTTGGCAGCAACTACAATTATTATATTCCTTTACTGCACTAAATACTTGTTTGATCTTCACCTGGAATGTGTAAAATGTGTTTGTAAGCACCCTGTGCCACTTAGTTTGGATTGCATTATCAAATGAATAATGTGTGGTCTAAAAACTAGTAAATGAGGTTCTTATCATCCAGGTATTGGCTGAGCATGAGATCTAGCTTGACTGTAATTGTGCTGACTGGCTCTTCAGCAGTGGACGGTAGTACAGTGGTTATGTTACTGGACTAGAAATCATAAAATCATAGAAGTTTACAGCACGGAAGGAGGCCATTTCGGCCCATCATGTCCGTGGCGACCAACAAGAGGCTAGCCAGCCTAATCCCACTTTCCAGCTCTCGGTCCATAACCCTGTAGGTTACGGCACTTTAAGTGCATATCCAAGTACTTTTTAAATGTGGTGAGGGTTTCTGCCTCCATCACCCTTTCAGGCAGTGAGTTCCAGACCCCCACAACCTCCTGCGTGAAGAAATTTCCCCTCAAATCCCCTCTAAACCTTCGACCAATTACTTTAAATTTATTCCCCTAGTTGTTGACCACTCTGCTAAGGGAAATGGCCCTTTCTATCCACTGTATCTAGGCCCTCAATTTTATACACCTCAATGAATTCTCCCCTCTGCCTCTTCTGTTGCAAGGAAAACAAACCCAACCTTTTCAATCTGTCCTCATAGCTAAGATTCACTACTCCCGGCAATATCCTCGTAAATCTCCTCTATACCCTCTCCAGTGCAATCACATCAGAGAGCTGTGGAAGCTGGGACATTGAATAAATTTAAGACAGAAATAGACTGTTTCTTAAACGATAAGGGGATAAGGGGTTATAGGGAGTGGGCAGGGAAGTGGAGCAGAGTCCATGATCAGATCAGCCATGATCTTATTGAATGGCGGAGCAAGATCGAGGAGCCGTATGGCCTACTCCTGTTCCTATTTCTTATGTTCTTATGTCCTTTTGTAATGCAGTGACCAGAACTGCACGCAGTACTCCAGCTGTGGCCTAACCAGTGTTTTATACAGTTCAAGCATATCTTCCCTGCTCGTGTATTCTATGCCTTGGTTAATAAAGGCAATTAAATTTGGCCATTAATCTCTGGCTCTGTGAGTGGGTGCGGGGTTTGCTGCTGTGATTGGCGGGTGGACAATTGGTCAGTATATAAGGAATATGAAGTGCAGTGAATGTTTGTGGTGGAGGTGCATCAAGAGATCGTGATGGAGCAGTGGTGAGAGATTGCGGCAAATGTCTGTGGCGAAGGAGCAGCGAGAGATCATGGCGGAGGTGTGGCAAATGAGGGCACGGGGCCCAGAAGAACCGAGGGCCCAGCCCACACTGTGATGTGTGTGCGCACTAGGTCCATGCAGCAGAGCAGGTCTCCAGTCGTCCTGGTTGATCCTTGCGACTGGATAAAGGCCTCGCTCTGTCAAGCATGTGTGGTGGCTGATGTGTAACGGTCACCACACGTTAAAAAAATCCATGCACAGGCATCTTCTACCCCGTCAATTGGAGCTCAGAACTGGAATATCGGGTCCTTCATTGAAACATCTGTGAACCCATGTGGAAGCAAGTCATCCTCGTTCGAGGGACCACTTACGATGATGATAAATTGAGCCCCTCACCATGTTTGAATAGGGGGATGCTATCCAAGCTCATTTATGAAGACTGGCCACTTGACAAGGCATCAAAGGATTGCAAATGAAACTACCACATACATTGCCTTCAACAGATAAGAACATAAGAAATAGGAGCAGGGGTAGGCCATTTGGCCCCTTGAGCCTGCTCCGCCATTTAATAAGATCACGGCTGATCTGATCATGGACTCAGCTGCACTTCCCTGTCCGCTCCCCATAACCCTTTATTCCCTTCTCGCTCAAAAATCTGTCTATCTCCGCCTTAAAATATATTCAATGACCCAGCCTCCACAGCTCTCTGGGACTGAGAATTCCATAGATTTACAACCCTCAGAAGAAATTCCTCATTTCAGTTTTAAATGGGCAGCCCCTTATTCTGAGATTATGTCCCCTCGTTTTCGTTTCCCCATGAGTGGAAATATCCTCTCTGCATCCACCTTGTCGAGCCCCCTCATTATCTTATATGTTTCCATAAGATTACCTCTCATTCTTCTGAACTTCAATGTGTATAGGCCCAAAGTACTCCATCCAAGACGAGAGAAAAAGTTGGAAGATTTGTTTTAAACTGCACTTATGAACATAGTTACTCTCCAATCAATTCTTAATTAAATGATGAGTGTGTATTATTTTATTAATACTACAAACGTTACCATTGTATCAGGAAATTGAATGTAAGGATGTTAGTTATCCATAAAGCAATTTTCCCAGGACAGATGAGATCCCTAGAAGACTTTTGCAGCATTAAGAGTGTTCTGCTGCCCAGGTGCTTTGCCTACCTGGGTGAAGATACTCCACCTGTGGGTCACACCACTTCCATTCTTGTTAGAACACCTCTCCTCCCCTTACTGGGGCCACACAACCCTTCCCCTGCTTCTCCTCAATTCAGACAACTACACAGAAAGACAAGACAAATCCCTTTTCTTTTTTCTAATTCCCATAATTAGATATCCATTCCTTCCACCCATCGCCGCAATACCAGAATTGCAGAAAGAAATGGCCCACAGACAAGGTGACACAACATTAACTTCAGTGCTAGTTCTGCTACTATTTTCTTCCCGAAAAGGAGCATATTGTTGTTGTAAAGCACTCCAATACCCTTTCAGTGAGTTAAGGAAATTGGCAACTGAGGAGGAGAGGTATGAATGGCCCTTTGATATTGGAAACAAGTCTGGCTCTCTGAATGGAAGATTAGAGCTACCAAATAATTAGTAAACCACTACATATTAACTCTGTTTATTGTAATTTAATAGTCCATAACAATAAACTCACCTCTTTTATTCTTTTTATCTGGATGTAATTTGATTTTCCCCATTCTAACTCAGCCTGCGTCATATCAACAACAGTTAGAATATGTTCATATGAGTTTATAAAGTCATAATTTAATAGTGAGTCGTAAAACATCAAAACATTGGATTATGAATAAGAATCAAAAATGTCAAAAGTTAAAGTCAGGTTAATAGGGCTATACACTTTTTTTATAAATTGCATCTGTTGTATGGAGCTGCAAAGTTGGACGGATCCTATGAAATTCAAGGAATTTTATAATGTTCTACAATTACTTTTAAGAGATGTTGCTAAATTTCATGGGGTCATCCTGATTTCACAGACTCCACATAACAAATGCAGCCCAAGAAAATCAGACAGTCTTACAATTATGGATATGTGGGTATACCATTATTAATTAAGCTGGGGACAAACTATATGATTGAAGGAGAAGACCATCAACCTACCTTCAATAGCCATTGACTGTATAGCTCTTTTTCTCCTCACAAATCAAAGTGCACAATGTAGCAATGAAAACAGCATGTCCTGGTCTACCTTTAAACCACTTCCACAAGACTAAGTGGTATTGAATATCACAAACAAATTCACTGCAGTGTCAATATTAATGAATTAAGTACACTTTAAAACAATATCTCTGCTTAAATTTTACAAACATATTAAAATATAACAGAAATTGACCAGTTGCCATCAATGTACATTAGAACAGAACAAGAGCAATTAAGTCCGTGCAACTCCAAGTTGTGTTTTACACATACTTATTTTTAGGCTACTGTTTTGTTAAAATTCTGTACTCCTCCAATCTCCATTTGGCTTTCCATGACTCCCTTCCCCATCCATGCACCTTCAATTGCGAGTGGATAGATGACTAGTAGACTACAAAGAAATCTCCTCTGATTTGGATTGCTTGCAGGAATGAAAATTCTGATGGTAGGCCTTTTCAACCTCCGTTGTCCATGCACTGATGGTGCTCCCATCGTAATGTCAAATAGGAAATTCCAGAATTTTGGTTGAACATGGATGAAGGATGTCCAAATCAGGATGGTTTGTGACTTGGAGGGAAACTTGGAGGTGACTGTAATGCCATGATCTTTCTGCTCATCCGTCTGTGGGAAAGATCGCAGGGCTGTGGGTAGAGGATGAAAGCTTGGTGTGCTGCTGCAGTGCATCCTGTAGATAGCACATACTGCAGTCAACGTATACTGGTGGTGGAGTGATCGATATTTGTCTCGTAGCAGATGCACCGATAAAACAGAATGCTCTAGCCTCGTCGGTGTTGAGCTTCTATGGCAGACCAATTGAACAAGTACTTTGGTTCAGTATTCACTAAGGAAATAAAAGGGGTCAGAAGGTCTAGTAAGGAGGAACTGAGGGAAATCCTTATTAGTCGGGGAAATTGATGGGATTGAAGGCCGATAAATCCCCAGGGCCTGATGGTCTGCATCCCAGAGTACTTGGAAATAGCAGATGCATTGACAAGTCATTTTCCAACATTCCATAGACTCTGGATCAGTTCCTATGGAGTGGAGAGTAGCCAATGTAACCTCACTTTTTAAAAAAGGAGCGAGAGAAAACAGGGAATTATAGACCGGTCAGCCTGACATCGATAGTGGGTAAAATGATGGAATCAATTATTAAGGATGTCATAGCAGCGCATTTGGAAATAGGTAATATGATAGGTCCAAGTCAGCATGGATTTGTGAAAGGGAAATCATGCTTGACAAATCTTCTGGAATTTTTTGAGAATGTTTCTCGTAGAGTGGACAAGGGAGAACCAATTGATGTGGTGTATTTGGACTTTCAGAAGGCTTTCGACAAGGTCCCATGCAAGAGATTAATGTGCAAAGTGTTAAAGCACATGGGATTGGGGGCAGTGTGCTGACGTGGTTTGAGAACTGGTTGTCAGACAGGAAGCAAAGAGTAGGAGTAAATGGGTACTTTTCAGAATGGCAGGCAGTGACTGGTGGGGTACCGCAAGGTTCTGTGCTGGGGCCCCAGCTGTTTACATTGCACATTAATGATTTAGACGAGGGGATTAAATGTAGTATCTCCAAATTTGCAGATGACATTAAGTTGGATGGCAGTGTGAGCTGCGAGGAGGATGCTATGAGGCTGCAGAGTGACTTGGATAGGTTAAGTGAGTGGGCAAATGCATGGCAGATGAAGTATAATGTGGATAAATGTGAGGTTATCCACTTTGGTGGTAAAAAGAGAGACAGACTATCATCTGAATGGTGACAGATTAGGAAAAGGGGGGGTGCAATGAGACCTGGGTGTCATGGTACATCAGTCATTGAAGGTTGGCATGCAGGTACAGCAGGCGGTTAAGAAAGCAAATGGCATGTTGGCCTTCATAGCGAGGGGATTTGAGTACAGGGGCAGGGAGGTGTTACTGCAGTTGTACAGGGCCTTGGTGAGGCCACACCTGGAGTATTGTGTACAGTTTTGGTCTCCTAACTTGAGGAAGGGCATTCTTGCTAATGAGGGAGTGCAGCGAAGGTTCACCAGACTGATTCCCGGAATGGTGGGACTGACATATCAAGAAAGACTGGATCAACTGGGCTTGTATTCACTGGAATGCAGAAGAATGAGAGGGGATCTCATAGAAACGTTTAAAATTCTGACGGGTTTGGACAGGTTAGATGCAGGAAGAATGTTCCCAATGTTGGGGAAGTCCAGAACCAGGGGACACAGTCTAAGGATAAGGGGGAAGCCATTTAGGACCGAGATGAGGAGAAACTTCTTCACCCAGAGAGTGGTGAACTTGTGGAATTCTCTACCACAGAAAGTTGTTGAGGCCAATTCACTAAATATATTCAAAAAGGAGTTAAATGTAGTCCTTACTACTAGGGGGATCAAGGGGTATGGCAAGAAAGCAGGAATGGGGTACGGAAGTTGCATGTTCAGCCATGAACTCATTGAATGGTGGTGCAGGCTTGAAGGGCCGAATGGCCTACTCCTGCACCTATTTTCTATGTTTCTTGCATTTTAGTGCAGCCGCATCCATCCAGGTGAATGGCAAGTATTCCATCACATTCCATCTTGACTTGAGCCTTTTAGATAGTAGAAGGATTTCAGGGATCAGATGAGCAAGCCCCTTATCACAGAATACCCAGTGTTGATATTCTTGGTCAAACTCTTGATTGTGAGGGACTTGACTGTGGTGATGGCATTGAAGGTCACGGGGAGGTAGTTGGTACTTTAACTGCTGGAGATAATCATTGCCTGGTGCTTATGTGGTACAACTGTTACCTGCATTTGTCACTTTATCCCATCAGTCTGTGTTTGATTAAAAACCTGAATAAAAGGACAGTGTGCCAACCTAATTCTAACTTTAAAAGTTTTCCATCTTGATCAAATATAATTTCATTTTTGAAGTGCTCCATTTCATTAGTCAGTGAATCTAGTACAATATCAATGTAGTGTCAGTCTTATTATAATTCATAAGATTAAATGTAATGCATGAATATGTTTCAGCTTGCTAAGAAAAACTGATTTTGAAAATGAAACAACATGATAAATGGTTGCAAAATACTGGAATGCTAAGTTAAAAAAATAAAGACTGCAACGTGCACTAACCCTGGGAAATCTCAGCTGTCCTTGTTCTCTGCAAGTACGCCAAGCCTATGACAAAAATTCATAAAAAGGTTAATAAATCATTTGCAACTTAATCTTATGATACTCAAAAGGTATAGAACACAGAAGCTGGATTCAGAAGGAATGATCGTAGTTGGCTGAGTAATCAAGACCATTAGAAGGCACGGGAGAATGGCACGATCGAGGGGTGGCTGCTTCACCAAAGTGGTCATTATTTATGTCTGAACCTTGATGTTGAGTCAACAGGCTATTCGACTTCAGGAGAAGGGGAGGGAATAACCATCGAGGCCAATGCTATTCTCTCTTTATATCTACGTATGTGCACTTCCTGCAGAAAATCTGAATAGCAATTAGGAGAGTGAGCTTGAACCAACCTTCTGCCCAGTGGAAGTGCCCCAGCTGAAATCAGATAACTCGAACCTGGGATTTTCTTAATCTGTATGCCTCAAATTCTGAGTTACAAGGCTACCAAAATTAAGTTCCTAACTTTTCATGGTGTATTTTTCTCAAACAATTCAGCTGTGCTCACTATTACATTGAGATGGATAATATGAAGTATAGATCTTAAGGGGTTAATTGACCGTTGAAAGTATTAGAGTGGGTGAAAGCAATTTCTAAATTTGATATGGCAGGGAAGTAATGTTTTATCTTATTACATGACTTATGTAATAAACAGTGCAAGTTTGCAGACGTAATTTTGTGAGTGGTTATTTTATTACCTTGAATGCATTCACAAGTGCAATGCAATCACTTAATGTTCCATCTGAATACTCCATTTTATTCCTACACAAACACAAATTACAATTAAAACACAATGATCTAATCTAAGACATTCAGATATGCACATTTACACACAGTCATATTAGATTTACATCTGTATGCATTCTGTCTGCACCACTTGACTTCCTGTTAGCATGTGTTGGTCACATTGTGTGTGTTTTTTCCCCCCTAATTGTAAATTCCTAGATCCACATTTTATAACCCTAACCCTAAACTTTGTTAAAGTTTTACCTGAAGGCTTCAAAATATCCCAAAAGCCCGGGCTTGAAGTTAATTATTTTTGCCCAGAGGTGAATGTGGATTGTGCAGACTGAACAGGCGCAGTGTACCTAATTTCCCAGGATCCATCAGTATTAGCCAGCTAAACTGCAGAATCTATTTTCTTCAGTTTCTGCTCAAAATCTTTTCAAAATAATTAGAATAAATGCTAGAGAACAAATTCAAAATCTTGAGGCAAATTTAACAGTTTTGTTTTAAAATAAAGAAGCTGTGTGTGTCAGAGAGAGAATACACACCTATTGTCGACTTTTGTTTTTGTTCTATCAACGAGGGAGGAGAGAGGGGATAGGGAGGGAGGGAGGGGGAGAGAGCGAGAGAGAGCGAGAGAGAGCGAGAGAGAGCGAGAGAGAGAAAGTATTATATAAAATGACATGGTCCAATTAATGGAAATGGAAAAAATAGTGGAATAAGGAGTTCTCACTGAGGTACATTGTTGGAACAGAGCTTTAACCGAGATGAGCACAAAATTCACAAAAAAAAAACTTGTTTTGCACAAAATATTTTTGAACAAAGAAAAATCCTCTCCTCACTCATTCTAGGGTGTACAGTCTTATCTAATTACCCCCTGTAAAAGCCAGAGAGATTCTAATTCTTATTATTTTCTTATCTTTCCCCACCCCTCTCAACTAGCATTAGTAACTTATTGTGCAGGGTGGGTAATTATTGCTGCAAACCTGTATCCCACCATTCTACATAAGAACATAAGAAATAGGAGCAGAAGGCCATTTGGCCCCTCGAGCCTGCTCCGCCATTCAATAAGATCATGGCTGATTCTGTGCTACCCATTAGTTCAACAGTGCAGTTACATTCCAAATTTGCTTCTATTTTTTTTGTGATCCTTCCTTTATGAACAATTTGCATTTATATAGCACCTTTAATGTAATAAAATGTTCCAAAGAGCCTCACAGGAGCATTAGCAAACAAAAATTGACGACGAGCCACGTAAGGAGATATTAGGGCAGACAAAGAGGTAGGTTTTAAGGAGCATCTTAAAAGGAGGAAAGAGAGGTACAGAGGCAGAGAGATTTAGAGAGGGAATTCCAGAGCTTAGGGCCGAGGCAGCTGAAGGCACGGGCGGCAATGGTGAAGCAACTAAAATCGGGATGCGCAAGAGGCCAGAATTGAGTGCAGATATCTCAGGGTTGTAAGGCTGGAGGAGGTTGCAGAGATAGAGAAGGGTGGAAAACACGAATGAGTATTTTAAAATCGAGCGTTGCTTAATGTAGGAGCCAATGTAGGTCAACGAACACAGGAGGTGATGGGTGAACAGATGCAAGTTAGGATACAGGCAGCAGAGTTTTGGATGACCTTAAGTTTATGGAGGGTGAAAGATGAGAGTCTGGCCAGGAGTGCATTGGAATAGTCAAGTCTAGAGATAATAATGGCATGGTTGTGGGTTTCAGCAGATGAGCTGAGGCAGGAGCGGAGCCGGGCGATGTACTGAGGTAGAAATAGGTGGTCTTAGTGATGGCACGGATATGTGGCCAGAATACGACACTAAGATTGTGAACAGACTGGCTCAGCCAGGGAGAGGGATGGAGTCGGTGGTGGGGACCAAAGACAATGGCTTCAGTCTTCCCAATATTTAGATGGTAGGATATTTCTGCTCATCCAGTGCTGGATGGTGGGCAAGCAGTGAGGAGACAGTGTAGGGGTCGAGAGAGATCAGCATACATGTGAAACCGGACTGTCTTTTCGGATGATGTCGCTGGGAGACAGCATATAGATGAAAAATAGGTGAAAGGTCAAGGATAGAGCCTTGGGGGACACTTGGGATAACAGTGCGGGAGCGGGAAGAGAATCCATTGCAGGCGATTCTCTGACTACGACTGGATAAATAAGGACGGAACCAGACACGTGCAATCCCACCCAGCTGGACGACGGTGGAGAGGCGTTCGAGGAGGATGGGGTGGTCAACAATGTCAAAGACTGCGGACAGGTCGAAAAAGACAAGAAGGGATAGTTTACCTTTGTCACAGTCACATAGGATGTAATTTCTGACTTTGGTAAGAGCCGTTTCAGTACTGTGGCATGGGTAGAAATTTGATTGGAGGGATTCAAACATGGAGTTCTGGGAAAGATAGGGTTGAATTTGAGAGGTGACAAAACAAATGAGAACAAATGAGGTTGGAGGTGGGAGAGTAGTTTGCAAGAACAGAGGGGGGTCAAAGGCTGTATTTTTTTTTGAGAGGGGTGATGGTGTTTGAAAGTAAAGGGACAGTACCTTAGAAGAGAGAACCATTAACAATATCAGCCAAGAATGGAAGTTGGGTGGCCAGCAATTTAGAGGGGCTGGGTCCGTGGACAAGATAAGCTCACAGGAGATAGGAGAGAAACTAGAGAAAGATGTGAGTTCAGGGCTAGGGTAGGGGGGAACTTTAGAGGAAGTTTGGCCCGGTGGGCTGGGGGGGGGGGGCGGGGGAAAGAGAAGAGAGAGGGGGAAGCAGCAGAGGCAACTGAACGGATCATCCCAGTCTTAGAGACAAAGAAGTTCATGAGCTTCTCGCACTTGGAGGCGAGGGTGGAGGAACATTCTAATAGTTTAGCACCCTTTTCTCTCCCGATCCCTTTTCCTCTTCCATTCCTAACCCCCACCCTAAAAGAAATTCAAATTTACCGGTATCCTTCAAGGTGCTGCTTGAAAGGCATTGCAAAAAAGTTTTTCAGTGAAAGAGCAGCAGCTGGAAAGGAAAGTTGCAGTTTATTAAAATCAGTTTCAGAAAGTCGGTCAAAGTTTTGTTCCTTGGATTTTAGATTATAGTTTAGCAAATGTAATACTCCATCTGTATTTCTACATTCTTACCGATAATTAGGCACTCCTCTAAACACCCAAACACATGTCCTAAAACTACAAGTTTTCCTAATTGGAGATCCACAGGCAAACATGCCAATACTTTTCCCAAGAATGTCATATCTCCATCATACGGGTTTTCTACTCCTTTCGTTTCAATAGAAAGTGCTCCCACCTTTATAAATAAAAAGACAAAACAGCCATATTAGTGTTTTTCACCAGTGAAGGAAACACTGTAAGTATCGTGACTATTTTCTGATTTTTAAAAAAACTACTGCACAAAACAAATCCTTTATATTAGATTTTTGGCATTAAGTGAAAAGATTCACTATAATAGGTCAGTATTCAGGGACTGATGAGCTACTTGCCTCTTTCAGTAGCAGGACTGTGCGTTCAATGTCTCGCAGATTTGGTGGAGATAAGGCAGAAGCCAACAAAGCTCTTGGTTCTCCCATATCCAGTAATTTGACTTTCAGTACACTATTGCCCAATGGGCAGCGCTAAGAAATTTACAGAGAAACACAAATGTTTATGGGTTTTTTTCTCATTACCTATATGTACCTTATAACTTAAATGAAAAATCATCTAACTGCAAAAAAATTTGTAGAGCCTTTTGTAATGGATGTGTAATTACAGAAATTTACACACTGCTTCTGACAGGCACCTAATGCATTTCATGCGACAATACTGGAGTCATAATGTAAAATTTCAAAATATTTTTTCTAAAAAATGAGCATTTAATATGTGTTAAATAAGCCAATACTACTTAGTGTTTAATAACTGAATAAAGCAAGAACACTTGTCAGTCCCATTTTAAAGTGAAAGCAGATATGCAGGACAATGTGTTTTTCTTGGAAAAGAAGCTTTTACCTGCATCTCTGGTACTGCATGATCAGGGATGCAGTGTGTCCAGAAATCATACGTCACTAATCGATAACAGTATCCTTTTGAAACACGACCAGCACGTCCTATTTAAGGTGTAAATGACAACTTGCTTGAAAAATGAGAATGAAGCAATTTCTCTTTTCAAAATCTAATATTGCATTATAGCTGTTGTGTCCTTACACACTACAGCAAATCAACACGAGGCACATACTGGAGACAAGGTCACTTTGTGACCTGTACCTTTATTCACAGGACCAAGAAGTGATGACCCTGCGTGGGACCTCCCTTTATATACCTGGATGACCAGGTGAGGAGTGTCTCCCACAAGTTCACCCACTGTGATCAAGGTGTGCATTTCTCAGGTGTGTACAGTGTTGTTACATGAAGGTTACAGTTATGTGAGGTTACAACATGACAATAGCATTCAAGCAATACGGAATTTCTCCTAATTTCATGCTGTATCCCATGTCTTTATTGCATTTAATAATCTTTCAAATGAGATGTTAGAGGTCCCGTCTGGCTGTCAGGTAAAAGTAAAAGATCCCACAGTACTCTCTGAAGAGAGTTCGTCCATGTACTAGTCAACAATAATACTCTAAAATATCACCAAAACAGATTAACTGGTCATTTATCTCATTTGATATTTGTGGGACATTGCTATGCACAATTGGCTACCTTGTTTACCTGCATAACAGTGACAAACTTCAGAAGTAATTAATTCGCTGTAAAGTGCTTTGGGAAACCCTGCGGATATGAAATATGCTATTTTAAATGCAAGTTCTTAACTAGTTCCTTTATTCTAATAATGCTTGAGCAATTATTTGAATGGAAATATTTGAAACATCAACAAGGCCATCCAGATATGTAACCTATTTTAATCTCTTGTGTAATTCACCACACACTGAAACCCAGACCCATTACATATTTAGTGGACAATTGATCTAATTGATAAAAGTTTGATTGGAATTCATTAAGTGGTCTAGTAGCTCAACCAATAAAGCCTCGACTCCCAACAAAAAGACATCAAGCTCAAGTCTTGTAGATGAAGGAAGGCTCCAGAACTGAAAATTATGCTGTTTTCCCAAAAAAACATTTGATAATTTTAAAACTGGCCTTTCTTACCTTTCCTCTGATTACAGCTCATCTTTGAAGCCCAACTCAAGCGAAGGCTCTGGTAGTTTGTGTCATCATCACAAACCAGAATACGAGTCAAACAAAAGTCTATCACTAGCATTGTAAGAAGAAGAAAGAATATTTACAATGCTGAACAAAACTAATTTTCAGATAGAACCCACAAATAATGCCCTTAGCTTTGATTAATAAGGTTATTTTAACATATATACAATATATAGTTCAAAACTAAACCAATAGTACATACTTAATTGGCCCTTTTATAGATATTCATTACTGTTTAAGCTACCTATTTGTGATTATTACTAAAATTTGATGTACCTCTCTACTGGATGACAAAAGAACAATTGGAAGGAGACAAGCCCTACCTGCTTGATAAACATCAAAACTGGATAAACATTTGTCCAGGTTTTTCTATCAACATCGTAAGTCTATAAGGTCCTCTAGGGCCCTGAATATGCTGTAACACATTTTTTTTTGTAGAGGTCCATCTTTTTCTGTGTCGAGGGAAAAACCTTAAACTGCAGAATGACAGAGGTGGCAAGGTCCCAGAGATGGAAACAACCAACGTAAGTGAAGCATCTAAATCCAAACTGTTATGTATTTAACCCTTGGCAACCCACACCACCATCAGAGGGCCTACCTGTTAAGAGTCCCAAGGGATCCCAGCATTCCTTGGGATCACTGTATATAAGCAGATCACCCACGCAGTACCTGCACTCTGGAGTCTTATTAAAGGGGCTAAGGTCACACTTACTCATTGCTCACAGTCCTCAGTTTCATCCTTTGTTATGAGTGTATCAATTGGTGACGAGATAACGAACAACCGCGCGAAAATGCAAAGAACAGTTGATATCCTGGAGAAATTCTCAGAAGGGGACAATTGAGAGGCCTTCGTGGAGAGACTCGACCAATACTTTGTGGCCAACAAGCTGGAAGGGGACGAGAATGCTGCCAAACGAAGGGTGATCCTCCTTACCGTCTGTGGGGCAACAACCTATGGCCTCATGAAAAATCTTCTAGCTCCGGTAAAACCAACAACTAAATGCTATGAAGAATTGTGTACACTGGTCCGGGAGCACCTAAATCCTAAGGAAAGCGCTTTGATGGCGAGGTATCGGTTCTACACGTGTCAATGGTCGGAGGGCCAGGAAGTGACAAGCTACGTCGCCGAACTAAGGCGCCTCGCAGGACATTGTGAATTTGATGCATTCCTAGAACAAATGCTGAGAGACATTTTTGTGCTTAGCATTGGCCATGAGGTAATCCTTCGCAAACTATTGACTGTTGAAACTCCGAATCTGATCAAAGCCATAACAAGTGTCCACAAGTGACAACACCAAACAAATTTCGCAGCATAAAGAGGTTTCGGCCAGTACTGTGCATAAAGTAACGTCGTTTTCGAGCAGGAATATACATGCAGAAGGTTCACGCCGGCTGCTGCACGACCTCAGATGACCCAGAGTCCGCCATCAATCGTTAATGCGAGGCAGTTAACACCTTGTTGGCGCTGTGGAGGCAATCATCGGGCCCATCAACGCTGCTTCAAGAATTATGCGTGCAACGGCTGCAGAACAATGGGACACCTCCAGCGAGTGCACAGGCGAGCTGCAAACCCTGCAAACCACCACGTTGCAGAGGAAGATCAATCCACTGTGGATCGGGCTGAATTGGAGACTCGAACCGAGGAGGCAGAAGTGTACGGGATACACACCTTCACCATGAAATGTCCACCAATAATGTTGAAAGTTGAACTGAACGGAATTCCAGTATCCATGGAACTGGACACGGATGCGAGTCAGTCCATAATGAGCAAAAAGGCCTTTGACAGGCTGTGGTGCAACAAGGCACACAGGCTTAAGCTCAGCCCCATTCACACCAAGCTAAGAACATACACCAAGGGACTGATCTCTGTAATTGGCAGTGCAGATGTCAAAGTATCCTATGATGGAGCAGTGCACGAACTCCCACGCTGGATTATGCCAGGGGGATGGCCCCACACTGTTTGGCAGAAGCTGGCTGGGAAAAATCCGCTGGAACTGGGACAACATCCGAGTGCTTTCGTCCATCGACGACGCCTCGTGTGCCCAGGTTCTGAGCAGATTTCCATTGTTGTTCAAGCCAGGCATGGGAAGCTTCTCGGGGACGAAAGTTTAGATCTGTTTGGTTCCCGATATGCGACCCAACCACCACAAGGCACGGACGGTACCGTATATGATATGTGAGAAAGTGGAAATTGAGCTGGACAGGCTGCAGTGAGAAGGCATCATCGCGTCTTCAATGAGTGGGCCAGTTCGATTGTCCCGGTACTTAAAGGTGACGGCACGGTCAGAATTTGTGGGGACTATAAAGTAACGATTAACCGTTTTTCGCTACAGGACCAGTACCCACTACCCAAGGCAGACAAACTATTTGCGACCCTGGCTGGAGGGAAGACGTTCACCAAGTTGGACCTGACCTCGGTCTACATGACGCAGGAGCTGGAGGAATCTTCGAAAGGCCTCACCTGCATCAACACGCACAAAGGTCTGTTCATCTGTAAGAGATGCCCGGTCGGCCGCGGCAATCTTCCAACGGAACATGGAGAGCCTGCTAAAGTCGGTCCCTCGCACCGTGGTTTTCCAGGACGACATACTGGTTACAGGTCGGGACACCATTGAGCACTTGAAGAATCTGGAAGAGGTTCTTAGTCGGTTGGATCATGTGGGACTCAGGTTGAAACGCTCGAAGTGTGTTTTCCTGGCGCCGGAGGTCAAGTTCTTGGGAAGAATAATCGCATTAGACCCACTGACGCCAAGACGGAGGCCATCAAGAACGCGCCGAGACCACAGAACGCGAAGGAGCTGCAGTCGTTCCTGAGACTCAACTATTTCAGTAATTTCCTACCCGGGTTAAGCACCTTGCTAGAACCCTAAATGTGCTACTGTCCAAGGGAGACGACTGGGTATGGGGGAAATCACAAGAGACTGTCTTTGAGAAAGCCAGAAATCTGTTGTGTTCAAACAAGCTGCTTGTCCTGTATAACCCATGTAAACAGTCAGTGCTAGCTTGCGCTACGTCGTAACACACACCCGACCCCGTTTGACAACAGGTTAACGAATCGGGGATTTTGCAACCGGTCGCTTATGCGTCCAGGAGTCTGTCCAAGGCCGAACGGGCCCACAGCATGACTGAAAAAGAGGCTCTGGCGTGCGTTTACGGGGTGAAAAGAAATGCAACAGTACTTGTTTGGCCTCAAGTTTGAACTTGAAACTGACCACAAGCTGCTAACATTGTTATTCTCTCAGAGCAAATGGATTAACGCCAATGCCTCTGCCCGCATCCAAAAATGGGCGCTCACGCTGTCGGCATACAACTATGTAATCCGCCACAGAGAACTGCGCTGATGCTCTCAGTTGGCTACCATTGCCCGCCACCGGGGTGGAAATGGCATAGCCTGCAGACTTGCTCATGGTAATGGATGCAATCGAAAACAAAAAGTCATCCGTTACGGCCCGCTAGATCAGGACCTGGACCAGCCAAGATCCTTTACTGTGCTTGGTAAAAAAAAAAACTGTGTCCTCCATGGGAGCTGGTCCAGCATCCCAGCGGAGATGCAGAAGGCGATTAAGCAGTTCCACAGGCGCAAAGACGAAATGTCCTTGCAGGCGGACTGTCTGTTGTGGGGTAATCGTGTGGTCTTGCCCAAGAAGGACAGAGAAACATTCATTTGTGACCTGCACAGCACCCACCCAGGCATTGCAATGATGAAAGCAATTGCCAGATCCCATGTATGGTGGCCTGGCATCGACTCAGATTTAGAGTCATGTGTGCACCAGTGCAACACTTGCTCTCAGCTAAGCAATGCACCCAAAGAGGCACCGCTAAGTTTGTAGTCTTGGCCCTCCAAACCGTGGTCGAGGATCCACGTGGACTATGAGGGCCCATTTCCAACAAAAGGTTCTTGGTTGTCATGGATGCTTATTCAAAATGGATTGAATGTGTAATAACGTCTGTAAGCACATCCACGGCCACCATCGAAAGCCTATGAGCCACGTTTGCTACACACGGCCTGCCTGATATC
Source organism: Pristiophorus japonicus (assembly GCF_044704955.1). NCBI lineage: Eukaryota > Metazoa > Chordata > Chondrichthyes > Pristiophoridae > Pristiophorus > Pristiophorus japonicus. The sequence continues at coordinate 251,139,865 of NC_091980.1, forward strand.
CTAGTCAGCGACAATGGGCCATGTTTCACCAGTGCTGAATTCAAGGAATTCATGACCCGCAATGGGATCAAGCAAGTCACATCTGCCCCATTCAAGCCCGCATCCAACGGCCTAGCAGAACGGGCAGTTCAGATCATCAAGCAAAGCTTGAAACGCGTGTCGGAAGGCTGCCTGCAGACCCGGCTGTCCTGAGTGCTGCTCAGCTACCGCACCAGACCCCACTCGCTCACCAGGGTTCCCCCAGTCGAGCTGCCCATGAAAAGGGCGCTCAAAACAAGGCTCTCTCTTGTCCACCCTGATCTCCATGATCACGTGGAGGGCAAACGGCATCAACAAAGTATGTACCATGACCGCACAAAGTTGTCACGCAATATTGAGGTCAATGATCCTGTGTTCGTGCTCAAATTATGGACGGTCCCAAATGGCTCGTTGGCATGGTCATAGCCAAAGAAGGGAGTAGGGTGTTTCAGGTCAAATTGGCCAATGGACTAACGTGCAGAAAACATTTGGACCAAATCAAATTGCGGTTCACCAACAGCTACGGACAACCCGAAGAAGACACCACCAACTTTGACCCTCCAACTCACACACAAGTGGCAATCGACATCATGGTTGACCACGAAGCCGAACTCACCATCCCCAGCAGCCCAGTGAAGAACTAACCAACTCACCCACACCCGCATTTGTACCGAGACAATTGAAAAGGGAGCGAAAAGCCCCAGATCATCTCACCCTGTAAATAAGTGTACCATTAACTTTACGAGGGAGTGATGTTATATATTTAACCCTTGGCAACCTGTATCACACCACCACCACCAGAGGGCCTACCTGTTGGGAGTCCCAAGGGATTCCAGCATCCCTTGGGAGCACTGTATATAAGCAGACCACCCACATGGTACCTGCACTCTGGAATCTTATTAAAGGAGCTAAGGTCACACTCATTGCTCACAGTACTCAGTTTCATCCTTTATTATGAGCGTATCACAAACTACTGTAAGAGATAAATGCTTCAGTGCAAGGGAAATAAGTACCAAGGAAGCAAATAATCGAGCTAATATAATAATCTGATAGACCCCTGGATATGGACTTGGATAAATCCCACTCACAGCAAAGTGTCTGACATGCATAGCAATCGATCAATATCTTTAAAAGTCTCCAAACCAAACTTCTGAGATATGCACACAGGTAGATTTTTTTTTAAATATGAAATATATACCCTCTCCCTCTAAATACAGACCCATCTTAAATCCAAAGAATTTAGGCAGACAATGATAGAACCAAGAGTAGAAGCCCATAAATTTGTGGGGGCATTGCTGGCGTTTAATCACCTTAAACCACACACCCTGCAGCTTGTCCAGCCAGGACCACGCTACACGTTAGCAATGAATCTCAACCCCCAGTTCATGAGCCAGATTGACTATCAATCAACAGCCCGCTGGAGTAAAATGTCAGTCTCAAGTCTGCCACAGGAGGATTGACTTAGCTCCAAACCTCCACTGTCAGGCATGTCATCTTAGAACCACTCAAACCCAAAACACCTCACTTGCCTACCCCTATCAAAAGAACAGTCACGAATAGGCAATTGGACAACTAGTAAGCATGGGTTTGGGCCTTTGCTCGGCGGCAGGAGGTACTCGGAACTCATGAGCACTACTCACCATAAAATGTGTGAATGCATCATGATCATGATGTCCCTGGCCGCAACATGGATGAACATGGTCACATTTCTAAACTTTTGACGATTTTTCCACAGAAAGGATTTGGAAAAGAGTTTACTTTTAATGCTGAGAGGTGGGGGGGTTTGAGAGGTGGGGATGAAGGGTTAAATTAATGTGCATTCTCAAGTTTTAAAAGTCACAGACAACAGGGTGGTTAATATGGTAAATCGGAAGTCTCTTCTCCCAGAGACAAAGCAATAAGCGATTTGTTATAAGAACATAAGAAATAGGAGTAGGCCATTTGGCTCCTCGAACATGCTCCGCCATTTAATAAGATCATGGCTGATCTGATCATGGACTCAGCTCCAACTCCCTGCCCGCTCCCCATAACCCTTTATTCTCTTAGCGCTCAAAAATCTGTCTATCCCGACCTTAAATACATTCAATGACCCAGACTCCACAGCTCTCTGGGGCAGATAATTCCACAGATTTACAACCCTCAGGGAAGAAATTCTTCCTCATCTCAGTTTTAAATGGGTGGAACCCTATTCTGAGACTATGCCCTCTAGTTTTAGTTTCCCTTACGAGTGGAAATATCGTCTCTGCATCCACCTTGCGAGCCCCCTCATTATCTTTTATGTTTCAATAAGATTACCTCTCATTCTTCTGAACTCCAATGTGTATAGGCCCAACCTACTCAATCTTTTCTCATAAATCAACCCCCCTCATCTCCGGAATCCATCTAGTGAACCTTCTCTAAACAGCTTCCAATGCAAGTATATCCTTCCTTAAATATGGAGACCAAAACCGTCCGCAGTACTCCAGGTGTGGCCTCACCAATACCCTGTACAGTTGTAGCAGGACACTCGGCTTTTATACTCCATCCCCTTTGCAATAAAGGCCAACATTCCATTTGCCTTCCTGATTACTTGCTGTACCTGCATACTACTTTTTGTGTTTCATGCACAAGGACCCTCTGTACTGTAGCACTTTGCAATTTTTCTCCATTTAAATTATAATTTGCTTTTCTGTTTGAGACGAGGTTGGGCTCAAATCGGGCTAATTTGGTTCGCCTTTGGAGCAATTACAGAAATAGGTGAAATGACATCCATTTAAATTCACTAGAGGGTTCTATTGTTACTTCCCTAGGTCCTGCTAATGTTAGGTTACTCAGAGTGACATTTCCCACTACAGGTTGAACCTCCCTTATCCGGAACCCTCGGGATCTGGACTGTTCTGCATAAGGGATCTTTCCAGACGAGGGGTGATCACGTTAAATTGGATGGTACAGGTACTGAGCAAGGGAATATTGGGGTTGGCTGGCTTCGGGTTGGGAGTGCGGCAGAGAGATCATGTGCGGGGGGGGGGGGCGGGGGTGGATTGCAGGGTCAGGCGCCAGTAACTGCAGGAGTCAGCAGCAAGGAAGGACTTCAATTTGTTCACGTCGGAGTTCTGTGCATGCGCCACCCAGTAGCCGGGAATGGTTCTGGACGAGGGGAGGTTCTGGATAAGGGGGTTTTGGGTAAGGGAAGTTCAACCTGTATTGTATTGGAAACCATTTGCTCGCTATTGGTCTGAGTGACGCAGGCTTTTTGACACAGACTGAAAGACTTTGAAAAACAACATACACCAAGAAGTTTGGCTTTTACAACGAGGTGCCGCACAGGCAAGGCAGGTAGAAAAATGTGCAAAATGCAAGGGCCCGGAGGGAGAGTAGTTCTGTGCTAGGCTGTAGGACAGGATGCAGGGCGAATGTTCTGTTTATGATGCTGCAGCATTGCACGTTCTGTATTTTGTATAATTACCCTACTATAAATTAAACTGAATTAAGTAATTCTGACTATACCTGTTTTGTACATTTCATCTTAAAGTAGAAAAAAAGTTAGTTAATAGATGAGACAAGGTTGGGCTCAAATCGTGTTAATTTGGTTCGCCTTTGGAGGGATTGCAGAAATAGGTGAAAAGATATTCATTAGAGGGTTCTATTGTTACTTCCCTAGGTCCTAACGTACTAGTAGCTATAGGACAATGTTCAATTTGGGTAAAACTAAGATGTATAGTGCACTTAAAGGAGCAACTGAGGCCACTGAATCGAAGAAGGTATCTACGGCAGACCCAGATTTGTAACAGCCATACTTCTTCAAATGGCGTTTCCAATGATGGGGATACAGAGCTTCAGCAGCATCTGCCTACCTCTCTGCAACATAATCATGGTAAGAGCTGTAGCTTGACTATGAGCCTGTGTTTTCATATCCAGCCTACAGATAATCAACTTCCAGCAACTATTGTTCCAAGTCTCAGTTTGTACATCAGCTGTAAGATAAACATCTGCCCAAGCTGGAAGAACTTGCACAAAATAGCCTGTGAAGCGTCACTCACCATGATATTTCAAATATCCAAGTTCACTAACATTTTAATATAGGTCCTTATATTTAGGACTTTGGCAAAGAGATCTGTTGAGGCAGACTCTCCCTTCAGAATATTCAGTGAAAGGTCAGTATAGGTCTAGTCTTTCCTCCCTGCAACCAACTCCCCTTTGCGCCACATATCCAACTGACAATTTGGTTCTGATGTCACACGAGCTGCAGGAAGCCCTTCTATCACGTGACTGGGAGTTCTGAACCACGAAGGAAATTATTTGGACACCTGTATTATATACCATAAGGGTGGATAAAGGGGAACCAGTGAATATGGTTTATTTAGACTTCCAGAAGGCATTTGACAAGGTGCCACATAAAAGGTTACTGCACAAGATAAAAGTTCACGGGGTTGGGGGTAATATATTAGCATGGATAGAGGACTGGCTAGCTCACAGAAAACAGAGTCGGGATAAGTGGTTCATTCTCTGGTTGGCAACCAGTAACTAGTGGGGTGCCACAGGGATCAGTGCTGGTACCCCAATTATTTACAATCTATATTAACGACTTGGAAGAAGGGACTGAGTGTAATGTAGCCAAGTTTGCTGACGATACAAAGATGGGAGGAAAAGCAGTGTGTGAGGAGGACACAAAAAATCTGCAAAAGGACATAGACAGGCTAAGTGAGTGGGCAAAAATTTGGCAGATAGAGTATAATGTTGGAAAGTGTGAGATCATGCACTTTGGCAGGAAAAAAAAAAATCAAAGAGTAAGTTATTATTTAAATGGAGAAAGATTGCAAAGTGCTGCAGGATCTGGGGCTACTTGTGCATGGAACACAAAAGGATAGTAAGCAAGTGACCAGGAAGGCCAATGGAATCTTGGCCTTTATTGCAAAGGGGATGGATTATAAAAGCAGGGAAGTCTTGCTACAGCTATACAGGGTATTTGAAGAGGCCACACCTGGAATACTGCGTGCAGTTTTGGTTTCCATATTTACGAAAGGATACACTTACATTGGAGGCAGTTCAGAGGAGGTTCACTAGTTTGATTCTGGAGATGAGGGGGTTGACTTATGAGGAAAGGTTGAGTAGGTTGGGCCTCTACTCATTGGAATTTAGAAGAATGAGAGGTGATCATAGAAACGTATAAGATTATAAGGGGGCTTGACAAGGTGGATGCAGAGAGGATGTTTCCACTGATGGGGGGGACTAGAACTAGAGGACATGATCTTAGAATAAGGGGCCGCCATTTAAAACTGAGATGAGGAGAAATTTCTTCTCAGAGGGTTGTAAATCTGTGGAATTTGTTGCCTCAGAGAGCTGTGGAAGCTGGAACATTGAATAAATTTAAGACAGAAATAGATAGTTTCTTAAACGATAAAGGGATAAGAGGTTATGGGGAGCGGGCAGGAAAGTGGAGCCGAGTCCATGATCAGGTCAACCATAATCTTATTGAATATCGGAGCAGGCTCGAGGGGCCGTATGGCCTACTCCTGTTCCTATTTCTTATATTCTTATGTTAGCCTTTCCATCCTCTCTCATCACAGTCCTGAGGTTTGCATCCACCAAGGCCCCTAGATATTATTATAACAAATGGACAGATGTCCTTTTTTTCCTCCAATCAGTACTTTGAGATGTCCTCGAGTTGTGCAAAGCCTTACTAGTGAACTTGGGTCACCCACCACCATATCCACACCGGTTAGATTATTTTATAAGGTCTGGTGCACAAGATCTCCAGGTTACTCCATCAACACTGAAGAGATCGCAAAGTCTCTGTTTAAAGAATGGAATCGAGACTGTTTCGTGGACTTTGTGGGTTTTTTTCTGAGAGTGTACTGTCACTGTGATAGGGTCACCCTGTGCAGATACATGAAAAGGCTGGTTTGTTAAAACTCTAGAGACCACATGGCTGTGACAAAGAACTGTCAGTCATCCAGAATGTACGGGCTCGCCCTAGCAAAAGGAAAGGGGCTCAGATAGTTGAGGCTTGCATAAACTATTGGAAAACCACTAATATGCAAAGGCACTTCTCATCTCCATCTCAGAAGAGAAGCAGAACAATGGACCCAGTAGCCTGGCAGACCAAGAGGGGCCAGTACTTCCCTACACAAAAGCCGAGAGATGTCCCAAACCCAGGGCCATCAGTCCAATACACATGGGTCTGATGGCCCATCACCGACTAAGCAGCGGAATACTTCGAAGCAAAAGCAATTCAAAGATTTGGGGGGGGGGGGGGGAAGGAAAGAGATATGGGCAGCAAGACTCTTTTAAAGATAGATTCTTTTCCACCATTCTCTAGCATTCTGGAGCGATCTCCAGCGTTCCCTCTCTCGCTTGCTCCACCATGACCGACATGACAAGAAACATAGAATCATAGAAATTAGGTGCAGGAGTCGGCCATTCGGCCCTTCGAGCCTGCACCGCCATTCAATAAGATCATGGCTGATCATTCAACCTCAGTACCCCTTTCCTGCTTTCTCTCCATACCCCTTGATCCCTTTGGCCATAAGGGCCATATCTAACTCCCTTTTGAATATATCCAAAAAACTGGCCCCAACAACTTTCTGCGGCAGATAATTCCACAGGTTAACCACTTTGGGTAAAGAAGATTCTCCTCATCTCGATCCTAAATGGCTTACCCCTTATCCTTAGACTGTGTCCCCTGGTTCTGGACTTCCCCAACATCGGGAACATTCTTCCTACCTCTTACCTATGCAATCCAGTCAGAATTTTATATGTTTCTATGAGATCCCCTCTCATTCTTCTAAACTCCAGTGGATACAAGCCCAGTTGATCCAGTCTCTCCTCATATGTCAGTCCTGCCATCCCAGGAATCAATCTGGTGAACCTTCGCTGTACTCCCTCAATAGCAAGAACGTCCTTCCTCAGATTAGGGGACCAAAACTGAACACAATATTCCAGGTGTGGCCTCACCAAGGCTCTGTACAACTGCAGTAAGACCTCCCTGCTCCTATACTCAAATCAATCTAGCTATGAAGATCAACATGCCATTTGCCTTCTTCACCGCCTGCTGTACCTTCATGCCAAACTTCAATGACTGATGTACCATGACACCTAGGTCTCGTTGCACCTCCCCTTTTCCTAATCTGTCACAATTCAGATAATATTCTGCCTTCCTGTTTTTGCCACCAAAGTGGATAACCTCACATTTATCCACATTATACTGCATCTGCCATGCATTTGCCCACTCACCTAACCTGTCCAAGTCACCCTGCAGTCTCTTAGCATCCTCCTCACAGCTCACACCACCACCCAACTTAGTGTCATCTGCAAACTTGGAGATATTAAATTCAATTCCCTCATCCAAATCATTAATGTATATTATAAATAGCTGGGGTCCCAGCACTGAGCCCTGTGGCACCCCACTAATCACTGTCTGCCATTCTGAAAAGGATCCATTTATCCCGGCTCTCTGCTTCCTGTCTGCCAACCAGTTCTCTATCCACGTCAATACAATACCCCCAATACCATGTGCTTTAATTTTGCACACCAATCTCGTGTGGGACCTTGTCAAAAGCCTTTTGAAAGTCCAAATACACCACATCCACTAGTTCTCCCTTGTCCACTCTACGAGTTACATCCTCAAAGAATTCTAGAAGGTTTGTCAAACATGATTTCCCTTTCATAAATCCATGCTGACTTGGACCGATCCTGTCACTGCTTTCCAAATACGCTGTTATTTCATCTTTAATAATTGATTCCAACATTTTCCCCACTACTGATGTCAGGCTAACCGGTTTTCTCCCTCCCTCCTTTTTTTAAAAAAAGTGGTGTTACATTAGCTACCCTCCAGTCCATAGAAACTGATCCAGAGTCAATAGAATGTTGGAAAATGATCACCAATGCATCCATTATTTCTAGGGCCACTTCCTTAAGTACTCTGGGATGCAGCCTATCAGACCCTGGGGTTTTATCAGCCTTCAATCCCATCAATTTCCCTAACACAATTTACTGACTAATAAGGATTTCCTTCAGTTATTTCTTTTTGCTACACCCTCGAACTCCTAGTATTTCTGAAAGAAGAAGGACCAGCTGAACGATTGAGACTGAGCATGGTCGCAAGTGTCCCAAGCCGGTAACCAGAGAACCAGGCGAGCTGTGTGGGGTGTAAAGGGCTCAGAGTTTTCTTGGAAGTGAAACTTTTTCGAGCTATTCTGGGGAGGGAGCTTCATGCGACTGGGTAATTCACTGGTAGGGGGGAAGTTAGATTCCATCATAGCAACAAGGAAATGACTGCATGTCAGCAGTCCTCAGTGTTGTACTGTATACTGTTTTAACCTGGATCTTATTCTCCACAGAGAGACAGTGATTTTGTTTAGTAGTGCATGTTTTAGCCAGTGTATGTTAGACCAAATAAATGAGTGTGATTTTTCACCGAAGCATTCCTGTGCATGACTTATTCCATTTACACTCTGAATAATAATCCCCGGGTATAGAATTCTCCTAAGACAGGGGCGATTCGAACCGCCCATCTAGCCATTGGGCTAGGATCAAAACCGCTTACAACACCATAGCATAAGTTCTTCCGGAAAGATCCAGAACAAATATCCAGATGCCATCTCTTGCATTAAACAGGATGACAGTGGACAATCTCACCTCACTCCTCTTTGAAGAGAGATAGGTTTAGCAAATTTTCATCTCATCCACGATTGGGTGGTTACACAGTTGGAGTAAACAGACTAAATACAAATTCAAGATTTGCCATGTACTCCCAAGGGGCCCAAGTTTCGGCCTGAGTTGCTCCTGATTTTTTGGGGCAACTGGTGTAGAACGGAGTATCTTAGAAATTCAAATTCTCGGCATTTAGTTTGCTCCAGTTCTAGTCAGTTAGAACAGTTTCACTTTGGAACAGAATTTTTTTTTCAAAAGGGGGCGTGTCCGGCCACTTACGCCTGTTTTCAAAGTTTCGGCAGTGAAAACTTACTCCAAACTAACTTAGAATGGAGTAAGTGAAGATTTTTGTACGCTCGAAAAAACCTTGTCTACACTTTAGAAAATCAGGCGTAGGTTACAAATCAGGCGTAGGTAATGGGGGGAGGGGTTAAAGGGAAGTTTACAAACATTAAACACTTCAGTTTTACAAATAAAGAGCCATCATCAATAATAAATGACAAAAACATCAATAAATCAACCAATAAATCAATCAAAAAAAATCATAAGAAAATGTTTTTTTTTTTTAAATCAGTAAATAAAACTTTTCTACTTACCGACTGCAGCACCGGGAGCCCTCCAACAGCATGCTGGGATGCCCCCGCAGTGTGTCTCTCACTCTCTGTCAGTGTCTGTGTTTCTGACAGCGAGGGGAGGGGTAGGAGGGAGGGAGGAGGGCAGGGGAGAGAAGGGGGAGGGGGGAGGAGAGAAGGGGATGGGGGGGGGGGGAGGAGAGAAGGGGATGGGGGGGGGGGAGGAGAGAAGGGGATGGGGGGGGGGGAGGAGAGAAGGGGATGGGGGGGGGGGGGAGGAGAGAAGGGGATGGGGGGGGGGGGGAGGAGAGAAGGGGATGGGGGGGGGGGGAGGAGAGAAGGGGATGGGGGGGGGGAGGAGAGAAGGGGATGGGGGGGGGAGGAGAGAAGGGGGAGGGGTGGAGAGAAGAGAAGGGGGAGGGGTGGAGAGAAGAGAAGGGGGAGGGGTGGAGAGAAGAGAAGGGGGAGGGGTGGAGAGAAGAGAAGGGGGAGGGGTGGAGAGAAGAGAAGGGGAGGGGTGGAGAGAAGAGAAGGGGGAGGGGTGGAGAGAAGAGAAGGGGGAGGGGTGGAGAGAAGAGAAGGGGGAGGGGTGGAGAGAAGAGAAGGGGGAGGGGTGGAGAGAGAAGGGGGAGGGGTGGAGAGAGAAGGGGGAGGGGTGGAGAGAGAAGGGGGAGGGGTGGAGAGTGAAGGGGGAGGGGTGGAGAGAGAAGGGGGAGGGGTGGAGAGAGAAGGGGGAGGGGTGGAGAGAGAAGGGGGAGGGGTGGAAAGAGAAGGGGGAGGGGTGGAGAGAGAAGGGGGAGGGGTGGAGAGAGAAGGGGGAGGGGTGGAGAGAGAAGGGGGAGGGGTGGAGAGAGAAGGGGGAGGGGTGGAGAGAGAAGGGGGAGGGGTGGAGAGAGAAGGGGGAGGGGTGGAGAGAGAAGGGGGAGGGGTGGAGAGAGAAGGGGGAGGGGTGGAGAGAGAAGGGGGAGGGGTGGAGAGAGAAGGGGGAGGGGTGGAGAGAGAAGGGGGAGGGGTGGAGAGAGAAGGGGGAGGGGTGGAGAGAGAAGGGGGAGGGGTGGAGAGAGAAGGGGGAGGGGTGGGAGAGAGAAGGGGGAGGGGTGGGAGAGAGAAGGGGGAGGGGTGGGAGAGAGAAGGGGGAGGGGTGGGAGAGAGAAGGGGGAGGGTGGGAGAGAGAAGGGGGAGGGGTGGGAGAGAGAAGGGGGAGGGGTGGGAGAGAGAAGGGGGAGGGGTGGGAGAGAGAAGGGGGGGAGAGAAGGGGGAGTGGGGAGAGAGAAGGGGGAGGGGGAAGAGAGAAGGGGGAGGGGGGGAGAGAAGGGGGAGGGGGGGAGAGAGAAGGGGGAGGGGGGGAGAGAGAAGGGGGAGGGGGGGAGAGAGAAGTTGGAGGGGGGGAGAGAGAAGTTGTAGGGGGGGAGAGAGAAGGGGGAGGGGGGAGAGAGAAGGGGGAGGGGGGAGAGAGAAGGGGGAGGGGGGGAGGGGGGAGAGAGAAGGGGGAGGGGGGGGAGAGAGAAGGGGGAGGGGGGGAGAGAGAAGGGGGAGGGGGGGAGAGAGAAGGGGGAGGGGGGGAGAGAGAAGGGGGAGGGGGGAGAGAAGGGGGAGGGGGGAGAGAGAAGGGGGAGGGGGGGACAGGCTGAGAAGGGGGGAAAGGATGAGAAGGGGGGAAAGGATGAGAAGGGGGGAAAGGATGAGAAGGGGGGAAAGGATGAGAAGGGGGGAAAGGATGAGAAGGGGGGAAAGGATGAGAAGGGGGAAAGGATGAGAAGGATGAGAAGGGGGGAAAGGATGAGAAGGGGGGAAGGGGGGGAAGGGGGGGAAGGGGGGGAAGGGGGGGGAACGGAGGAGAAGGGGGGAAGGAGAAGGGGGGAAGGAGAAGGGGGGAAGGAGAAGGGGGGGAAGGAGAAGGGGGGGAAGGAGAAGGGGGGGAAGGAGAAGGGGGGGAAAGGAGGAGAAGGGGGAAAGGAGGAGAAGGGGGAAAGGAGGAGAAGGGGGAAAGGAGGAGAAGGATGAGAAGGGGCGGAAGGGGGGGGAAAGGAGGAGAAGGGGGGAAAGGAGGAGAAGGGGGGGAGGAGGAGAAGTGGGGAGAAGTGGGGGGGAAGGGAGAAGGGGGGAAGGGAGAAGGGGGGAAGGGAGAAGGGGGTAAGAGAAGGGGGGGGAAGGAGAAGGGGGTGGGGAAGGAGAAGGGGGTGGGGAAGGAGAAGGGGGTGGGGAAGGAGAAGGGGGTGGGAAGGAGAAGGGGGTGGGGAATGAGAAGGGGGTGGGGAATGAGAAGGGGGTGGGGAAGGGAGATGGGGGGGGGGGAAAAGGAGATGGGGGGGGGGGGAATGGAGTTTTGTGGGGGGCGGAAAGGAGATGGGGGGGCGGGAAAGGAGATGGGGGGGGCGGAACGGAGATGGGGGGGCGGCCGGAGGCGCTGGGGGGGGCCGGCAAGGAGTGGGGGGGGCGGAAAGGAGATGGGGGGAGGCGGAAAGGAGATGGGGGGCGGGGAAAGGAGATGGGGGGGGCGGAAAGGAGATGGGGGGGGCGGAAAGGAGATGGGAAAGGAGATGGGGGGGGCGGAAGGAGATGGGGGGGGCGGAAAGGAGATGGGGGGGGCGGAAAGGAGATGGGGGGGCGGAAAGGAGATGGGGGGGGCGGAAAGGAGATGGGGGGGGCGGAAAGGAGATGGGGGGGGCGGAAAGGAGATGGGGGGGGCGGAAAGGAGATGGGGGGGGCGGAAAGGAGATGGGGGGGGGCGGAAAGGAGATGGGGGGGGGGCGGAAAGGAGATGGGGGGGGGCGGAAAGGAGATGGGGGGGGGCGGAAAGGAGATGGGGGGGGCGGAAAGGAGATGGGGGGGGGCGGAAAGGAGATGGGGGGGGCGGAAAGGAGATGGGGGGGCGGAAAGGAGATGGGGGGGGCGGAAAGGAGATGGGGGGGGCGGAAAGGAGATGGGGGGGGCGGAAAGGAGATGGGGGGGGCGGAAAGGAGATGGGGGGGGGCGGAAAGGAGATGGGGGGGGCGGAAAGGAGATGGGGGGGGCGGAAAGGAGATGGGGGGGGCGGAAAGGAGATGGGGGGGGCGGAAAGGAGATGGGGGGGGGCGGAAAGGAGATGGGGGGGCGGAAAGGAGATGGGGGGGGCGGAAAGGAGATGGGGGGGGCGGAAAGGAGATGGGGGGGGCGGAAAGGAGATGGGGGGGCGGAAAGGAGATGGGGGGGGGCGGAAAGGAGATGGGGGGGGCGGAAAGGAGATGGGGGGGGCGGAAAGGAGATGGGGGGGGCGGAAAGGAGATGGGGGGGGCGGAAAGGAGATGGGGGGGGCGGAAAGGAGATGGGGGGGCGGAAAGGAGATGGGGGGGCGGAAAGGAGATGGGGGGGCGGAAAGGAGATGGGGGGGCGGAAAGGAGATGGGGGGGCGGAAAGGAGATGGGGGGGCGGAAAGGAGATGGGGGGGCGGAAAGGAGATGGGGGGGGCGGAAAGGAGATGGGGGGGGCGGAAAGGAGATGGGGGGGGCGGAAAGGAGATGGGGGGGGCGGAAAGGAGATGGGGGGGGCGGAAAGGAAATGGGGGGCGGAAAGGAGATGGGGGGGCGGAAAGGGGATGGGGGGGCGGAAAGGGGATGGGGGGGCGGAAAGGAGATGGGGGGGCGGAAAGGAGATGGGGGGGCGGAAAGGAGATGGGGGGGCGGAAAGGAGATGGGGGGGGCGGAAAGGAGATGGGGGGGGGGAAGGAGATGGGGGGGCGGAAGGAGATGTGGGGGGGGGAAGGAGAAGGGGGGAGGAGAAGGGGGGGGAGGAGATGGGGGCGGGAGGAGAAGGGGGCGGGAGGAGAAGGGGGCGGGAGGAGAAGGGGGCGGGAGGAGAAGGGGGCGGGAGGAGAAGGGGGCGGGGGGGGAGGGGGGCGGGAGGAGAAGGGGGCGGGAGGAGAAGGGGGCGGGAGGAGAAGGGGGCGGGAGGAGAAGGGGGCGGGAGGAGAAGGGGGCGGGAGGAGAAGGGGGCGGGAGGAGAAGGGGGCGGGAGGAGAAGGGGGCGGGAGGAGAAGGGGGCGGGAGGAGAAGGGGCGGGAGGAGAAGGGGGCGGGAGGAGAAGGGGGCGGGAGGAGTAGAAGGGGGAGTAGAAGGGGGAGTAGAAGGGGGAGTAGAAGGGGGAGTAGAAGGGGGAGTAGAAGGGGGAGTAGAAGGGGGAGTAGAAGGGGGGGAGAAGGGGGGGGAGAAGGGGGGGGAGAAGGGGGGGGAGAAGGGGGGGGAGAAGGGGGGGGAGAAGGGGGGGGAGAAGGGGGGGGAGAAGGGGGGGAGAAGAGGGGGGGAGAAGAGGGGGGAGAAGAGGGGGGATGGGAGAAGAAGGGGGATGGGAGAAGAAGGGGGATGGGAGAAGAAGGGGGATGGGAGAAGAAGGGGGATGGGGAAAGGAGATGGGGGGGGAAAGGAGATGGGGGGGAAAGGAGATGGGGGGGGAGGAGATGGGGGGGAAAGGAGATGGGGGGGAAAGGAGATGGGGGGGAAAGGAGATGGGGGGGAAAGGAGATGGGGGGGAAAGGAGATGGGGGGGAAAGGAGATGGGGGGGAAAGGAGATGGGGGGGAAAGGAGATGGGGGGGAAAGGAGATGGGGGGGAAAGGAGATGGGGGGGAAAGGAGATGGGGGGGAAAGGAGATGGGGGGGAAAGGAGATGGGGGGGAAAGGAGATGGGGGGGAAAGGAGATGGGGGGGAAAGGAGATGGGGGGGGGAGGAGATGGGGGGGGGAGGAGAAGGGGGGAAAGGAGGAGAAGGGGGGAAAGGAGGAGAAGGGGGGAAAGGAGGAGAAGGGGGGAAAGGAGGAGAAGGGGGGAAAGGAGGAGAAGGGGGGAAAGGAGAAGAAGGGGGGAAAGGAGGAGAAGGGGGAAAAAGGAGAAGGAGGGGGAAAGGAGAAGGGGGGGAAAGGAGATTGGGGGGGGGAAGGAGAAGGGGGGGGGGAAGGAGAAGAGGGGGGTGGGGCGGGGGGAGGCTGAACGGGCCGGGCCCGTTCCCCAGCACCAGATTTACAGGTAGGTGGCATTGGGTCGGGTCGGGTCCGGGGTCGGGAGTGCGGGTCGGTTCGGGTCGGAGGAAGGGGAGAGGGATGTCAGGTCAGGTGGGCGGGGGGTGGGGGAGCGCGGGTTGGCTTGTGTCGGGTCCGGGTGGGGGTCGGGAGCGCAGGTCGGGTCGGGAGGGAGGGAGAGGGAGGTCAGGTCGGGTGGGGCGGCGCGGGTCGGGTCCGGGGGTGGGGGGGGGGAAGCGGGAGTCGTGTCGGGTCGGGAGGAAGCAGGAGCTGGGCGTGGGAGGCAGCCTTATGCACGCAGCCCCAGTGCTTCAGGCCCCTCCCACACAGTTTTGGGCGCCTGGAGCTACTGCACATGTGCGCCCACTGTAGCGCGCATGTGCAATGTCCCAACACTGTTTTCAGCGCAGAGACCTAGCTCCGCCCCCAACTGCTCGTGCTGCGCCGCGCCTGACTCAAGAGGACCAGCAGGGAGCCGGAGAAAAGTTTTTTTTAGGCGCACTTTGTGGCACGAAAAACGGACGTCCAGGTCGGGGCTGCGCCGTTCTAGGCGCGGCCCGAGACTTGAGCCCATAGCTTCTGGACTCTGCATAGGAGTTGTATGAGGAACTAGCTTAAAAACCTTCTGAAATTAATACTACTTATGGTACCTTTAAGATTTGGCTCTAAAATGGTTCTTGAGATGGTCATAATAAGTGCATGTCCTCTTAAGTATTTGAAATACAAGTTTAGAATTATTTTATCAATTCTATACCTAAACACTACAAACTCAGTCATAAACAGTAAAATAAATTTAAAAAGACACAATAATGATGACCTACCATATTTAACATCTGAAACCGTGACAGAGCTCTCTGCAATATTTGTTGACAAAATAATCTATTTTAAAAGGAAAATAGAACAATGATCTAATGTGAAATATAAAATAAACAAATTAGAATTCCATCATTTCTACACCAATCTTATGGCATAAAGTAACCAGAAGAAAGTAAATTCCATACATTACAGAACTGAGTGATTTAAATCCACAAACTGAGGGAATAAGTGTACATTAGAAATCATTCTTGTAATGAAACAACTTGCATTTCTATAGCGTCTTTAATATAGTAAAACATCCCAAGGCGCTGCACAGGAGTGTTACCAAACAGAATTTGACACGAGCCACACAACGAGATATTAGGGAAGAGTTTGGTCAAAGAGGTAGGTTTTAAGGAGCATCTTAAAGGAGGAAAGTGAGATAGAGGGGCAAAGAGGTTTAGGGAGGCAAATCCAGAGCTTCGGGCCTTGGCAGCTGGAGGCACTGATGCCAATGGTGAAGTGATTAAAAACGGAGCTGCGCAAGAAACCAGAATTGGAGGAGCACAGCTAGAGAGTTGTAGGACTGCAGGAGGTTAGAGATAGGGAGGGGAAGGCCACGGAGGGATCTGAAAACAAGGATGTGAATTTTAAAATCGGGGAGCCAATATGAGTCACCGAACAAATGGGACTTGGTGTGAGTTAGGATACAAGCAGCAGAGTTTTGGATGAGCTTAAATTTATGGAGGGTGGAAGATGGGAGGCCGGCCAGGAGTGCATTAAAATAGTCAAGTCGAGGGGTAACAAAAGCAAATAATTTAGCAGTTTCAGCAAAAACTGCAGATAAATTCCTTGGGACTGGATTCCCATTCCTAACCAACTACAATCAGAACAGATACACCACACCCTACCCACACCCAATCAATTTTAATCTTGCAATAATTCCATACCATGCGTCCATTCTTCATGCAGTGAACACCAGCATAAGCTGCAAGAATTATCCAACGACCACTTATTACATTCATCAGGGTATTATGTAATGCAAACTTAAAGTGGCAAAGATGGTAAAAACTACATAGTGCGTCATGACAATGTGCATCTGGAAAATATGTGAGACACAACTGAAACGTTTAAATAATTTGCAGGCAGTAATTTTGTTCTGCTCCTTGGCTTATTTCACATGCTCGCTAAGGCACTGTCAATTGTAACAAATTGAACAATAAGTGAACTATATGCTGTAAATTCCCCTTGCCCTATGCATCTGTGTGCAACTCCTACTTCTTTCTGCAGGGCTTCAAGTGATTAAATGTCAGCAATTCAATTTCCTTCACTGAGGTACACGACTTGGAAAAAATCCAACAGATTCCGAACTCTTCCAATTCACCTCAGTTTATCCACGGGACAAACTGCCTAATGTATATGGTGCACCCAAAACAACATACAATTTCAATTAGGATATGTTCATCTCGCTCTGTTAACACGAACTAGTCTATCCACATATAGTAACACATCTGAATGTTAAAACTGATGCCGCAACACTGATCAGCAGTTCTTTTCTCTGCATTGAACATATTTATAGACAACTACTGCTGTTTGACTTTGCTAATGCAGGAACTAGAAGCTACTTTTACCCAATGTTACTACATTTCTGCAATCTGCCTGTAGGAAACTGAACTAATTGTCAACTAGTACCAGTTGTCAAAATGAGAAAATAATAGCCCAACTTCCAATGAATCACAAAACCAGGTGTAATTTTACTCGAGAACAATTCTAATTACATAATTTTTGCAAGTTATTTCAGCAAGTTTCAGTGTCACGCTCACCTTTCTATAGCCCGGTACAGGGGTCAGGAATACATTGCTTTGTTCTTCCAAGGTCACACTTGAGTGCAGTGGATATACATGCAGCCTATAAACAGAATACCGTACATTATTTTGAGAGCTGTATGGATAAGAATGTATCACACAATCATGCATTTTAAGCAATCTTTTTGTCATAGCTGCACTTCTGTATTGATGGAAAAGTTAGCAAACAGTCAAAATACTTATCTCTAGTTTTATTTTTATCGCAAAATTTTGCAAGGACAGAGTCTAAACATGTTGACAGATTAGAGTGGAGATTTTTACAACTAAAGACGACTAAAATATAGTGCAAGTGTGGCCAAACTTTCAATGTCAATTCAGAAAAATAAAATCTGTAATGTGATAAAGATGAACAATATTTAAACTATAGTATGTTTACTAGTTTAGTAAAAGGACTACAACTAAGAGAAAGGAATGGAATTAGAATAATGAACTCTGCCGTGGAGCTAGCATAGGCAAGATATGCTGAGCAGCCTCCTTCAAAGCTGAAAATTTTATGATCTATGATTCCACTCTCAAATTTCAGGAATCTAAATGGCTTTTTTTTTAACAAGTTGGTTTTCCAACTGTTTTCTTAAATCTCAATATACTATATAGCCACTGTTGTTTCAGCTACACTGTACCAACATTATATTAAAATTCAAAACCCCCTCAGAGTGCCACCTACATGTATCGCAGTTAAATGTTGACAGTTTTATAATGAACTTTGCTGTACATGGAGTCTACAAATGGTTATGCATGACTATTTATCATATTAAAAATGCTGAGTGGGTCACAGCAATCTCTTTCAAAATACACCGACAATTCCTGATGGGACACTAAAGGAAAAAGAAAAGACAGTCGGAGTACTTTTAATTCAAAATGTCCTTCTTAAGTAGTAGAAATTAACAATCTTACAAGAACTTTTCTGGAGAAAATTGCAGGGCTATGGGGAAAGTGCACAGAAGTGGGACTAATTGGATACTCTTTCAAAGAGCTGACACAGAAACAATAGGCCGAATAGCCTTCTGTGCTGTAAGATTCTACCATTCTCTGACTTTCCCCAAGTTTGAAATGTGAAACAGTCCTCAGAGTTGTGCTAGTCATCAAATGTTGGGAAATTGTGCTATCCGCATTTGGAAAAAAGTAAATTTAAGGCAACGTATGGGGCCCAAGTTTCCATATGATTTGCGCCTGATTTTTAGGAGCAACTGGTGGAGAACGGACTATCTTAGAAATCGCAATTCTCCACATTTTTTTTTCTGCAGTTCTAGTGAGGTAGAACAGTTCTACTTTAGAACAGAATTTTTTCTTCAAAAGGGGGCGTGTCCGGCCACTGACGCCTGATTTCAAAGTTTCCACAGTGAAAACGTACTCCAAACTAAAGTAGAATGGAGCAAGTGAAGATTTTTGTAGAACTGAAAAAACCTGTTCTACACATTAAAAAATCAGGCGCAGGTTACAAATTAGGCGTCCAGAACGAGGTGGGGGGGAGGGGGGAGGGGGAAGGGGGAAGGGAACTCATTAAATTCTACAATCAATCCTTATTTATACTTCTACAAATATTATACAAATAAATCCAACCTGAATAAACATTTATAAGCAAAGAAAAGATTAAATAAACCATCTTCCTACCTGTGTGAAAGTGCTTCAGCCATCGTTCGAAGGAAACCGCCGTTTGTTGCTGCGCAGGGGAGGGAGGGGAAGGAGACAGCGGCTTGTTGCCGCGCAGGGGAGGGAGGGGAAGGAGACAGCGGCTTGTTCCCGCGCAGGGGAGGGAGGGGAAGGAGACAGCGGCTTGTTGCCGCGCAGGGGAGGGAGGGGAAGGAGACAGCGGCTTGTTGCCGCGGAGGGGAGGGAGGGGAAGGAGACAGCGGCTTGTTGCCATGGAGGGAGGGGAAGGAGACAGCGGCTTGTTGCCGCGGAGGGGAGGGAGGGGAAGGAGACAGCGGCTTGTTGCCGCGGAGGGGAGGGAGGGGAAGGAGACAGCGGCTTGTTGCCGCGCAGGGGAGGGAGGGGAAGGAGACAGCGGCTTGTTGCCGCGCAGGGGAGGGAGGGGAAGGAGACAGCGGCTTGTTGCCATGGAGGGAGGGGAAGGAGACAGCGGCTTGTTGCCATGGAGGGGAGGGAGGGGAAGGAGACAGTGAGAAGGGAAGCCTCAGTGCTGATGGCAATGTGGTTTTATTAAAAAATGTTCAAAAATTAAACAGCTACAAAGAACTACAAAAATGGCCGAGTGCCAATGTTTTTTTCCACACTGAGCATGCGCGAACGCTCCAACGCGCAGCGTTGCCGGCAGGAAAAAAAACTAATTTAAATAGTACCCGCCCCCTCCCACTTACAAAATCGGCGAGAGTGTAGGCTCCGCCCCCCTGCACGCCGCGCCAGGCAGACAAGGAGCTGCAGAATGCTCCAGAATCGAGATTTTTTTTTTTTTTTTAAGGCGCCGTTTTAGGCGCGAAAAACGGGCGCCCAGCTCGGAGGGGCGCCTGTTTTTTCTCGTGTGGAAACTTGGGCCCATAGAATCTAAGGGCCCAAGTTTCCACATGATTTGCGCCTGATTTTTAGGAGCAACTGGTGGAGAACGGACTATCTTAGAAATCGCAATTCTCCACATTTTTTTTCTGCAGTTCTAGTGAGGTAGAACAGTTCGACTTTAGAACAGAATTTTTTCTTCAAAAGGGGGCGTGTCCGGCCACTGACGCCTGATTTCAAAGTTTCCACAGTGAAAACGTACTCCAAACTAAAGTAGAATGAAGTGAAGATTTTTGTAGAACTGAAAAAACCTGTTCTACACATTAAAAAATCAGTCGCAGGTTACAAATTAGGCGTCCAGAATGAGGTGGGGGGGGGGAAGGGAACTCATTAAATTCTACAATCAATCCTTATTTATACTTCTACAAATATTATACAAATAAATCCAACCTGAATAAACATTTATAAGCAAAGAAAAGATTAAATAAACCATCTTCCTCCCTGTGTGAAAGTGCTTCAGCCATCGTTCGAAGGAAACCGTCGTTTGTTGCCGCGCAGGGGAGGGAGGGGTAGGAGACAGCGGCTTGTTGCCGCGCAGGGGAGGGAGGGGAAGGAGACAGCGGCTTGTTGCCGCGCAGGGGAGGGAGGGGAAGGAGACAGTGAGAAGGGAAGCCTCAGTGCTGATGGCAATGTGGTTTTATTAAAAAATGTTCAAAAATTAAACAGCTACAAAGAACTACAAAAATGGCCGAGTGCCAATGTTTTTTTCACACTGAGCATGCGCGAACGCTCCAACGCGCACGCGCAGCGTTGCCGGCAGGAAAAAAACTAATTTAAATAGTACCCGCCCCCTCCCACTTACAAAATCGGCGCGAGTGTAGGCTCCGCCCCCCCTGGGCGCCGCGCCAAACAGACAAGGAGCTGCAAAGCGCTCGAGAATAGCGCGGTTTTTTTCTGGCGCCGTTTTAGGCGTGAAAAACGCGCACCCAGCTCGGAGGGGCGCCCGTTTTTTATCCTGTGGAAACTTGGGCCCATAGAATGGTTGCAGCATAAAAGGAGGCCATTCGGTCCATCAAGCCTGTGCTGACTCTTTTCAAGAGCACTTCAGCTAGTCCCACTCCCCCGCCCTTTCCCCATAGCCCTGTAAATGTTTTTCGTTCAGGTACTTATTCAATGCTTTCTTGGCCTTTATTGCAAAGAGGATGGAGTATAAAAGCAGGGAAGTCTTGCTACAGCTATACAAGGTATTGGTGAGGCCATACCTGGAATACTGCGTGCAGTTTTGGTTTCCATATTTACAAAAGGATATATTTGCTTTGGAGGCAGTTCAGAGAAGGTTCACTAGGTTGATTCCGGAGTTGAGGGATTTGACTTCTGAGGAAAGGTCGAGTAGTTTAGGCCTCTATTCATTGGAATTCAGAAGAATGAGAGGTGATCTTATCGAAACGTATAAAGATTATGACGGGGCTTGACAAGGTGGATAGAGAGAGGATGTTTCCACTGATGGGGGAGACTAGAACTAGAGGGCATGATCTTAGAATAAGGGGCCGCCCATTTAAAACTGAGATGAGGAAAAATTTCTTCTGAGGATTGTAAATCTGTGGAATTCGCTGCCTCAGAGAGCTGTGGAAGCTGGGACATTGAATAAATTTAAGACAGAAATAGGTAGTTTCTTAAACGGTAAGGGGAGAAGCGGTTTTGGGGAGCAGGCACGGAAGTGAAGCTGAGTCCATGATCAGATCAGCCATGAACTTATTGAATGGTGGAGCAGGCTCGAGAGGCCATATGGTCTATTCCTGTTCCTATTTCTTATGTTCTTATGTTGTTCTTATTCCCTTTTGAAAGCCACAATTGAATCTACCTCCACCACCCTTTCAGGCAGTGAATTCCAGATCCTAACCACTCACTGCGTAAAAAACTTGCATTTATATCGCGCCTTTAATGCAGCAAAAACTTCCCTAGCTGCCTTAGAGACGTGCGGAAAACGAATGCTGAGCCAACGAGAGAGACCAGTAGGCGTGACCAAAAGCAGTCAACTGTTTTCCCACCCTGTTGCATGCATTAAGCAGAAATTCAACCACAATAACAATTCCTTACCTCTTCTGAACCATAGAGGTGAGGACCATATGCAGGTGATTTATTTCGGCCAGGCCTAAAGAGAGGGTAGGATAGAGGTGAAAAGAAAGAGGGAAAGTGGTAGGAAGAGAGAATGCATGAATGTGGATTCTTAAGAAAATGTACATTCTAATTTCAAATATATTGCACTCTTCACTTTCCTGCACAAGAAAGCAAAAACTAAACATTATTTTGAATATGCAAAGTAGTCTGCAGCTTTTTTTTTGAAACCTTAGAATGTTTCACAGGGTGGAGACAAAGACATTTGTAATAACATTCATCACAAATTTGATTTTCCCAATTATTAACACACAAAAACATAGAAAAATTACACCAGGGAATCAGAGAAATCTGCAATTTTCTCGTGCATGCTACAGCTATCCTGGTAAGGCAATTAAGGGCAAGTCTGCATTACCCACATTCACAAGGGAAAGCATCTCAAATACTGCATGCAAACATTTTTGGTTGATAAAAAAATGCTGAGGTGCAGCATAGCACCTCATACTCTGGAAAAAATAGAGGTCTAGCCAAGCACTAACTCGATGTGATTCAGCTCTGATCAGAAGAGCAGCAGCCAAGCCACATTGCCCTGATGTTAAAGAGCAGAGTCTAGCATTGAGTAATCCATCCTCATCCTGGTCTGTGTGGTTTTGAGTTGGACTGAGTTGAGAAGCAAGAGATGGGTTTTCTCCACAGCCTCCAAAGTAAGGCTTTATTGAACACAAACTCTTCTACCAATGTTGCTAACCAGCTTCACCAGTGTAGTTTGGTTGAAATTACGACTTCAAGGAGCTGAACATTTGTAACTGAAGCATGCTTGGTACCCTGGTCATGGAGAGATGGTAGATAACATCTGAGTCACTCACTCATTTACAACATTTTAATATTTAAACATTTTCTAAACTTTACCTGGCAAAAATACCAACACACTGCCACGGTTCAAGCTTATTCCTGTTGATCTATTAAAATTAAAGGCAAGTTAACATACTTGGTATTAGGATTTGCTTCGGCAATTGATCTTGTAATGACATGCATAATTAATACATTTGTGGATAAACATGCATAGTCATCCTAAATATTGCAGCAGCTCAAGTACTTCAAATTAAAATTACATGTCTTGCTCGTCACTCACCCCTTTTCTTTACTTTCTAGCTCATCAAAGTAGAGAATCAGAGTTTCTGCTATGTTATAGACTTCAGGCAGGATTTTTGGTTCATTCGAAAATGAAGGTGCAACCTAGGAATTATAAGTAGAAGGATTATAATTCCACATCTCAGAACGGAGTGAGTATCAAAACAATGCAAGGTAACTTTTTTTTTAAAAAATACATTCTTGTGATGTGGGCATTGCTGGCAAAGCTAGTATTTATTGCCCATTTCTCATTTCCCTTGAAAAGGTGGTGGTGGTTTTCTTGAACAGATGCAGTTTGTAGCAGTTTGATGCATCCGAGTGGCTTGCTATGCCACTTCAAAGGGGAGTTAACAGTTAATCACATTGGTGTGGGACTGGAGTCACATTTCGGGCAAATCAGGTAAGGACGGCAAGTTTCCTTCCCTAAAAGGACATTAATTAACCAGTTGGGTTTTTAATGACAATCCAACACCTTCAATGGTCACTTTTACTGATCCAAGATTTTATTTGCAGATGTAAAAAAAAAACTGAATTCAAATTCACAAACCGCCATGGTGGGATCATGTTCTCTGGGTTATTTGTCCAGATTATCGAGTAACGTAACCACTATGTTACTGTACCACCTCAAAATGCACAACTCGAATGCTGAACTATATTTAACAGCAATAAATGTACTTAAAGTTTTAGTTTCCTTAATTTTCTACTGTTTGAGAAATCAATGCTACGTCAGAATATGGCACAGATGTCTCTCATTTAAATGGCTATTATTTATTTATGAATCTGAACATTTGACAAAAGGAGGCATCAAACCAAAGCCTGATCCTCTCCTCACCAGATATCGACATATGAGCATGTTGCAAGGGCTCAATAGATAGTGATCCGGAGCAGGAACGCTTGCTGATTTTTTCCCTTCCTATCCCAAGGCCACCAAGGTTAATTGTAGATCCCCAACTGCCACCATGGCCAAGATCCCAAATGACAACCATAATTATGTTTTTTTTTAAAAACAGATTACAATAGTTCATAGTCCACTCGATTCCTCCCTTTATTACTGTCCATCTCTGGTCATGGGCGTCCCATAAATGTCGATTACAAGCCCACATAGATTCCCAGATCTGTCTGAATTATGCTCCTTCCCATTGCACTTCTACTAAAGCTTTCATCCTTTCTCCCTCGTACTGACTGTTTTCAGGACTCATTTTCCTGCTCAAACTTCTGAAATCCTTTTTCCTCAACTGACATTTCCCCTAAGCTGTGGTAAACAGAGCTGACCATCCACACTTCATATTATAGGCCCTGCTCTCAACCTATTCCCTCTAACAAAAAGGTCTCCCTCATCCTCACCTTCCGCACCACCACTCCTGAGAGAGACAGCAATTTATGAACTTCCTTCAATCTGGTACAGTGTAGTCACTGCTTACAATGCAATCTCCTCTACATTGGAAGAGGTTAAAAAAACGCATCTCGACTGATGCTATGTTGAATATCTCAATTCTGCACGGAAGTGTGATCTTGTATTTACAGCTGCTTTAATTCCCAATCTAACCTCTCCACTAAAGAAATAAAGGATGGTATCCAATTAAAAACGAGGGCATATAAAGTGGCCACAACTACTGGGAGGACAGAAGATTGGGAAGCTTTTAAAAGCCAGCAAAGAATGACTAAAAAAATGATTAAAGGGAAGAGAGACTTATGAAAGTAAACTAGCACGAAATATAAAAACAGATAGCAAGAGTTTCAACAGGTATATAAAAAGGAAAAAAGAGTGGCTAAAGTAAATATTGGTCCCTTAGATGACGAGACCGGGGAATTAGTAATGGGGAACATGGCAGAAACTCTGAACAAATACTTTGCATCAGTCTTTATGGTAGAGGACACTAAAAATATCCCAAAAGTGGATAGTCATGGGGCTATAGGAGGCCGGGGGGGGTAGAAACTTAACATAATCACAATGGAGGTGGCACTCAGTAAGATAATGGGACGAATGGCAGATAAATCCCCTGCACCTGATGGTTTGCATCCTAGGGTCTTGAGAAGTAGCGTCAGGGATAGTCAATGCATTGGTTGTAACTTACCGAAATTCCCTGGATGCTGGGGAGGTCCCAGCAGATTAGAAAACTGAAAATGTAATGTCCCTATTTAAATAAGGAGGCAAACAAAAAGCAGGAAACTATAGACCAATTAGCCTAACATCTGTGGTTGGGAAAATAATACCCGCTCTCCTGTATGGATCTGAGGCATGAACGATGTATAGAAAGCACCTCAAGTTGCTGGAGATATATCATCAACAATGTCTCCGCAAGATCCTGCAAATCTCTTGGGAGGACAGGCGCACCAACATCCGTGTCCTCGACCAGGCTAGCATCCCCAGTACTGAAGCACTGACCACACTTGATCAGCTTCGCTGGGCAGGCCACATAGTTCGTATGCCAGATACGAGACTCCCCAAGCAAATGCTTTATGCGGAGCTCCTTCATGGTAAATGAGCCAAAGGAGGACAGCGGAAACGTTATAAGGACACCCTCAAAGTCTCCCTGGTAAAGTGCGACATCACCAGACACCTGGGAGACTCTGGCCGAAGACCGGCCGAGGTGGAGAAAGTACATCCGGGAGGGCGTCGAGCTCTTTGAGTCCCAACGCAAAGCACATGAAGAGGCCAAGCGCAGGCAGCGGAAGGAGCGCGCGGCAAACCAGCGCCACCGACCCCTTCCCTCGACGAATGTCTGTCCCACCTGTAAGGGGGTCTGTGGCTCTCGTACCAGACTATTCAGCCATCAAAGAACTCACTTTGGGAGTGGAAACAAGTCTTCCTCGATTCCGAGGGAATGCCTATGATGTTGGAGTCCATTATTAAAGAAGCAGTAGCAGGACATTTGGAAAAGCATAATTCGATCAGGCAGAGTCAGCATGGATTTATGATGGGGAAGTCATGTTTGACAAATTTGCTTATATTCTTTGAGGATGTAACGAACAGGGTGGATAGAGGGGAACCAGTGGATGTGGTGTATTTAGACTTCCAGACGGCATTGGACAAGGTGCACAAGATAAAAGTTCACGGTGTTGTGTATCTGTAAAGCATGCACCGGGAGCGCATCCCCTGAAGTCCCAAGGGATCCCAGCATCCCTTGGGAGCACTGTAGAATAGCCGGCCCCCTAAGACCTATTACTCACTCTGGAGTGTCTTAATAAAGACTGAGGTCACTGTTACTTTACCCTCCCTGTGTGCAGTCTTATCTGTGTTAGGAACACAATAACTGGCGACGAGTATACGAATCCAACTGTGGGCATTCTGGAGAAGTTCTTGGAGGGTGAGGACTGGGAAGCCAATGTCGAATGGCTAGACCAGTACTTTGTAGCCAACGAGCTGGATGGAGAAGGAAGCGCTGCAAAAAGGAGAGCACTCCTCCTCACGGTCTGCGGCGCACCGACCTATAGAATCTTCTGGCTCCGATGAAACCCACATATAAGTCGTATGAGGAGCTGTGTACACTGGTTCGGGAGCACCTTAACCCGAGGGAGAGCGTGCTGACGGCGAGGTATCGGTTCTACACGTGCCAGCGATCTGAAGGTCAGGGAGTGGTGAGCTACGTCGCCGAGCAAAGGTGACTTGCAGGACAATGTGAGTTTGATGGCTACCTGGAGCCGATGCTCAGAGACTTTTTTGTACTGGGCATTGGCCACGAGACCATCCTACGAAAACTTTTGACTGTAGAGACACCGACCCTCAGTAAGGCCATTGCGATTGCACAGGCGTTTGTGTCCACCAGTGATAACACCAAACAAATCTCTCAGCACACAAGTGCTAGCAATGTTCATAAATTAACTGGAACTGTGTTTGCGAGCAGAAATGTACAGGGCAGAAACCACGAGTCTGCAACTGCCAGCAGGCCTCAGGTGACCCAGATGACTCTCAGTCCACAACAAAGGATGAATGCAAAGCAATTCACACCTTGTTGGTGTTGTGGAAGCTTCCATTCAGCCTATTCATGCCGCTTCAAAGGGTATGTTTGCAAGAGCTGTGGAACAATGGGACACCTCCAACGAGCTTGCAGACGAGCTGCAAGTTCTGCAAAACCTGCTAACCACCACGTTGCAAAGGAAGATCGGTCCACGGTGGAACAAAGCAATTTCAAGCCTCAGAGAGGAGGCAAATGCTGAAGTACACGGGGTGCACACATTTTCGACGAAATGTCCACCTATAATGCTAAATGTAAAATGGAATGGCTTACCCGTAGCCATGGAACTGGACACTGGCGCTAGCCAATCCATCATGAGTAAAAAGATGTTCGAGAGACGGCGGTGCAACAAGGCACTCAGACCAGCCCTGAGCCCCATCCACACGAAACTGAGAATGTACACCAAAGAGCTCATCACTGTCCTGGGCAGCGTCATGGTCAAGGTCACCTACGAGGGCACGGTGTACGAACTGCCACTCTGGATGGCCCCACACTGCTTGAAAGGAGCTGGCTGGGCAAAATCCACTGGAACTTGGATGACATCCGAGCGCTATCACATGTCGATGAGGCCTCATGTACCCAGGTTCTTAACAAATTTCCTTCCCTTTTTGAGCCAGGCATTGGAAACTTTTCAGGGGCGAAGGTGCGGATCCACTTGGTCCCAGAGGCACGACCCATTCACCACAAGGCGCGAGCGGTACCTCACATGATGAGGGAGAGAGTGGAAATCGAGCTGGACAGGCTGCAACGCGACGGCATCATCTCCCCAGTGGAATTCAGCGAGTGGGCCAGCCCGATTGTTCCAGTACTCAAAAGTGATGGCACGGTCAGGATTTGTGGCGATTCTAAAGTAACTATTAATCGTTTCTCGCTACAGGACCAATACCCGCTACCTGAGGCAGACGACCTATTTGCGACGCTGGCAGGAGGCAAGACATTCACCAAGCTCGACCTAACTTCGGCCTACATGATGCAGAAGCTGGAGGTGTCTTCGAAGGGCCTCACCTGCATCAACACGCACAAGGGACTGTTCATCTACAACAGATGCCCGTTTGGAATTCGGTCAGCTGCAGCGATCTTCCAGAGAAACATAGAAAGCTTACTCAAGTCAGGACAACGCACGGTGGTTTTTCAGGACGACATATTGGTCACGGGTCGGGACACCGTCGAGCACCTACAAAACCTGGAGGAGGTCCTCCAGCGACTGGATCGCGGCTGAACAGGTCGAAATTCATCTTCACGGCAACAGAAGTGGAGTTTTTGGGAGAAAGATCACGGCGGACGGCATTTGGCCCACACACGCCAAGACAGAGGCCATCAGGAACGCGCCCAGGCCACAGAACGTCACGGAGCTGCGGTCGTTCCTGGGACTCCTCAAATATTTTGGTAACTTCCTAACGGAGTTAAGCACCCTCTTAGAGCCCTTACGTGTTATTGCGTAAAGGTGAGAACTGGGTATGGAAAAAAAAACAAGTAATTGCTTTTAAGAAAGCCAGAAACATTTTATGCTCCAACAAACTGCTTGTATTGCATAACCCGTGGAAAAGACTTGTACTAGCATGTGATGCGTCATCGTACGGAGTCGGGTGTGTATTACAACAAGCTAACGTTGCGGGGAAGTTGCAACCTGTCGCCTATGCCTCCATAAGCTTGTCTAAGGCCAAGAGGGCCTACAGCATGATTGAGAAAGAGACATTAGCGTGTGTGTTCGGGGTAAAGAAAATGCACCAGTACCTGTTTGGCCTCAAATTTGAGCTGGAAACCGATCACAAGCCCCACATATCTCTGTTCGCTGAAAACAAGAAGATAAATACTAATGCCTCAGCCCGCATACAAAGGTGGGCACTCGCGCTATCAGTGTATAACTATATCATCCGCCACAGGCCAGGCACCGAGAACTGTGCGGATGCTCTCAGTTGGCTACCATTGCCCGCAGACTTGTTGATGATCATGGAAGCGTTTGAAAATGATAAATCACCTGTCACGGCCCGCCAGATTAGGACTTGGACCAGCCAAGATCCTCTGCTGTCCCTAGTAAAAAACCGTGTACTGCATGGGAGCTGGGCCAGCATCCCCGTTGAAATGCAAGAGCTAATCAAGCCATTCCAGTCCATTCAGGCAGACCGCTGTCCATTCAGGCAGACCGCCTGTTGTGGGGTAACCGCGTAGTGCTACCCAAAAAGGGCAGGGGGACGTTAATCTCTGATCTCCACAGCACACACCCGGGTATAGTAATGATGAAAGCGATAGCCAGATCCCACATGTGGTAGCCCGGTATCAATTCTGACTTAAGAGTCCTGTGTACGGCAATGCAGCGTGTGTGCTCAGTTGAGCAACGCGTCCAGAGAGGCACCACTAAGTTTGTGGTCCTGGCCCTCCAGACCATGGTCGAGGATCCATGTCGACTATGCGGGCCCATTTCTCGGTAAAATGTTCCTGGTGGTGGTGGATGCTTTTTCAAAATGGATTGAATGTGAAATAATGTCGGGAAACACCGCCACCGCCACCATTGAAAGCCTGAGGGCCATGTTTGCCACCAACGGCCTGCCTGACATACTGGTCAGTGACAACAGGCCATGTTTCACCAGTGCCGAATTTAAAGCAGTCATGACCCGCAATGGGATCAAACATGTCACCTCGGTCCCGTTTAAACCAGCCTCCAATGGGCAGGCAGAGCAGGCAGCACAAACAATTAAACAGAGCCTTAAACGAGTCACAGAAGGCTCACTCCAAACCCTTCTGTCCCAAGTACTGTTCAGCTATCGCACGAGACCCCACTTGCTCCCAGGGGTGCCCCCGACTGAGCTGCTCATGAAAAGGACACTTAAAACCAGACTTCGCTGGTTCACCCCAACCTGCATGATCAGGTAGAGAGCAGGCGGCAGCAATAAAATGTAAACGATGGTTGCGCCACTGTGTCACGGGAAATTGATCTGAATGACCCTGTGTATGTGTTAAACTATGAACATGGTCCCAAGTGGATCGCAGACACGGTGATAGCTAAAGAAGGGAATAGGGTGTTTGTAGTCAAACTTGACAATGGACAAATTTGCAGAAAGCACCTGGACCAAACAAGGCTGCAGTTCACAGACTGCCCTGAACAACCCACAGCGGACACCACCTTTTTCGAGCCCACAACACACACCCAAAGGATCAACGGCACCACCCCGGACCAGGAAATTGAACCCATCACGCCCACAGCCCGTCAAGGCTAGGCTCACCCAGCAGGACCAACAACACACCAGCCCAGCAAGGGCACAGCCAACACACCAGAACAGACATTTGTACCGAGGCGGTCCACAAGGGAAAAAAAGGATCCCGACCGCCTCACCTTGTAAATAGTTTTCACCTTGACTTGGGGGGGGGGGGGGGGGGGGGGAGCGGGGGGAAGTGATGTTGTGTATCTGTAAAGCATGCACTCCCATGTTTCGCCACCAGGGAGCGCATCCCTTGGGAGCACTGTATATAAGCCGGCCCCCCTAAGGCCGGCTCCTCAATCTGGAGTGTCTCAATAAAGACCAAGGTCACTGTTACTTTAACCTCCCTGTGTGCAGTCTCATGTGTTTTCGGAACACAATACACGGGGTTGGGGGTAAGATATTAGCATGGATAGAGGATTGGCGAACTATCAGAAAACAGAGAGTCGGGATAAATGGTTCATTCTCGGGTTGGCAATCAGTAACAAGTGGGTGCTGCAGGGATCAGTGATAGAACCCCAACTATTTACAATCTTTATTAACGACTTGGATGAAGGGACCAAGTGTAACGTAGCCAAGTTTGCTGACGGTACAAAGATGGGAGGTAAAGCAATGTGTGAGGAGGACACAAAAAACCTGCAAAACATAGAAACATAGGAATTTACAGCGCAGAAGGAGGCCATTTCGGCCCAACGTATCCGCGCCGGCCGACAAAGAGCCACACGGCCCTTGGTCAGCAGCCCTAAAGGTTACATATAAACCTAACAATGACGGAAAGACAAAGAGCACCCAGCCCAACCAATCTGCCTCACCACAACTGCAACACCCCTTATACTAAAACATTCTACACTCCACCCCAACTGGAGCCATGTGATCTCCTGGGAGGCAAAAACCAGATAAAAACCCAGGCCAATTTAGGGAGAAAAAAATCTGGGAAAATTCTTCTCGACCCATCCAGGCGATCAAAACTAGTCCAGGAGATCACCCTGGCCGTATTCTATTCCCTGCAGTACTTATCATTATACCTGCTCCGTCCAACAAAAGGTCATCCAGTCTAATCCCAATTACCAGCTCTAGGTCTGTAACCCTGCAGGTTACTGCACTTTAAGTGCCCATCCAACCATCTCTTAAAAGTGGTGAGGGTTTCTGCATCCACCACTCTTCCAGGCAACAGTTCCCAGATCCCGATAACCCTCTGGATAAAGAAGCCCCCCACTCAACCTCCTCTCAGCCTTCACAAACCCAGCCTATCCAATCTGTCCTCATAACTAAGATTCTCCATTCCAGACAGCATCCAAGTAAATCTCCTCTGCACCCTCTCACGTCCTTCCTATAATACGGCGACCAGAACTGCACGCAGTACTCCAGCTGTGGCCTAACCTAAGTATTATACAATTTATGCATAACCTCCCTGCTCTTATATTCTATGCCTCGGCCAATAAAGGTAAGCATTCTGTATACCTTCTTACCCACCTAGCCTGCTACTTTCATGGATCTGTGGACAAGCACTCCAAGATCCCTTTGTTCATCTGCACTATTAAGTGGCCTAACACTTAATCTGTATACCCTTTCCTTATTAGCCCTCCCAAAGTGCATTACCTCACACTTCTCTGAATTAAATTCCATTGGCCACTGCTCTGCCCACCTGACCAGTAGATCGATATCCTCTTCATAATCAACCACAACCAATTTTAGTGTCGTCTGTAAACTTCTTAATGGAACTCCCTATACTCAAATCTAAATCGTTGATATATACCACAAAAAGCAAGAGTCCCAGTACTTAGCCCTGCAGAACCCCACTGGAGACATCCTTCCAGTCACAAAAACATCCATCAATCATTACCTTTTGCTTCCTTCCTCCAAGCCAATTTTGGATCCAACTTGACTTTGTCCTGTATTCCATGGGCTTTAACCTTCATGACCAGTCTACCATGTGGAACCTTATCAAAAGTTTTGCTAAAGTCCATATTATACTGTTAAGTCACGAATAAAGCAATGTAACGGAGTATGGTCGACGTGAGTAAGTGTGATCTTAGTCTCTATTCTAACTTGAGTGCTGGTACAGCATGGAAGACCTGCTTATATACAGTGCTCCCAAGGGACTCCAACAGATATGCCCCTCTGGTGGCGGTGGAATGTTGGTTGCATACATAACATATACTACATCGCCCGCACTGCCAAAATCGACCCTCTTGGTTACCTCCTCAAAAAATTCAATCAGGGTAGTCAGACACGATCTTCCCCTAACAAGTCCGTGCGGACTGTCCTGAATTAATCCTCGCCTTTCCAAATGCAGATTTATCCTGTCTTTCAGGATTTTTTCCAATAATTTTCCCACCACTGAGGTTAGGCTGACAGGCCTGTAATTACTCGGCCTATCCCTTTCTCCCTTCTTAAACAAGGGTACTACTTTAGTAGTGCTCCAATCTTCCGGCACCATGCCCAGATCCAAAGAGAACATAAGAACATAAGAACATAAGAATTAGGAACAGGAGTCGGCCATCTAGCCCCTCGAGCCTGCTCCGCCATTCAACAAGATCATGGCTGATCTGGCCATGGACTCAGCTCCACTTACCCGCCCACTCCCCGTAACCCTCAATTCCCTTATTGGTTAAAAATCTATCTGTGACTTGAATACATTCAATGAGCTAGCCTCAACTGCTTCCTTGGGCAGAGAATTCCACAGATTCACAACCCTCTGGGAGAAGAAATTCCTTCTCAACTCGACTTTAAATTGGTTCCTCCGTATTTTGAGGCTGTGCCCCCTAGTTCTAGTCTCCCCTACCAGTGGAAACAACATCTCTGCCTCTATCTTGTCTATCCCTTTCATGATTTTAAATGTTTCTATAAGATCACCCCTCATCCTTCTGAACTCCAACGAGTAAAGACCCAGTCTACTCAATCCATCATCATAAGGTAACCCCCTCATCTCCGGAATCAGCCTAGTGAATCGTCTCTGTACCCCCTCCAAATCCTTCCTTAAGTAAGGTGACCAAAATTGCATGCAGTACTCCAGGTGCGGCCTCACCAATACCCTGTACAGTTACAGCAGGACCTCCCTGCTTTTGTACTCCATCCCTCTCGCAATGAAGGCCAACATTCCATTCGCCTTCCTGATTACCTGCTGCACCTGCAAACTAACTTTTTGGGATTCATGCACAAGGACCCCCAGGTCCCTCTGCACCGCAGCATGTTGTAATTTCTCCCCATTCAAATAATATTCCCTTTTACTGTGTTTTTTTCCCCAAGGTGGATGACCTCACACTTTCCGACATTGTATTCCATCTGCCAAACCTTAGCCCATTCGCTTAACCCATCCAAATCTCTTTGCAGCCTCTCTGTGTACACAACCCGCTTTCCCACTAATCTTTGTGTCATCTGCAAATTTTATTACACTACACTCTGTCCCCTCTTCCAGGTCATCTATGTATATTGTAAACAGTTGTGGTCCCAGCACCGATCCCTGTGGCACACCACTAACCACCGATTTCCAACCCGAAAAGGACCAATTTATCCCAACTCTCTGCTTTCTGTTCGCCAGCCAATTCTCTAAGAGGACTGGAAAATGATGGTCAAGGCTTCTGCTATTTCCTCTTTTACTTCGCTCAACAGCCTGGGATGCATTTCATCTGGGCCTGGGGACTTATCTACTTTCAAAGCTGCTAAACCCCTTAATACTTCCTCTTTCATTATATTTATTTCATCCAGAATATCACACTCCTCCTTGAAAGCAGCTCCTTTCCTTTGTGAAAACAGATGCAAAGTATTCGTTAAGAACCCTCCCAACATCTTCCGCCTCCACACAAAGATTACCCTCATGGTCTCTAATAGGCCCTACCCTTTCTTTAGTTACCCTCTTACTCTTAATATATTTATAGAATATCTTCAGGTTCTCCTTAATTTTATTGGCCAAGAATTTCTCATGCTCTCTCTTCGCACCCCTAACATCCTTTTTAATTTTACCTCTTAACTTTCTATACTCCTCAAGATTCTAAAGTCTTTAGCCGTTAATACATGAAATAAGCGTCCCTTTTTTTCTTAATCCTCCCCTGTAAGTCCCTAGACATCCAGGGGGCTCTAGAATTATTTTTCCCAACCTTTTTCTTTAAGGGCATATGTTTGGCCTGAGCCTTCCTGATCTCCTCCTTAAATGCCTCCCACTGTTCAGACACTGATTTACCCACAAGTAGCTGTTTCCAGTCCACCATGGCCAAATCACTCCTCAACCTAGCAAAATTAGCTTTTCTCCAATTCAGAACTTTTATTCCAGGCCTATTCTTGCCCTTATTCATAACCAACTTGAATCTGACTGAATTATGGTCACTGGCACTCAAGTGCTCTCCCACTAATACCCCTTCAACCTGCCCAGCTTCATTCCCCAAAACTAAATCCAAGACCGTCCCCTCTCGTGTTGGGCTTGCTACATACTGACTAAAAAAAGTTTGCTTGAATGCATTTCAAGAATTCCGCACCCTCTATACCCTTCACACTAAATGTGTCCCAATCAATATTTGGATAGTTAAAATCCCCTACTGTTACTACCCTATGGTTTTTGGACTTCACAGCAATTTGCCTACATATTTGATCCTCTATCTCCCTCCCACTGTTTGGTGGTTTAGAATACTCACCCAGCAGTGTGATCTCCCCTTTTTTATTTTAAATGATATAGACAGGCTAAGTGAGTGGGCAAGACATTGGCAGAATGAGTATAATGTTGGAAAGTGTGAGGTTATCCACTTTGGCAGAAAGAAAATTGAAGAGCAAGTTATTATTTAAATGGAGAAAAATTGCAAAGTGCTGCAGTACACCAGGTCCTGGTGCATGAAACACAAAAGGTTAGTATGCGGGTACAGCAAGTGATCAGGAAGGCCAATGGAATCTTGGCCTTTATGCAAAGGGGATGGAGTATAAAAGCAGAGAAGTCTTGCTACAGTTGTACAGGGTATTGGTGAGGCCACACCTGGAATACTGCTTACAGTTTAGGTTTCCATATTTAAGAAAGGATATACTTGCTTTGGAGGCAGTTGAGAGAAGGTTCACTAGGTTGATTCCGGAGATGAGGGTGTTGATTTATGAGGAAAGGTTGAGAAGGTTGGGCCTCTATTCATTGGAATTCAGAAGAATGAGAGGTGATCTTATTTAAACGTGTAAGATTATGAGAGGACTTGACCAGGTGGGTGCAGAGAGGATGCTTCCACCGATAGGGAAGACTAGAACTAGAGGGCATAATCTTAAAATAAGGGGCCGCCCATTTAAAACTGTGATGAGGAGGCATTTCTTCACTCAAGAGGGTTGTAAATCTATGGAATTTGCTGCCTCAGAGAGCTGTGGAAGCTGGGTCATTGAATAAATTTAAGACAGAGATAGACAGTTTCTTAACCAATAAGGGAATAAGGGGTCATGGGGAGCGGGCAGCGAAGTGGACCCAAGTCCATGATCGGATCAGCCATGAGAGTATTAAATGGTGGAGCAGGCTCGAGGGGCCGTATGGCCTACTCCTGCTCCTATTTCTTATGTTTTTATCTTTAGCCTCCTTAAACAACTCAATCAAGCTCAACACAAGCTTCAGGATCACATTTTTCTCTTGGGCATTGAAACTCTGACTAAAACAATTGATTTTAGCAACTTCAGACCTGCATTTTCTTGGACATAGGGGGTGCTGGAGATGCAGTGCGCCATCAGCCTCAAAGATAATAAGGGAAGGAGCAGGGATGGTTGGGTGACATTTTGAGTTAAGATCCTTTGTCAGAACACAATTGGCAAGTTTCTTCTTTTTCCAATATCAGAGGACCTGCTGTGCGTACCTAGCATTTTCTGGTTTGATCTCATATTTTCTGCATTTGCAATTCTGTCCCTTTCCCCTGTGCACCTTTTGACACTCTTTTTTGTTCTTTTAAAGATGCATCATTGCCTCACAGATAATCTTTACACATCATCCACCATTTGTAATCTGTCAGCTTTTCTGCTTCTCATCTCTGACAGAAGTCACCATTCCCGATACTCTGACTGGATCCCTCGTCCTCGTCCTATTAAGGGGCTCTTCTCTAAGAGTTTCTAGTTATGACGAAGAAATGTTAAGCTGTACCATCTTAATTTCCAGCATCTCTGTCTCTTTTTCACAAAATAGTTGCCCATTGTCCAACAAAATTTGTTTGGACACTAGGGCAGGAAAACTGTAGGAAAAGCTGCCCCCAATTAGCCGATAAACACATCAGTTACAGCCAGTTAATGCACACAGATGTGATTCCCTCTACCTGCAAATTCTAATGAATGAGGTCTTCAACTAATAGATTATTAGAATAGGAGTCAAACATAACTGTAGAACAAAAAACACAAGTACTTCTGAGACATGAAATTTATAAATTTAAATTAAGCTATGCAGTTTTGTGTTTTTAGAAAATTCAAGGGAGAAAATTTACTTTATCTTATGTAAAGATGCTCCTTTTGCTAAAACGTTCCAAGATTTTTTTTTTTTAAATCACCTCACCTGGAAATGGATAAGCTTTTTGAGATCATCGAGATAATATTCATCAATGCTGTATGGGGTTCCCACTACCTCAAGTACATATGCAGGGGTCAAGCTGTTTCGGAATGGCACTGCAAAGTAGTCTGCAAACTCCGTGCAGTGAATCGTGGCAGACATTAAGATCACCTGTGATAATTTAAGAAACATTACTTTTCAAAGCACGGGGAAATCACCATGATAACCATATCAGAATTAAATGCAAAATGTTTTGCAAGACCACAACTACACAAGCACTCCAGATGGCATCCGATTAATGCCTCGCAGAGCAACAGTATGATCACTTTAGATTTGTCCTCTATTGCTCTCCTAATGCAGACCAATATCTTTTGGCGGCAGCTAATTGTTGTTGATCTTCATAAATGTATCCATTCTCATGTTAATAATTTTATTATTCACACTGAATTGCACCAGACAGCTATTGTACCAGTTATCGAAAAGATCTAAATCCTTCTTAAATTGGTTGCATTATTTTTGCCTCCTATTTTATCGGTTCATGAGACTACTGTTCATGCTTATAATGAGGGGGGGATAAAAAAAATCAAAAAGCTAGGGTAACCTGCTCATAAAAGTCTTCTCAGCCTTAAAAGTCCCCAATTATGCCTATGTATTGATTCAACAGCAATTTTTGAATTTACCCCTTATCCCAAGACACTCTACTGGAACCATATCAAATACTTTTTGGAAATTAATCTTGAATCCACTTCACACTCCTAATGGGCTCAATTTTCCCCAAAGCATTTTTTTGGCATTCTCTCTCTCTCTCAGGGTCAGAGGTAAGTTACTGCTTTGTGTTTTTCAATTCTTTTAGTGTGTCCGGGCATCTGCTGTGCCGATTTCCTTAACTCTAGGAAAGGTTTTTCTGTAGAGGCCACATATGCTGGCCTAAGCACAACTGGAGTAACTCTCAACTGGCCAAACTTCCTAAATGGCCAGAATTGGCATAAGTGGCTGGTTACGCCCCCCCTTGGCTAAAAAAATCCTAACTAACTCAGTTACACTGGTGCAGATTGATAGGCCAAAAAGAGCAGCCTGCTCCAAAAAAACAGCACAAATCATTGGGAAAAATTGAGCCCTTCATGTCGACTCTTTTAAAACCCCTATTTCCGCTTCAATGCACTTTTTGCATATCCATTAGTATTTCAGTTTGAATGATATTATGATTACTGGATCTTAAAAGTTCCATACTTCTAGTTTAAGTACGATACAAGAATCATCACTAAAAATTAAATTCAGAATATTGGCTATTGAACAAGCTGCATAAGGAAACAATGCTGCACATTTCTAGAAAAATATATTCTCTTTAGTTTCTGCTCTGCCATTTTCTAAGTCAAGGATTGGATGCACAAAATGGTCTATTATTTCTGTTCTGGCTACTTTTCAGACTCTGATCTGCAGAAATCGATCTACCCTCTTCCCAAAGGGTGTCCAGATCTCTATTCTAATAAATGTGAAGTATCGTACATTGGTCAAAAAGCTTGCATCATAATTATACAATTAACTGAATTTACACAAGGAGATACAGAAAGGCAGCTAGATGTGACAGCAATGTGTCTAGACCTTGAATGTCGAGACATTCTGGCAAAGCAATGAAAAATCTAACAGAATAAATTTACAGAAGTTATGCTAAGGCTTTACAACGCACCAGTGAGACCACAATTGTTCCAGTTACACGACAACAAGATATATTGTGAGATTATAGCTAATTTCCTTATTAATTAACTAACTGATTTGATTAATAATTACTTTATATTATTTACTTTATAATGGGGAACAAAGAAATGGCAGACCAGTTAAACAAATACTTTGGTTCTGTCTTCACGAAGGAAGACACAAATAACCTTCCGGAAATACTAGGGGACCGAGGGTCTAGTGAGAAGGAGGAACTGAAGGATATCATTATTAGGCGGGAGATTGTGTTCGGGAAATTGATGGGATTGAAGGCCGATAAATCCCCGGGGCCTGATAGTCTGCATCCCAGAACACTTAAGGAAGTAGCCCTAGAAATAATGGATGCATTGGTGGTCATTTTCCAACAGTCTATCGACTCTGGATTGGTTCCTATGGACTGGAGGGTAGCTAATGTAACACCACTTGTTAAGAAAGGAGGCAGAGAGAAAACAAGTAATTACAGACCGGTTAGCCTGACATCAGTAGTGGGGAAAATGTTGGAATCAATTATTAAAGATGAAATAGCAGCACATTTGGAAAGCAGTGACAGGATCGGTCCGAGTCAGCATGGATTTATGAAAGGGAAATCATGCTTGACAAATCTTTCAGAATTTTTTGAGGATGTAACTGGTGGAGCAGACAAGGGAGAACCAGCAGATGTGGTGTATTTGGACTTTCAAAAGGCTTTTGACAAGGTCCCACACAAGAGATTGGTGTGCAAAATTAAAGCACATGGTATTGGGGGTAATGTGCTGACGTGGATAGAGAATTGTTTGGCAGACAGGAAGCAGAGTCGGGATAAATGGGTCCTTTTCAGAATGGCAGGCAGTGACTAATGGGGTTCCGCAGGGCTCAGTGCTGGGACCCCAGCTATTTACAATATACATTAATGATTTGGATGAGGGAATTGAGTGCAATAGCTCCAAGTTTGCAGATGACACTAAGCTGGGTGGCGGTGTGAGCTGTGAGGAGGATGCTAAA
This sequence comes from Pristiophorus japonicus, assembly GCF_044704955.1. Lineage (NCBI taxonomy): Eukaryota > Metazoa > Chordata > Chondrichthyes > Pristiophoridae > Pristiophorus > Pristiophorus japonicus. The sequence goes on from NC_091980.1 coordinate 251,178,760, forward strand.
AGGCTGCAGGGTGACTTGGACAGGTTAGGTGAGTGGGCAAACACGTGGCAGATGCAGTATAATGCGGATAAATGCGTGGCAAAAACACAAAGGTAGATTATTATCTGAATGGCGGCAGATTAGGAAAAGGGGAGGTGCAACGAGACCTGGGTGTCATGGTACATCAGCCATTGAAAGTTGGCATGCAGGTACAGCAGGCGGTGAAGACGGCAAATGGTATGTTGGCCTTCATAGCTAGGGGATCTGAGTATAGGAGCAAGGAGGTCTTACTGCAGTTGTACAGGACCTTAGTGAGGCCTCACCTGGAATCTTGTGTTCAGTTTTGGTCTTCTAACCTGAGGAAGGACATTCTTGCTATTGAGGGAGTGCAGCAAAGGTTCACCAGAATGATTCCCGGGATGGCAGGACTGACATATGAGGAGAGACTGGATCAACTGGGCCTGTATTCACTGGAGTTTAGAAGGATGAGAGGGGATCTCATAGAAACACATAAAATTCTAATGGGACTGGACAGGTTAAAGGCAGGAAGAATGTTCCCGATGTTGGGGAAGTCCAGAACCTGGGGACACAGTCTAAGGATAAGGGGTAAGCCATTTAGGACTGAGATGAGGAGAAACTTCTTCACTCAGAGAGTTGTTAACCTGTGGAATTCCCTACCGCAGAGAGTTGTTGATGCCAGTTCATTGGCGATATTCAAGAGGGAGTTAGATATGGCCCTTACGGCTAAAGGGATCAAGGGGTCTGGCGAGAAAGCAGGAAAGGGGTACTGAGGTGAATGATCAGCCATGATCTTATTGAATGGTGGTGCAGGCTCGAAGGGCCGAATGGCCTACTCCTGTACCTAGTTTCTATAAACACACATGTAGACAATTAGAATTAACTTACAAAGCAAAGTAACTAATCATAACCAGCTACCAACAATAGTGGATGTTAAAATAAACTAACTATACTGACTTTAATAAGGCAGCATAAAGAATAGAACATTCAAACTAAAAGCCATGAACTCTCAGATCTTAAAAAGACAGGAGTTATAATAACTTAAGGAAAACAAGACGCAGCTGAGACTGAATTTTATACAACCATAGAAACTAGACTGATAAGGTAGCAAAACAGACAGATAGGAAGGGGATTGCGTAGGACTTAAATAAAATGAATGCTCTATGCTTTGTTTCTTTAAAAATAACAGTTACCGTGGGAAACCCACACAAGAATGAGCCTGGGCATGGTCAGGTGACACAGGAGATCCTCTGGAAAGAAAGACGGTTAAGTGTAAGTCAGTGCTATGGATCAGTAAGACACCATAGGTTTGAATGGAAATAAAAGCATAAAAAGAAGATCCCAGAAAGGGTTAATGGTTAAAGGCTCGAGCCTTAAATCCAGAGGTGAAGATAGCGGACTCAAGGGATCGCGCCAGATGGGTGTAGGACTCCTGTAGGAGAGAATAGTGGATTCGAAGGACCGTGCCGGAGGGGCCAGACAACTCCTACCGCGACTTTTACCCAAGGCATAAGCAGGTAGTCATTATCATAGGCAGTCCCTTGGAATCGAGGAAGACTTGCTTCCACTCTTAAATGAGTCCTTAGGTGGCTCAACAGTCCAATACGAGAGCCACAGTTCCGGTCATAGGTGGGATACGGTGAGGGTAAGGGAGGGTGGGACAGATTTGCCACACGCTCTTTCCACTGCCTGTGCTGGATTTCTGCATGCTCTCCGGGTAGTATGACTATGCTTTGTTACCGCTGCTTAAGACACCATATACATTGAATAAAATCAAGAAATAACGTTTTAATCTCTATCAATTTGGGTAAATGCCGAATCTTTTGAAATCAAAGTTCTCACAAAGAGAATCTTACAAAATGCTTTCAGGGTGCAGAAATCAAGAATGATCCCTGCAAAGATAAACTACAAAAGTAAGATGAGAGAAGCTCAAACTCTAGTCTAGAAAGAGAACCATTAAGCAAAGCCTCACTGAGGCATGTAAAATATTGTGGTATATGGAGATCTTCCTCTTACAATGTTTAGCCTTTTAAAACCCAACACTTTCCACATACATGGGCAGAGATTCTCCACATTCACAGAGCGCCACGATTTGGTGTACGTCTGCAGCTTCTGATTACAGTCCATACAACTGAAAAAAGGAACCAAGTGGGAAATAGTGCACTAACGATATTTAAAGGGAGTAATTTCTGGTGTATTAATGACAATACAATGGGCCGAAGTATCGGCTCGAGTTGCTCCTATTTTTTTGGAGCAAGTAATTTAGTATGGAGTATCTTAGAAATTGCAATTCTCGGCATTTAGTTTGCTCCAGTTCTAGTTAGTTAGAACATGTAAAGTCCTTACTCTACAGCATGAAACCACACGAGGCACATTCCAGGGACAAGGCCGCTCTGTGATCTTAGCTCTTCATTACAGGACTCCAGAAGTGATGACCCTGCATGGGACCTCCCTTTATATACCTGTGTGATCAGGTAAGGAGTGTCTCCCACAAGTTCACCCCCTGTGGTCAAGGTGTGCATCTAAGTTGAGTGTATACAGTAATACAGTGGTGTTACATTGTAGTTACAAACATATCACCTCCCCCCCCCCCCAAAAGTCTTACTGGGATCATAGGTTCAAGTCTTTCAGGTGGTCTACGCTCCCTCGTGGAGTGCCGCAGTTGGGGCTCTGGTTGTTGGACGCTGATGTGAGTGTTGGTCACCTGTGGTGATTCCGGCCTGACCTCAGGGACTGTGCATTCTTCCGATTGTTCTTGTTGCACGTTCGCTGACGGTAGTGTGAGCTCCATCTCATGGTCTTCTTTAGCTTCCTCCGTGTCCATGCTGAACCTTTTTTTTTTACTTGGTCCAGATGCTTACGGCATATCTGGCCATTGTTGAGTTTTACCACGATGATCCTATTCCCCTCTTTGCCAGTTACAGTACCTTCAAGCCATTTGGGCCCCATGGCGTGATTGAGGACGAATACAGGATCATTTATTTCTATACATCTCCCCTTTGAATTACGGTCACGGTACTCGTTTTGTGACTTGCGCTTGTCCTCAACTATGTCGGTCAGGACTGGGTAGATGAGGGACAACCGAGTTTTGAGTATCCGTTTCATGAGTAGCTCTGCGGGCGGGACCCCCGTGAGCGAGTGCGGGCGGGATCTATAGGCCAGCAGGAGGCGCGATAGGCGGCACTGTCGGGAGGGTCCTTGAATCCTGAGCATGACTTGCTTAATGATTTGGACTGCCCGTTTTGCCTGGCCATTGGAGGCCGGCTTGAACGGCGCAGTCCTGACGTGGTTGATGCCATTGCCCAACATAAACTCCCGGAATTCATAGCTCGTGAAACACGGGCCATTGTCACTAACCAGGATGTCCGGCAAGCCATGGGTTGCAAAGATCACATGTAGGCTTTCCACGGTGGTGGATGACGTGCATGAATTCAGGATGATGCACTCGATCCATTTCGAGTACACATCTACTCCAATGAGGAACATCTTCCCCCATGAACAGGCCCGCATAGTCAACGTGAATGCGTGTCCATGGCTTGGTGGGCCAGGGCCACGGGCTGAGCAGGGCCTCCCTGGGGGCATAATCCAGCTGGGCACAGGTCGTGCACCTGTGAACAGTGTTCCAGGTCTGAATCAATTCCAGGCCACCAAACGTGTAACCGGGCAATGGCCTTCATCACCACAATGCCTGGGTGCTCGCTGTGGAGTTCCCTGGTGAATGCCTCCCTGCCCGGCTGCCCCATAGTAGGCAGTCGGCTTGGATGGAGAGCTCATCCATCCGCCTGTGGAACGGTCTGACCTTCTCAGGGCATGCTCCATGTGTGGGCGCCCAATCCCCAGTCAGGACACATTTCTTAAGAGATAGGAGGGGATCTCTGTTTGTCCAGATTTTGAACTGGCGGGCTGTGATGGGGGAGCCTGCACTGTCAAAGGCATCGACAGCCATGACCCTCTTCGCTCAGCTGCCCCCTCGGTGGTGGCCAGTGGGAGCCTGCTGAGTGTGTCGGCGCAGTTTTCAGTGCCGGGCCGGTGCCGGATGGAGTAGTCATAAGCAGCTAGCATGAGGGCCCACTGCTGTATGCGAGCTGATGCGTTGGCATCGACAGCCTTGCTGTCTGACAACAAGGATGTCAGTGGCTTGTGGTCCGTCTCTAATTCAAACTTCCTACCGAAGAGGTACTAATGCATTTTTTTTTTACACCATAGACACATGCAAGCGCTTCCTTCTCGACCATGCCATATCCCCGTTCTGTTCGAGAGCGAGACCTGGAGGCATAAGCCACAGGTTGTAGCTGACCCTCAGCATTACCCTGCTGCAACACGCACCCAACCACATAGGACGATGCATCACATGTCAGAACTAAACGTTTATAGGGGTCGTACAGGGTCAACAATTTGTTTGAACAAAGTAGGTTTCGCGCCCAATCAAAAGCCCATTCCTGACAGTCCCCCCCAAAACCAATCGCAACCCTTACGCAGGAGCATGTGTAGCGGCTCCAACAACGTGCTCAAGTTCGGCAGAAAGTTCCCGAAATAGTTCAACAGTCCCAGGAATGAACGCAGCTCCGATGTGTTGCAAGGCCTGGGTGCTCGTCGAATTGCCTCGGTTTTGGATTCGGTGGGCCGAATCCCATCTGCAGCTACCCTCCTGCCCAGAAGCTCAACCTCAGCAGCTAAAAACACACATTTAGACTTCTTGAGTCGTAGGCCTACCTGGACCAGTTAGCATAACACCTCCTCCAGATTGTGGAGGTGTTCCTCGGTATCTCGACCCGTGATGAGGATGTCATCCTGGAATGCGATCGTTGCAGGAATGGATTTAAGCAGGCTTTCCATGTTATGTTGAAAAATCGCGGCCGCTTATCAAATGCCAAACGGACACCTGTTATACGCAAACAGTCCCTTGTGCGTGGTGATGGTGGTCAGTAGTTTGGATTCATCGGCCAGTTCCTGGGTCATATAGGCTGAAGTGAGGTCCAACTTGGTGAACATGACAGAATAGTTTCGTTTTAGTAGGTTTTTTTCCCAAAAGGGGGCATTACCAGCCACTTGCGCCTGTTTTGCAAGTTTAGGTAGCGAAAAATTACTCCAAACTAACTTAGAATGGAGTAAGTGTCGATTTTTGTACGCTCAGATAAACCTTGCCTACACTTTATAAACTAGGCGCAGGTAGAGCCATCAATAAAGAGCCATCAATAATAAATGATAAATAAATCAATAAATCAACCAATAAATCAATCCAAAAAAATGTTTTTAAATGTAAAATCTATCAATAAATAAAAAATTAAAAGTTTCTACTCACCTACTGCAGCACAGGAAGCCCTCCAACACAGCCTACCGAAGAGCTGGTCGGACGGGCCCCACTGCCGAAGAGGTAAGGGCAGGCAGGCCACTCGGCCTAGGATTGGGGCGACGCACCTTCGGCCAGGGATAGTCTCGCCTGGAGACAGGAGGCGCTGGGAGGGCCAGGAGCTACTGTGCATGCGCGCAGCTGCCGGCACTCTTTTTTGGCGCAGGGCTGTAGCTCTGCCCCCAGCAGCTCCTGCAGAAATTAGGCGGGTCTCTCAGAGGTGCGTTGTTCTACTGGGGATGCGAAACTTGGGCCCAATGTGTCTGGTATTCCCCCCTCCCCACACCTAAAGTAAAGGCTGCGTCCTCCTTATTGACCTATTAAGTTTCTTTTCAGAGCTGTTGGTATATTCTTAGTCGAAATCATGTGTTTTAATTTCAAACCCAATCTCCAGGTTTTCTATCTCTCCCATTTAGGTGACCCACCACCTCTTCTATTCACATCTTAGTTCTTTAATGACAAAGGGCTAGACTTTCGACACTGAAAAATAGCTGTTTTTTGGCGCTATTTCCGATTAACGGCCAATTTTTTATGACGAAATAGCACCAAAAAAATAAAGGACCAAGTATCACCAAAACTTTTTTTAAATTTTGGCGTAGCACTAAAATACCTCAGTTTTGAAGGATGGAGCTAAAATTTTTCGTGATAAAAGCAATGCCCGTTCTGCGCATGCGCAAGAAAAAAAAATCACTCATTTTCCATGTGACGGGTGCGCCTGTGCATGCGCAGTACACTTCCTGCTCTGGATCAGCCATTTTTAAAGGCCATTGTAACTTGCAAATTTCTGAGTACTTTCACATAAGAGCTCCAAAATGAAAAATGGATCGTGAATTGGAAAGGAAAAGGGCCAAGATGTTCACCCAAGATGCTCTGATAGCCGCTGTGGAAAGTGGATGGCAACAGATTAGCAAGAAGGATGCCGGTAAACTGAAACCTGCAGCAATGGCTCAAGCTTGGGAGCATGTTGCACAGCAGGTTTCAGCAGTGGGGTCCATCCAGAGGGACAGCAAGCAATGCTGCAAGAAGTGGCAGGACTTTTGCCAAGTAGTTAAGAGTAAGTAATATTTTTATTTATGCACAATTACTTGAATTGTAAATGTGATTATCTGTGTGTGCCACGACAGAGAAGGCCCCTCTCAAAAATTTCTATTGCCATCTTTGCAGAAGTTGTCCAACAACCAAGAGCAGACGAAAACTGTTGGTGTGGTGTATGTAGCACACAAATCACTGACTCCACATGGTCTGGTGTTAATCTAACTGCTGTGACCTTCGTCCTTTATTGAACAGCCTCAGAGTGCCTCTCAGGTGTGGTGGTCAGCCTTTTATATTGCCTCTTGCAGGTACCTTCAGGTTTCCCACCACAGCGCCCCTCTGTGGTGTACCATTGTGCTTATTTTACATTTAAGGTACCAGGACGATACACGCATCAATACATAACAGTTGGAGGTCCGGCAAGACAGCAGCCACTAACACCCTTGGAAATGAGGGTCGCAGGTATTATTGGTGGCGCCAGAAGATCGACCACCCATGCAGAAGCTGGGCCAAGAGAGAGGGCAAGTCTTGCAAAATTCACAGTCTGGGTTGGCTCAATGTTAAGTACTGTGTGAGCTAAGCTTCGGTTTATGCGATGTATTCTCCGTCGGCTACACTTCGGTTTATGCGATGTACTATCATTCGTCATGATCCTACTCATGTCACCCTGCCCCCTCCCCTGCTGCTAACCATTTGTCTGTTCGGTTATATAGAAACATAGAAAATAGGTGCAGGAGTAGGTCATTCTGCCCTTCGAGCCTGCACCACCATTCAATAAGATCATGGCTGATCATTCACCTCCGTACCCCTTTCCCACTTTCTCTCCATACCCCTTGACCCCTTTAGCCGTAAGGGCAATATCTAACTCCCTCTTGAATATATCCAATGAACTGGCATCAAACAACTCTCTGCGGTTGGGAATTCTATAGGTTAACAACTCTCCGAGTTAATAAGTTTCTCCTCATCTCAGTCCTAAATGGCTTACCCCTTATCCTTAGACTGTGTCCCCTGGTTCTGGACTTCCCCAAAATCGGGAACATTCTTTCTGCATCTAACCTGTCCAGTCCCGTCAGAATTTTATATGTTTATATGAGATCATCTCTCATCCTTCTAAACTCCAGTGAATACAGGCCCAGTCGATCCAGTCTCTCCTCATAAGTCAGTCCTGCCATCCCAGGAATCAGTCTGGTGAACCTTCGCTGCACTCCCTCAATAGCAAGAACGTCCTTCCTCAGATTAGGAGACCAAAACTGAACACAATATTCCAGGTGGGGCCTCACTAAGGCCCTGTACAACTGCACGAAGACCTCCCTGCTCCTAAACTCAAATCCCCGAGTTATGAAGGCCAACATACCATTTGCCTTCTTCACCACCTGCTGTACCTGCATGCCAACTTTCAATGACTGATGTACGATGACACCCAGATCTCGTTGTACCTCCCTTTTTCCTAATCTGCCACCATTCAGATAAGATTCTGTCTGTGTTTTTGCCACCAAAGTGGTTAACATCACATTTATCCGCATTATACTGCATCTGCCATGCGTTTGCCCACTCACCTAACCTGTCCAAGGCAACCTGCAGCCTTTTAGCATCCTCCTCACAGCTCACAACGCCACCCAGCTTAGTGTCATCTGCAAACTTGGAGATTATTACATTCAATTCCCTCATCCAAATCATTAATGTATATTATAAATAGCTGGGGTCCCAGCACTGAGCCCTGCGGCACCCCACTAGTCACTGCCTGCCATTCTGAAAAGGATCCATTTATCCCGGCTCTCTGCTTCCTGTCTGCCAACCAGTTCTCTATCCACGTCAATACAATACCCCCAATACCATGTGCTTTAATTTTGCACACCAATCTCGTGTGGGACCTTGTCAAAAGCCTTTTTGAAAGTCCAAATATACCACATCCACTGGTTCTCCACTCTACCAGTTACATCCTCAAAAAATTCTAGAAGATTTGTCAAGCAGGATTTCCCTTTCATAAATCCGTGCTGACTTGGACCGATCCCGTCACTGCTTTCCAAATGTGCTGCTATTTCATCTTTAATAATTGATTCCAACATTTTCCCCACTACCGATGTCAGGCTAACTGGTCTATAATTACCCGTTTTCTCTCTCCCTCCTTTCTTAAAAAGTGCCGTTACATTAGCCACCCTCCAGTCCATAGGAACTGATCCAGAGTTGATAGACTGCTGAAAAATGATCACCAATGCATTTCTAGGGCTGCTTCCTTAAGTACTCTGGGATGCAGACCATCAGGCCCCGGGGATTTATCGGCTTTCAATCCCATCAATTTCCCTAACACAATTTCCCGCCTAATAAGGATTTCCTTCAGTTCCTCCTTCTCACTGGACCCTCGGTCCCCTAGTATTTCCGGAAGGTTATTTGTGTCTTCCTTCGTGGAGACAGAACCAAAGTATTTGTTTAACTGGTCCGCCATTTCTTTGTTCCCCATTATAAATTGACCTGAATCTGACTGCAAGGGTCCTACGTTTGTCTTCACTAATCTTTTTCTCTTCACATATCTATAGAAGCTTTTGCAGTCAGTTTTTATGTTGCCAGCAAGCTTTCTCTCATACTTTATTTTCCCCTTCCTAATTAAATCCTTTGTCCCCCTCTGCTGTATTATAAAATTCTCCCAGTCCTCAGGTTTGCTGCTTTTTCTGACCAATTTATATGCCTCTTCCTTGGATTTAACACTATTCTTAATTTCCCTTGTTAGCCACGGTTGAGCTTGTTTTTCAGATGTTGCATAGACATCCAATAATGAAGCAAAGGCCCTGCCACCGTGCTATAACCAGAATTGGATGAGCCTGCCGACCTCGGCTATACTGACGAAGTTATAGAGGCCAATCAGGACATGGACGAAAATGAGGAGGAGCAGGAAGATGACAATATTTTTTATTCGGGGGGGCGGGTGGGGATGATTTAGAGGAAGAGACAGTAACATTGCAATTGGAGGTGGTGCAGGACACAGATGCACCAAGCGCTTTCAGCAGCTCTACGCTTGTACATCCTCAGAGGTTGCGGCGGGTCCTAGTGGGTTGCAGGAAAGCACACCGAGGGCGACAACAGCAGGCCCATCTGCAAGGCGAGGAGGTGGAGGAGACCTAAACAGTGCTCTCCTGAAATGCAGGCTACATGGGAAGTGTTCGAGCTCATGGGAATGAGTGGGGTGAGCGTTGAGCTTACCAGATCTCTTTTGGAGGCCATGGGTGGGATTAAAGAAGAAATAGCAGCACTGTCGGAGGGAATGGCAGCAAACTCTGCTGACATTAGGGAGGGCATGTCGAAGATAGCTGCTGTAAGGTGGGAACACACCCAGGTTGTCACTGTCCAGCAGCAATTGACGATCACGTGATGCCACTCGCACTCCAATTCCCAGACCAACCTCAACAGCCAGTGTGCAGGTTGATCTACAAACTGAAGAGTCCCAAGCTGGGCCTTCCGCAGCCATCGGTATTCAAAGGCTGCCATTGCGGTCTCCTGGGTCTGTTCCTCAACAAGCGGCGCGCCGTACCCAAGACACTAACAAAAACCTTGGGCTCACCGGGAGTTGGACTAAAGCTACGCTTGCGGGCAAGGCTAATGGCAAGGGCAGGGGCAAGAAATGTGGGTGGCGCGGCGGTGTTTAAATGGGGGGGCGGGGGGTGTGGTGGTGAAGAGAGATGGCTGCAGCTGAAGTTTGTTTGCTGCTGTTATTGTTTTGCTGTTCTTTTATTGTTATTTAAGTGATGTTAATTGAAAAGTTTAAAGCTTAATATAATTTGTTTTATTAAAGTTAAGTACAAGTGTACAAATGTTTAATAAAACTGCAAATTATTTTTTCAACTAAACCAAAATTATGTTTTCAACCAAACCAAACTTAGGTAGTGTCTCATCAATATCAGGTCGAAATAGTCAACATGGTGGGATACAATGATCAAACTTATCGTTCAGCCTTCATGCAAAGTGGTGAAGTATCAGATGCAGACGCAAGGCTCTTGCAATAGCGTAACGTGCACAAGGCCTCCTCTCCGGTCGTTCTGCGAGTTTTATTAGTGCCGTGGGTTTGTTATAGAGAAAAGATTCTCCCCTAGGGCAACGGCACCTGTAGCATAATGTTAGAACTAACTATGTAATTGTAGTACTAAATGCGTGTGTAAAATGTATAAAGATGGCTGCTCATGGTTTAGCAAAGCCCCAAGGGATTTCAGCCAGCAGAAAAGAGACTGCATTCTTAGTTACTGATAACTGCTGTGTTTCTCACGCAGGGATATACATAGACTCCGCAGATGTTCCCAATCAGCGGGCGAACAGGCCTTAGACAAGACATCCTGGTTCATGTTAGTCCTGTTACAGAGCCGTATTGTTCTAAGATAAGGAGACTGCCCAAAGACAGCACCCAAGGACAGTAAGATAAGGGGGGGGGGGGGGGGGGGGGAGGCAGATCTTGTCACAAGACCATGAATAATCCCTAGTAACACATGAGACAATCACGCAGTAACATAATGGTTAGAGACTACTTCGATTGGTCTATTTGAATCTATATGTAATCCATAATCAATATGATTGGATAGTGTCTGGCCAAAATGGGCTGATGTAACTGTAGTAAACTGTTGCAAAACATAAAAATCCATGAAACTCTTTGGTCGGCAGAGAGGTGTACCTGGACTCACCAGATGCTTCATCTCCTCGCCGGCGTAATAAACCGTTTTGATGCATGGACCAATCCTGAGTGACAAGTGATTCTTGGAAGGGTACATTCGCGCTAACAGGTTCCTCGTCGTCTGCCTCACCCGAGCTGGATCTGCAATGAATTCCAGTGGGAATATCTTTTCCCTCATGATAGCTAAGTTGTGTAGTATTCAGCACACCACAGTGAACTCACCGACCTGCTGAGGGGAGTATTGCAGGTAGCCTCCCGAGTGGTCCAGGCATCGGAAATGTTGCTTTAGCACTGCAATTGTCTTCTCGACAATGTTACGTGTGACTATATGGCTGTCATTATAGCGATGCTCGGGTTGTGTATGAGGGTTACGGATGGGGGTCATGAGCCAGGTGGCGAGCACATAACTTTCGTCCCCCAGCATCCAGCTCTGCCCTTCTAACTGCTGCTGAAACATCTGTGACACTGCTCTCACGCAAGATGAAAGCATCATGGATGCTCCCTGCATATTTAGCATCTACTGCCATGATACGTTGCATATGGTCACAGACGATTTGTACATTCAGCGAGTGGAATCCTTTTTTCTTTAGGTAAACCTCCGGATCATCTAAAGGTGCTTCCAAGTCAATGTGCGTCAATAGCAATAGCAGCCTGTACCTTAGGGAAGTCAGCAATTCGTGCAAAGCCTAAAGCCCTCTCATTTTGTGCCTCCCTTGCCATTGGGAAGTTTATAAAGTCCATCCTGCGTGTGTACAGTGCAGCTGACAAATGCAGCTATGTGTAGCATGCTGCGTGATGCAGCATACGTCCCCAACTGATGCCTGAAAGGAGCTGGAGGCATAGAAGGAAAGTGCCGCAGTTACCTTGACCTCGATGGGCAGTGCGGTCCTCCTGTTTCTCGGCTGTACGTCTGCCTTTATGAACTGGCATATCTCTGCGACCACCTCTGTTCGAAAGTCCAGACTTCTAACGCACTGTCCCTCAATTAGGTGCAGATAGGAGCGCCTCTCCCTGTAAACTCATTCGGGGTAAAGCCTCCTCCCTATAAGTCTGCGAGCTCTTTGATTACGCAGATAATGCTGCCGAATAAGCCTTCCTCGGTGATAAGACAGAACAGCAGAAGCACATTCCACATATGGCAAAGATAGAATAGCCCCCATTCTTTAAATGTCCTTCGGAACGAATTCTAAACTCACATAAAGCTCAATCTGTAAACACAGCCTTACCTCCAAAAGCTTTAGCTCAGCTCCGTTTTCCAAGATGGCGTCGGTGACGTTTTACAACTTTAAAAAACTTCTCACACAAAACCCGATTCAACACCTAACTTGTAAAGGGTGCCGATCTATACTGACTTTCTGAAGTCACAGCTGTACCTGTTCTTTTTGGAACAAACCGGTATTTTAAAAGAGGAACATTGCTGCGCCGAAATTGCGGAGAACTAAAAATAGTTTCCCATAAAATAATAATTTTCTTCAAAGCGACAATTAAAAAAAAATACCAGCAGAGTATGAGGACGCGAGTTAGCTTGAGCGGGCCGACTGTAAACGAACCAGTGATTGGACTTATGTTGGAGGACCCAAGATGGCGCCGTTAGCACGAATTTCCATCTGACTCCACCAGGTAAGGCAAGCTTTTTAAAAACGGTATTTAGCACTGTCCTTAAAAATATCCTTATTGGCGAAAGTCGCAAAAAATGACATTATCGTTGGGTTTGACCCTGAGTGACGTCACAAAATCGGTACTGGAAAAAAATCATCCCTTCTTTTTAAATTTAATTTTTTTATATATATATTTTTTTTTAAAAAGGCGGCATTATACCACTGGCAAAACTAGCAAAATGGCCCTAAAGTCATTTAGTTTAAAAAAAAACTGGGCCCAATGTTTCTTTCCATTGCTTGACTAAGATGATCAGTTACATCATCCATCATTCCACCAATACTACCTCTGTTTTCATTTGCTTTTATTGTCCCCGAGCCCCTTTTGTGATTCTATTAAAATGCCTTTTCATCTTTTGGTTTTTAGTTCTGAAGAACGGTACGAGCCAGATACATAAACTGTCACTTCTCTCCACAGATGCTAATTGACTTGCTAGGCGTTTCAGGCATATTCTGCTTTGTTTTAAATTTCTCAGGGTTGAAATTGGCTATTGTCCCGGTTGGGGGCGGTAACCTCTCTGGGGCCGGACATTCTGCGCCTGACACAGAAGTCCTGCCCTGGAAGCGAAATTCGGGCTACTCACAGGAGGTGGAGTACAATGTCGCATGCTCCACTTCGTCTCGGGGCGCGATCGGAGACGCTACCCGGGCACGCGACACGGCCCCTCCACATAGTGCTGACGCGTTTCAATGCCCCTCCCCTCCTTTTAAAGGGGAGGGACGCTGTGAGCTCTGCAGGTCCTTTGATAGCCTCCATTGGGCCATCAGGGCTCGGGGGTGCCGTGGCCGCAGCCCTGCAACGAAACGGATTGCAGAGCTGCACGATCGCGGCCCGGACCCCGTGACAACATTACACAGCAGCCTGACCGGCAAGTCGGGAAGAAAAAAAAATGGCAGCGCGTGGTGCAGTGCACCTCCCCTTTAAGTTTCACCCCGTAATGGGTGTGTGGCCCAGTTCGTGACCTGCGAGGCTGGCGCTGGCATCGCCTGTGGCGGCCTCATGGGGCGCTAGCCAATTTCAGTCGTGGGGCGGAAGGGGGTCGCCATGCACGGCAATGATGTCATCATCACTGGCGCACTGGCCCTGGGTGCGACCCCGGAGGCGTTAATGGGAAGCACACAACAGGGAAATTTTGCTTTTTATACCAATAGGGTCTCTCTCTGGGGTTGAGCTAACTCCAAGATGACAGTCCTGTATATTTGAAGCTGGTGAAGGAATAAATTGGAACAGAGCCAATCCTCAATGACAAGCTAAGCAATCTAGTACTTGAGTCAGGCAGGAATGCAGTACTTTAGGGCATTAATGATTGGACTGCCTGGCTCAAGGATAGAATATAGAATTGGGTTGTCACTTGAGTTGGGATTCTTCCCGTTGAGCTTCCGAACATCCAATACCCTAACAATTTGAAGGTCTCAACTACAAGTGGGAATCCAGTTAAAACTCCAGTAGTGCCTCTAAACATCCTTGAAGGATCCTAAGCTTTGGCTTTTATCAACCTGCACCCAAGTCCATTTCGCCAAAGTGAGGTGCATTTCTATCAGGAGGTAGTTTGCACGTTACATCAGGAACAGAAACTTCGCTTACATTGCTATCACAGTAGTATGGTTTGGAGACGAAGGACAAGGAGAATGAAAAGGGAAAATGAACGGGAGAAAGAAGGAAACTGCATTTATATAGTGGCTTTCATGTCGTCAGGATGTCTGAAAGCACATCAGAGGCAATTAAGTTATTTAGAGGTGTAGTCACTGTTGTAATGAAAGGAAATGCAGCAGACAATTTGCACACAGCAAGATCCCACAAACAGCACCGAGACAAATTACCAGCTAATCTGTTGTAATGACGCTGGTGTTGGGCAGAACACCAGGAGAATTCCCCTGCTACTCTTAAAATAGTGTCGTGGAAGTGTTAATTTCCGCCCGAGAGGCCAGATAGGACCTTGGTGCAACGCATCATCCAATAGACAGCAGCACTTCCTCGATACTACACTGAAATGCCAACCTAGATTATGTGCTCAACTCGCTGAAATGGGGCTTGACCCCCGACCCTCTGACTCAAGAGGCAAAAGTGTTACCACTGAGCTAAGGCTGACACTGCAGTATGATTACGAGTTGCCACATGTCACACACCAGGCTGGGGAGGAAAAAAAAACAGACCCTTAACAATTGTGTGTTCTCCTCTGGTTGCTCACATAAAATTGTTCCATGCCTGGTCAATCCATCTGCTACACATGTAAAAGATATTTTACAACTTTAAATAAAATGTGCTGTATTTTTTTTTAAACTGTATTTTTGAAATTGATTTGTTTTGTCTTAAAACACTCCTGTGAAGCTCCTAGGGACGTTATACTACGTTAAAAGTGCTATATAAATACAAGTTGTGGTTGTAGATGCTGCACAGATTAAAGTAGTGCAAGTAGTAAAGTTATCCACTGACAGCATTTGTTTAAACATTGTATCAAATACTCACCTTAATAAACCGAGAATTAGTACGTAGAAGCTTACGGACAACCAGCAACAGAAAATCCATTTCTTCCGTACGCTCATGGACCTAGACATGACAACAATAATCAGTCACAGAGCAGTTCAACTTTGCTATCACACGTCAACTTCATTTAATCCTGAATAAAAAAGAATTTTGTTGTATTGTTATGTCGGTCGGTATTGAAACACAACATGCACCCATTTACCCATTAACAGTAATTGAATCCAAAAGATCAGTAACATTCTGTAATACATATGCTTTTAATTTTGATGTAAAGAGCTTTAAGAGCATTCATCAGGAAACCAGTTTATTTGCTTTCCCCTGCCAAATTTTACCCCCATTTTCCCCAAAGGTACAGGAGCCGAAATTGCCCCCCTTTTTAATGCCCATTACTGCCTCTTCGAGCGGATAGGCCTCACCGACCGGGGAGCAGACGGATTGGCCGACCAGTCCAAAATTGCCCCCGGGCACACACCGATCCCCTTCCGACTGGCGGTGACCCCCTTTCCGACCCCCGCGGGACAACTTCCCGCGGGAGTGGCACCATCACTGGTCGGTGCCACTAACAGCTTTCTCCTGCGGGAAGCTGTGCGTGGCTGGGCGGCACATCCGCCCTTAAAGGGGAGGGCGCACTGCCAGTGCCTCCATTTTATTTTAATTGTCAGCCGACTCCAAAGGTCGGCCAGACAATGTTGGCGGCCCGGCCAAACCCGTGGCGACCAGACAGCCCGCCACCCCTTCGGTGGCAGGCCGCTGGCCCGGCCGAAACCCTCCCTGGTGGCCCAGTGGGCCCAACTAAACTTACTGCAGAGCTTGCAGCGGCCCTCCCCTTTAACTGAAGGGGAGGGACGTTGTGATAAGTCATCGCGCCGTTGATGACTCGGAGCGACGGCCGCTCCAATCCAAAGACACTTCCGCCCTGCAGCTGATCGGAACACCGGTCCGAGCAAAAAAAAACAAACAAAGCTGAAGTGCTCACGTCTCTGCCCCATGGATTGGGGAGGAGAAAAAAAAAAGACAAAACTGGGGAGTGCGCCACTTTTTCATCCGGGGGGGGGGGGGACGATTTCGGCCCCACAGACTCTTGCCTGATTTCGTAAGCGCGAGCAACTTTCCAGTATCTCACTCCCAATGAGCCTCAGTAGGCTATATAACTGTGGGTAACTTAGCCAAGCCTAATCCTCTCTTCACATAATGTCCAGCAAGAGTGAGTGATTAGTAATAAGAGGAAACCCTAGCTGAATTTTTTCAATCCCTAACCCAGGGACACCAAGGCTAATTGTAGCATCCCAAGTGCTGCCCAAGCAGAGATCACCTAACGCAGCACAGGTCAGAGACAAATCCTGGGACATACGGGTCGGAATTTTAAGTTGGAGGTGGGAAGGGCGCGGCGGGGATGTGCTAGAAAATGGTCAGGAAATCTGGAATATCAGTTTCCCGCAAGCCCTGCCGAATTTAACGGCAAGGCCTGATTAACATTTCAAAGCTCCTTTTTATGCTTGCCGCCAGCCAGATGGAAAGGCGGTTTGTGGGCAGGTAGGCCTGCGGCACTAGGTCGCAGAAAGGAGGGTGGGTGGGATCAGAGGGTGCGGGGGGGTGGGGATCGTTGGAGACGGAGAAGCCCTGGGGAATGTGAACCGTATCCGGAGGAGGATGGGGCTGTAGGGACAAGGCCAGGAAGACGATCAAGGGGCAAAGGGAGGAAATCGGATCAGAGGCCTCAGGGGGTGGTTTGGGGGAGGGGAGGAGGCAGGGACACTGTTTCCAGCAGCTAAGTGGAAAGGCACTTACCTCCTGGATCCTTGCCTTGCTTTAGCTGATGGGTTCCCCGAGGCCTGGTAAACTCGACCAGCTAGAGTTAAATTTGTAACAGTGGATAACCATGAAACACACCAGCCTCCTTATAACATTTAAATGGATGACTCACCTCCTGCGAGCAGGTTGGCTGCATACCCACAGTCCCACCTCCAATAAAACCGCAAGTGGGTGGGTTGGAGTCAGGATTCAGTTTTTAACTCTTCAACCTCCCACCCGACCCCAACCCACCTGTTTTGACATTAATTCCCGCCACTGTCTTTGCAACTTATTACCACACCATTCACTGCACATGCTCCCCATCAGGTAGTTAGGAAACAGTTGGAAATCATTTAATCTTTCAAAAAATGGATTTATTTTTGAAAAACAAAATAAACCATGGTAACAATGGTTTACAGATCAAAATTAGTCCTAATGAGCTGCACAGCTGAAACATATACAGTGGTAATCAAGGTGCACATAGAAAATCATGGTTTCTAAGGACATCCACCTATGAACCGAGATAAAAGGAAATACTCCACAGAAGTGTGACGGTGTAGCTCTCCTGATGGCGAAGTGGGTAAATACACCACTTGAATGTAGTACTAGACATACAAACCAGAGGGGCCCCAGATTCAGTCGCCCATATACTGAGCTTACCATGGACAGTGTCAGGAGGATTACAGTTTACCTCAGAACCCTTAGCCAATGAAAAAGGAAGAAAAGCAACAACAATTAGCCAAGGTTCCCACTGCTGATCATGATCCCTGCTACAAATTGCACATGCATGTCAGATGAGTAATGGATCAGGCTCATCCGTGATGCCTTGTACACTTAAATACCTTGTGAACTATTGGTGCTTGGGGCCATCCATGGATAAACAGCCACTTCGACACGATACTGAAAATTTGTGAGCCCTGTGAAATCATACCCCAAAATGAATCAGCACCTTCAACATTACAGGGGAAGGAGGGAAAGGAGTCACTGGTGCAAGAAGTCTATAGGCTCCTCAACGGTAACTACACTGTAGGACAAGAGTATAAATCAAGAAATAATGGAGGCTTGCAAGAAAGGCGCGGCAATATTATGGGCGATTTTAACCTTCATACTGACTGGACAAATCAAATTGGCAAAAGTAGCCTTGAAGAAGAGTTCATAGAGTGTATGTGGGATGGTTTCTTGGAACAATACATTGTGGTACCAACCAGGGAGCAAACTATTTTAGATCTGGTAATGTGTAACGAGTCTGGATTAATTAATGATCTCGTAGTGAAAGATCCTCTTGGGAAGAGTCATCACAGCATGGTAGAATTTCAAATTCAGTTTGAGGGCAAGAAATCTAGGTCTCAAACTAGTGTCCTGAACTTAAATAAAGGCATTATAAAGATATGAAGGCAGAGTTGGCTAAAGTGGACTGGGAAAATAGATTAAAGGGTAAGATGATAGATATGCAGTGGCAAACATTTAAGGAGATATTTCATAACTCTCAGCAAAGATATATTGCAGTGAGAAAGAAAGACTAAGAGAAGGATGAACCATCCGTGGTTAACGAAGGAAGTAAAAGATGGTATCAAATTGAAAACAAAGGCATACAGTGTTGTGAAGAATAGTGGCAGGCCAGAGGATTGCGAATTTTTCTCAGAAACCAGTAAAGAACAAAAAGAGAGATGATTGTTTGAGAGTAAACTAGCAAGAAATATAAAATCAGACCGTACGAGCTTCTACAGGTATATAAAAAGGAAGAGTGTAGCTAAAATAAACGTTGGTCCCCTAGAGGATGAGACTGGGGAACTAATAATGGGAAACAGGGAAAGGGCAGAGACTTTGAACAAATATTTTGTATCGGTCTTCACGGTAGAAGACACTAAAGGCATCCCAATAATTGGTAATCAAGGGGCTTTTGGGAGGGGAAGAACTTAAAACAATCAGAGAAAAAGTAGTCTGGGAAGTTACAATGGCCAGGATAAGGCAACTCATCACAGATAATGGGCAAAAAGGGTCCATTGTTAATCAATGTGAACTCGTTAACATTAGATCAGATATGAAGTGGTCAGTGATCAAGTCGTTACCTGGATGAGATAACCTCAAGAGACGGGAAACCAGAACAATAGAAAGCCAGGAAGCCCCAGACCGGTTGGAAGCGAAACGCCATCATTTGACTCAAGATAGGAAGCCTCGAAACAAGGAAAAAATTTTATTCGGCCAGAAAAGGCAAACAAACTAGGAATATAAAAGGGGACCGTGTGGCCACATATCGCTCTCTCTTGTTTCACCCCGACAAGAACCGAGTACCCCGTCTGGGACGGAGAGAAGGAACCAGTACGGAACCGGAAGAGACACATTTTCACCAGGAGAAGCAACGAGTAAGCCAACGAATCGGTGAGCATCACCCCCGCCCACGCATCTTTAAGATCACAGCCACTGTGTGAGAAGGTGTAGTGTGTTCTCCCAACGAAGGGTTTTAGTGGGGAGGTTTTGCTGCAACAACCATAGGGGTACGCCGAGCCGGTCGGTACAGATTCAGGGGGTACACTGTGGATCCGAGCAGAGGGTTTAGACGTTGGGTACTTTGCAATAGGGACGGTTTAGACACACCAGGTATTGTATTGTACTACATAGTCACTGTTTACTTGTTTTGCCGTGTTGAGGTAGTTTTAATAAAGCATTACCGGTTGAGACCGAGGTATTTGTCCATGACTCATTCATCTGTTCAGTGCAGTAATCACTCCCAGGTCTAGAACTATTGTAATGTGGGGGTGCATCGAAAACACCCAAGGGAAACACTTACAGGTTTTAAAAAAAGTGGCTGCAGAGATAATGGATACATTGGTTGTAATCTACCAAAATTCCCTGGATTCTGGAGGGGTCCGAGCAGATTGGAAAACCGCAAATGTAACATTCCTATTTAAAGGAAACTATAGACTAGTTAGCCTAACATCGGTCATTGGGGAAATGCTGGAGTCCATTATTAAGGAAGTAGGAGCAGAACATTTAGAAAATCATAATACAGTCAAGCAGAGTCAGCATGGTTTTATGAAAGGGAAATCATGTTTTGACAAATTTGCTGGAGTTCTTTGAGGATGTAACGAGCAGGGTGGATAAAGGAGAACTAGTCGATATCGTGTATTTGGATTTCCAGAAAGCATTCGATAAGGTGCCACATAAAAGGTTACTGCACAAGATAAGAGCTCACGGGGTAATATATCAGCATGGATACCAGAGGACTGGCTAACTAACAGAAAACAGAGAGTTGGGAAAAATGGGTCATTTTCAAGTTGGCAAACTGTAATCAGTGGGGTGCCACAGGGATTAGTGCTGGGGCCTCTACTATTTACAATCTATATTAATGACTTGGATGAAGGGGCAGAGTGTAATGTAGCCAAATTTGCTGATGATACAAAGATAGGTGGGAAAGCAAGTTGTGAGGAGGATGCAAAGAATCTGCAAAGAAATATAGATAGGCTAAATGAGTGGGCAAAAATTTGGCAGATGGAGTATAATGTGGAAAAATGAGAGGTTATCCACTTTGGTAGGAAAAATAAAAAAGCAAATTATTATTTAAATGGGGAGAGATTACAAAATGCTGTGGTGCAGAGGGATCTGGGGGTCCTTTGTACATGAAACACAAAAGGTTAGCATGCAAGTACAGCAAGTAATTAGGAAGGCAAATGGAATGTTGGCCTTTATTACAAGAGGGATGGAGTATAAAAGTCAGGAAGACCTGCTACAACTGTACAGGGCACACCTGAATTACTGCATACAGCTTTGGTCTCCTTATTTAGGAGGGATATACTTGGAGGCAGTTCAGAGAAGGTTCACGAGGTTGATTCCTGAGATGAAGGGGTTGTCTTATGAAGAAAGGTTGAGCAGGTTGGGCCTATACTCCTTGGAGTTAAGAAGAATGAGAGGTGATCTTATTGAAATGAAAAGATTCTGAGGGGGTACGACAGGGTAGAAGCAGAGAAGATGTTTCCCCTCGTGGGGTAATCTAGAAGTAAGGGGCATAGTTTCAGAATAAGCGGTCGCTCATTTAAAACGGAAATGAGGAGGAATTTCTTCTCAGAGGGTCGTGAATCTTTGGAATTCTCTACCCCAGAGAGCTGTGGAGGCTGGTTCACTAAATATACTTAAGGTGTAGGTAGACAGATTTTTGAACAATAAGAGAGTCAAGGGTTATGGGTTGCAGCAGGGAAGTGGAGTTGAGGTAAGGATCAGATCAGCCATGATCTTGTTGAATAGAGGAGCAGGCTCGAGGGGCCAAATGGCCTACTCCTGCTCCTATTTCTTATGATCTTACAGGGGATGAAAGAGGAAATAACTTAGAAATATAAAAATGCTGGATCCATCACAATGTCCTTCAAAGTAGTTGGCGCATTAATCCTCCCACAAAGTGGTAATTCCAGTAAATAAACAAAAGGTTATGGAAGAGAGGAAATGGCATGGAATGGTACCACTATTACCACCAAGGGAGGGAGCAGTCCAGTTAATACATGGCAAACATCTTTCTCAAAGGGTCTGAATCTGTGTCGCCAAGTTTTGTCCAATTTCCTTAGGTAAACATGCATTTTTGCTGGGATAATGTCAAGTACTGGACAGACCACAGGTTCAGTACAAAATACATTCACATCCACAGAACCAAACCTCCTGTTATCCAATCATAAAGTTGCATTAAGATTCGCTGTATAAAAGATTACAACATAGCCTATTTGCAGAGAAAGGATATCATGGGTGATCAATGTAGAGATACAAAAAATTAAGAATGTAACAGCATGTAAACAGTGCAACATAAAATCATGCTTCAACATTTACTTCATGAGAAAGTTGATAAGAAATACCCTACTTCATCAATGAAGATGTGCGTAAATTCAGTCAGGCATTTTGCATTGACAATTTTTTGAAGTAGAACGCCTGTTGTCATATAAGTTAGTTGTGTGTCTGTACCAGCTTCTTTCTCTAATCCAACCTTAGTTCAAGAACAAAAAAAACTCATCAAATTATTGAAGAAAGTAATAAGACATTAGGATTATTGTAGCAAAATAATTACTTAACATTAACTGATATAATAGGATAATCTAAAAGTTACATAAGAACATAAATAGGAACAGGAAGAGGCCACGCTGCCCCTCGAGCCTGCTCCACCATTCAGTAAGATCGTGGCTGATCTGATCATGGACTCAGCTCCACTTCCCTGCCCGCTCCCCATAACCCCTTGTCGTTTAAGAAACTGTCTATTTCTGCCTTAAATGTATTCAATGTCCCAGCTTCCACAGCTCTCTGAAGCAGCAAATTCCACAGATTTACAACCCTCTGAAAGAAGAAATTTCTCCTCATCTCTGTTTTAAATAGGCGGCCCCTTATTCTGAGATCGTGCTCTCTAGTTCTAGTCTCCCCCATTAGTGGAAACATCCTCTCTGCATCCACCTTGTCAAGCCCCCTCATAATCTTCTACGTTTCGTAAGATCACCTCCCATTCTTCTGAATTCCAATGAGTAGAGGCCCAACCTACTCAACCTTTCCTCATAAGTCAACCCCCTCATCTCCGGAATCAACCGAGTGAACCTTCTCTGAACTGCCTCCAAAGCAAGTATATCCTTTCGTAAATATGGAAATCAAAACTGCACACAGTATTCCAGGTGTGGCTTCAATACCCTGTGTAGCTGTCGCAAGACTTCCCTGCTTTTATACTCCATCCCCTTTGCAATAAAGGCCAAGATTCCATTGGCCTTCCTGATCACTTGCTGTACCTGCATACTAACCTTTTGTTTCTCATGCACAAGTACCCCCAGATCCCGCTGTACTTCAACACTTGGCAATCTTTCTCCATTTAAATAATAACTTGCTCTTTGATCTTTTTTTCTGCATGACTTCACACTTTTCAACATTATACTCCATCTGCCAAATTTTTGCCCACTCGCTTAGCCTGTCTATGTCCTTTTGCAGATTTGTGTGTGTCCTCCTCACACATTGCTTTTCCTCCCATCTTTGTATCATCAGCAAACTTGGCTACGTTACACTCAGTCCCTTCTTCCATGTCGTTAATATAGATTATAAATAGTTGGGGTCCCAGCACTGATCCATGCGGCACCCACTAGTTACTGGTTGCCAACCAGAGAATGAACCATTTATCTCGACTCTCTGTTCGTTAGTCAATCTTCGATCCATGCTAATATATTACCCCCAACCCCGTGAACTTTTATCTTGTGCAGTAACCTTTTATGTGGCATATATGTTAACAAAGATGCATCCAAATGTTATTAAAAATCATATCACTGCAAGCACTTTTTGTCTGTGCTGCTGGACCCGTGTTACATTTTTGTTGCACGTTTTACGCCAATTGCCTTTTCTTCACCCCCGCCTCCCAGTATTATAATTTCCTACATCTGTATTTAATATGGGTTTTGCCACAGTAAACTTGAATTGAAATGCAGAGAAGTTATGTTAAACTTGTATAGAAGCTTGGTTAGACAACACTTGGGAGTACTGTGCAGTTCCGGTTCTCTAATTACAAAAAGGATTTGAGGCACTGGAGAAGGTACAAGAAAGATTTGCAAGGCTGATACCAGAATCGAGGGGTTATAACTGTCAGGAAACACTGAAGCAGCTGGAAGAGAGAAGGCTGAGGGGTGCCACCTATTAGAAGTCTTGAAAATTATGAAGGGGTCTAATAGGGTAGATGTAGTGATGTTTTCACTTGTGGGAGTGTCTAAAACTAGGAGACATATTAGATAGTTACTAATAAATCCACGAAGAAATTCAGGAGAAATTTCTTTAACTAGAGTGGTTAGAATGTGGAACTTGCTGCCACCACCTGGATTGGTTGAGGCAAATAATAGATGCATTTGAGAGAAGTACATGAGCAAGAAAGAGATGGGGGGCCGAAATTCAGGCACACCAGAATCTGGTTCATCGACTATTTCTTGCCTGGTTTAACCGCCGCATGGGAAGAGGTCGCCTCTTGACCAATATTCAGGTCTTTGTCGTTTTTTTTCTGACAAGACTGAAAGTCGGTCATAATGGGGGCGGAAGTGCAGCGGTAAGTCCTTGTGAGGGTCGGGACCAAGTCTCCACCGCTGTCACTCAGTGGCGGAGCGGTGGTAACATCATTGCGCGTGTGTGTCACCACGTCTCTCCCCTCATTTAAAAAAGGAGAGAAGCGGTGATTCTGTTGGTTCGGTCACCAGGGAGGGTTTTAACCAGGCCGGGCCAGCGGCCTGGCACCCAACAGGGGGTGCCAGGCTGCCTGTTAGCGGCCCGGCTGAACCCGGGGCAATAATTACTCAGCCGATTTGGAAGTCGGCTGGCAAAAATAAAGACATGCTGGCCGCGGCAGTGCGCCCTCCCCTTGAATGACCGCCGCATTGCCATGGTTCACAGACAAGAAACCAGGTGCACCGACAGAAAAAGCTGTCGGGGGCACCGTGTGGCGGAGCAAAGAATTTTTTAAGGGAGATTTGGCAGTGTGCGCTTTGATGTCGCACTTGCGGCGGTCGGCAGCAGAGGGGCGAAAGTGGGGACGGGCCGAAAAATTCCTGAGCTGAATTTGGGTAGTGGCAGCCAATAGACTGCAACGCAGCGGCCACTCGATTACGCCGAATGGCTGCCGCAAGATGGCGGTAATGGGCCTTATCCGGACCCTGAATTTCGGCACCAGGATATGCTGATAGGGTTACATGAAGTAGGATAAGAGTAGGCTCGTATGAAGCATAAACACCGGTATAGACCAGTTGGACCAAATGGCCTGTTTCTGTGCTGTAAACTCTATGTAATTCTATGCAAAGCTAAACTTGTCACGCTATAATTATACAATCTGACTACTGCGTGGCTTCGCAGTCAGAGTGTTTTCAGAGCCTCACTTTCTGAAAAATTTCAGAACCTTTATCAGAACATAAGAACATGTTTTTTGTTCAGGAGAGTGACAATATTAACATTACTGAAAGTTGGTAAGTCACCTGATCCAGATGGGAGGGGCGGGGGAGAAAGTACAAGTGATTGAGAGAATGGGAAGGGAACCCAAAAGGATCACCTATTACCCCCAACTAACACCCCAAATGCAGCCTGCAGCCATTGGTGGTGTTGGATAATAGTTTTGGGTGAATGTCAGAGATCAGCATAGAAAGGGTTAATCAGCAATACTATAGTTAGTGTAATACTATTACAATAACACAAAAAACTAATAAGTTTTTTATTATTGTAACTGTGTAAAAGTTTTTTTTAAATAACATAATGTAGTTTTAGCTCAATGTTTTGAAACAGCTAATCAATGGTTGTGACAGCTGGAACATAGCCTACCTAGAAACGCTGAAGTTGGATGTATGAAAGGAGTCTGTGGACATGTACGTAGGATGGCTACTTGAGTTGAGTAGCCTTCAGAAGGGGAAAGAATATACTTGGTCAAAGGTAGTTCATGTTTACTAGTGCTAATTGTAGCAACCAACAGTGAAAAGGTTCTACCAGTTCAGGCAAGTGTGATATGGGAAATGTTGGGAAAGAAAAAAAGTTATAGCAGAGATGTCACATAGCTGTGATAAGCAAGGGTATAGGAGAGAGAGAGAGAGAGAGAGAGAGAGAGAGAGAGAGAATCTACAACGAGACAGTGAGCTACAAAAAATCGTCCACAGATGAATGAAGACTGTGGTTGGCAGAGTTCCCAGAACAGGATTATTCACGGAATTCCGTTGCTATGGCTGCCAGCAGAAATTTAGCAGTGTTCTCTTACTGCTGTGGTCATGTTGCTGCATTGCTGGTACTTGAAGTCGGTCAAAAATAAAAATTACATTGATTAAAAATATACATGCGTCAGGCCCAAAACATATTTAGGTACATATCATTTTAGCCAACATTGGCTCCTTTCTCCACTACATCACCTGTAAGTAAACTTTGATGCCAAGGGTAAATATTGCACGACATCTTGTATGCAGTATTTAAAATAACAATCTCTACAATCTTACGTAAGCACAAGGATATAGGTTATCAGGGAAAATGAATTTTTGCAGTAGCCGCTTAGTTGGATATCATTATGCAAAGCAAATCATGGTTATTTTGGACATCCGCTAATAAAAATCATTACTTTTACTGAAGGAACTCTGATCAATAAACTAGGTTTTTGGAATAAACTCTTCTTTAGAAAAAAAACTATCAAAAGGTGTTAAGTAAATTTGTACATTCTTGAAGTTTACGTGTTATTTTTCACAAAAATGGAGAAGATAAATTTAAATACTTGCAAGCAGCATGGGCGGCAAGGTGAGTCATTTTAAAAATAACTTATTGAATGTCTTTTATACAAAAGTAGTCAACTTTAATCAGTCACAGAACAAGGTTTCAAAAGATAATTTTTTAAGCAACATAAAAAATAGCAAAACTACAAAGTACAATGTAATCTTTACGAAGAGTGCCAGAAATATTAACATACCTGATACCCAACCAAGCCTCCTATAGACAAACGACGTTCTTTACAGATCCAGCGTGCAATACTGATTGCTCCAATTTTTCGTGGCTGCGTTACTACAATATTGCAAAATGCAGGTTTTTTTAAGTAGTATTCGAGAATATATTGAGGCAGTTGTGTACTCTTACCACTACCAGTAGCACCTTGGACGATGATGACAGAATTATTTTCAATGAGATTAACCAGCTGTAATTACAAAATAAAAGCTCAAATATATACATAAAACAATCAAAAAAATCTTAGGCACAAGCAGATATGGTAAAGTAGTGGATGTTTCTGGGCTAGAAATCCAGAGGTTTGCACTAATAATCTGGAGAACGCAAGTTCAGAGATCCCACCATTGAGAATTTGAATTCAGTTTTTAAAAAATAAATCTGGAATTAAAAGGTAGTCATCAGTAAAGCACAGAGGATAAGCAACACTTTCCTACTCTGGACATACCCATCAATAGTATATCCAATATATATAATTGAATATTCAAGCTAATTGTAATTGAAACCTGACGAAATGGAACAACTTCAAAATCTCTACTCTGCACATTCAGGGAAATAAAGAACGTGTACACTAGCACACAGAAAGTGAGATAATGCCAGGTTGTTGAAAAAAAACTGGTTCACTGGTATCCTATTAGGAACAGAAACCTGCGTTCTTATCCGGTCTGGCCATTATATGACTCCAGTCCAACACCAATGTGACTGACTCGGAAATGCCTTTCAAGCCACTCAGTTGTATCAAACCAGGGCAACTAGGGATGAGCAATAAATGCCTGCCTTGCCAATGACACCCACATCTTGAGAATGAATACAAAATAAAAGTACCTCCTACTTAACTATACTCCTTTACATTTATGCATTTGACTAGTAGCCGAAGAGTTTAAGATTTGAGTGGAATCAGCGATCCTGTGCGCAAATTGTGCCCAAAATTACAACTAGCTGTAAGTAGTGATTTTTTTGGTTCAAGATTCTGCTCAATCATTTGCAAATCGCCAAACATATACTCTTCCATGAACCAGCGCAATGGGGCAGTGTTTGAGAACATAATTTTTGGAAAAAAATTGCATTAATAAATATTCCAACACATTTAAGAGTGGTAACCTGGTGCAGTTTTATTAATACAGCTGATAGAGTTCATCACAAAAAAAAAATCAGAAATATGGCAGACAACCGGTTTAGCCATTCACCGCCAGATCTGCCTGGACCACATAAACAACAATGTGCATTTATATAGTGCCTTTAACGTAGTGAAACGTTCCAAGGCGCTTCACAGCAGTATTTAGATTAAAAATTTGACACCGAGCCACATAAGTAGAAATTAGCACAGATAACCAAAAGCTTGGTCAAAGAGTTAGGTTTTAAGAAGCGTCTTGAAAGAGGAAAGAGAGGTAAGCGAGGCAGAAAAATTTAGGCAGGGAGTTCCAAAGCATGGGGCCTAGACAACAGCAGGCACAGCCACCAATGGTAGAGCGATTATAATCAGGAATGCTCAAGAGGGTAGAATTAGAGGAGCGCAGACATCTCCAGGGGGTGGGGGGGGGGGGGGGGGTTGGATGTTGTGGAGCTGGAGGAGATTACAGAGATAGGGAGGGGTGAGACTATGGAGGATTTGAAAACAAGGATGAAAATTTTGAAATTCAGGCATTGCTCAAGGATTGTTTTTTTTTGGCGAGTGATGATGACGGCAGATTTGAGGGAGAGGGGGGACAGTACCTGAGGAGAGAGAACTGATAACAAATGTCAGCTAACGTGGGAGCTAGAAAAGGAAATTGGGTAGTCAGCAGTTTGGTGGCAAGAGGGTCAAGGGAGCAGGAAGTGGATCTCATGGACAGGATGAGCTCAGAAAGGTCATGAGGAGAGATCGGACAGAAACGGGAGAAAGATGGAAGGTCAAGGCTAGGGCAGGTGGCTTCCTTAGAGGACGTTTGGCCCAGTGGGTTAGGGGAAGGAAGTGAAGAGGCGGCCCAACGGATGGTCTCAATCTTGGAGACAAAGAAGTCAATGAGTTGCTCACACTTATTGTCGAAGGCGAGGGTGGAGACTGGGGAAGAAGGGTTTAAAAAGACGGTTAGCAGTGGAGAATAGAAGTAGTGGTTTATCTTTACAGTCCAGAATGATTTTGGAATAGTGAGCAATTTTGGCAGACGAGAGAGCAGGACCCAATAGTGCTTTACGTGGTCCGATTCTGGAAAGCATGATCGGGTTATACTCTTGTCTGCCAAAACTGCTTACTATTCCAGAATCATTCTGGAATGCAAAGATAAACCCCGGCTTCTATTCTCTACTGCTAGCCGCCTTCTTAAACCCCTCTCCCTCATCTCCTCCGACAACAATTGTGAGGATGCTCATGGATCTCTGTCTCGAAGATTGAGACCATCCACTCAGCTGCCTCCGCCATTTCGCTTTCCTTCCCCTAGCCCACCGCGTCAAACTTACTCGAGGGTTCCCCCCTGCCCTAGCCCTGAACTCACATCTTTCTCCAGTTTCTCTCCGATCTCCCCTCATGACCTATCCACACACATCTTGTCCATGAGACCCACAGCCTGCCCCCACAACCCTATTCCCACTCAACTGCTTACCACCCAACTTCCTTAATATTAACTGTTCTCTCTACTCAGGTACTGTCCCCTTCTCCCTCAAACCTGCAGTCATCACCTGTCTCCTCAAAACAACAATCCTTGACCCCCTCCATCCTTCAAAATCCCTTTCTTTTCCAAAGTCCTTGAACGTGTTGTTGCCTCCCAAATCTGTGCCCATCTTTCCCGCAACTCCATGTTTGAATCCCTCCATTGAGGTTTCCGCCCCTGCCACAGCACCGAAACGGCTCTCAAGATCACAAATGACATCCTTGGAGAGCCGTTTCGGTACAGTGGCGGGGCGGAAACTTGATTGGAGGAATTCAAACATTGAGTTACGGGAAAGATGGGCACGGATGTGGGAGGCCACAACACATTCAAGGATTGAGAGCAAAGGGAGGTTGGAGGTGGGGCGCTAATTTGCAAGGATGGAGGAGGTCTAGGGTTGTTTTTTGAGGAGAGGGTGATGACATCCTTCGTGACTGTGACAAAGGTAAACTTTCTCTCCTCGTCCTTCTTGACTTGTCTGCAGCTTTTGACACAGCTGACCACTCCATCCTACTCCAACACCTCTCCACCACTGTCTAGCTGGGTGGGACTGCACTCGCCTGGTTCCATTCTTATCTATCTAATCGTAGCCAGAGAATCACCTGCAATGGCTTCTCTTCCTGCTCCTGCATCGCTACCTCTGGTGTGTCCCAAAGATCTATCCTTGGCCACCTTCCATTTCTCATTTACATGCTGCCCCTTGGCAACATCATCCGAAAACACAGCGTCAGGTTCCACATGTACGCTGACAACACCCAGCTCTACCTCAATCACTTCTCTCGACCCCGCCACAGTCTCCAAATTGTCAGACTGCTTGTCCGACATCCAGTAGTGGTGGAGCAGGAATTTTCTCCAATTGAATATTGGGAAGACTGAAGCCATTGTTTTTGGTTCCCGCCACAAACTCTGTTCCCTAGCCACTGAAACCATCCTTCTCCCAAACATCTGTCTGAGGCTGAACCTCACTGTTCATAGTTGACTACATATTGAGCTTCAGACCACATATTTGCGGCATAAGACCACCTATTTCCACCTCCGTAACATGACCCTTCTCCGCCCTTGCCTCAGCTTATCCGCTGCTGAAACTCTCATCCATGCCTTTTTTACCTCTAGACTTGACTAAGCCAACGTACTCCTGGCTGGTCTCCCAGATTCTACCCTACGTAAACTTGGTCATCCAAAACTCGGCTGCCCGTTTCCTAACTCGCACCAAGTCCCGTTCACCCATCACACCCCTGTGCTCGCTGACCTACAGTGGCTCCTGGTTAAGCAACGCCTCAATTTCAAAATTCTCATCCTGGTTTTCAAATCCCTCCCTGGCTTCGCCCCTCCCTATCTCTAATCTCCTTCAGCTTCACAACTCCATGAGATTTCTGCAATCCTCTAATTCTGCCCTCTCTTGAGCATTATAATCGCTCAACCATTGGTAGCTCTGCCTTCTGTTGTCTAGGCCCCAAGCTCTGGAACTCCCTGTCTAAACCTCTCTGCCTCTTTCCTCCTTTAAGACGCTCCTTAAAACCATACCTCTTTGACCAAGCTTTTGGTCATCTCCCCTAATTTCTCCTTATGTGACTCAAGTGTCAATTTTTTTAAATCTTATAACACTCCCATGAAGCACCTTGTGACATTTTATAGGCGCGATATAAATACAAGTTGTTGATCAGTGTCTAATCCACCACCTGTGAGTAACCTGATTTTAAATCACTTAAAATTACTTCAAAAACTATATAGAACCATTTACTAGTTTCATTGGTGTACAGTAGTCAGTTTCTTCGCACATTAAAAAAAATGAAGTTTTAAAAAATGTGCCTATTAGTGTCCCCTCACCTTAAAAAAACCAAACAGCTTGGTCTTAATAGCCTCCATGAAGTTCCACAAACGGGTGCAATTAGCAGAAACTCAATGGTGATTCATTCGATCTGGGAGCGGGGCCAGTTTTGTGGACAGGACCAGCTTATTTATTTATTTATTTTTAAAACTAGTGCAAATGATCGCAGAATTTGCAGTGGACGTAATTTTCACTAAAATTCCACACTCTAACCACTCCCTGGGTAAAGAAGATTTTTCAGATTCTTCCCTGTGTCAGAGAGGCCTCCACTCACAGCCACATCCCCCACCTCTCACCCGCGCTTTACGGTCTCTTCGCACAGCCGCACCTTATGTGCTTTACATTATAATACACACAACAAAACCCAGGAATAACATCCACTCAATTATAACATTTTTTGAATCAGAATACTCAGTACTTTGGCTATTATTTAAGAGAAGGTGTTGCATAAAAGACTGATAAATGTTATGGTCTTGACAAAAAAGTAACTTACAACAAAGGTGATTGGATTAGACACTGATTAACAACAACAACTTGTATTTATATAGCGCCTTTAATGTAGTAAAACATCCCAAGGAGCTTCACAGGAGTGTTGTAAGTGTCTAAAGCCACATTGGGAGAAACATGGGGAGATGACCAAAAGCTTGGTTATAATTGAAATCGAGGCGTTGTTTGCAATTAGATCTGCTTATTCATATGCTCAACATTTCCTTATGGCATAGTAACTGGAATAAGTAGCACAAACTGAAGAGCATTCCTACCAGTTCTCTATATTTTGTAATTGGCAGTTCTGGGTTGCTGTAGGCTGCCACTTCTACATTAGTTATTGTCTTTAAAGTGGGAAGAATAGGTCTTGAGGTTCGAGGGGAAATGCTAGGAAGGTCTTCATCATCAACCTTTTCCAACAGGCTGTTGTCTGCATCTGGAAGACATGGAATGTTTAATTTAAAAACTCTGATGTTTAAAAGTAAGTTTGCTTAAATGTAAACAATATTTTATGCTTTAGTTAATCAGATTCAAAATGCATATCAAATTTAAGGAAAGTATGATTAAATTGTACAGCAAAGTCAGTCCTTTCTTATTTAATAATTGGTCACCATACCATTACTCACCAAGGATCTAAATTACACAGAATAATGAGAAATATAAAACCAAACAGCAGTTAGCCATAATAAACACACAAAACTGCAAATAATTAATTTCAGACAATCTACAATTTTTTGTTTAAATTAACTCTGGATACATTGGGGTATCTTACCACCCAGGCATATAACTGGTGATGCAGATCAGCCGCACATTATAAAGACGTCTTGTATTCAGGAGTGCCCCATATTGCCCAATATCCAATCATTAGATAGCATAACTTGGGGCGTAACAACACTTCAGATGCTTTGTCAGAATCCTAATCCACTTTTCCAAGCTCTTCTGTTGTGAATCTAATCCCTTGAGATATGCATTTAAATCAACAGTAACATAAGAGGCTCAATTGCCAATATAAATCAAGAGATCCAGAACTCAGTGGGTTTGTCTGTGGAATAGACTTTAACTTAGGCATGAGATAAACAAAGTATCTGGAGTGCACTTGAATCATAACACAAGTCCTCCAGACAAAAATGTATTTAGTCACACTAAGTTAATAGAACACATTGCAATGGCAATGTTCAGATTTTTGTTTAATGGTGGTAAGGGGAAGGATTGGGGGAAACTCAAGTGAAAAGAAGAGGATGTTTTGAACGTAGAGGGATCGAGCAGCCCTAAGCCTGAGAATCGCATGAAATTGTGAAACATCCTAAAATGTAAAAGAAAAACACACAGGGTGTCACAATTTTCTACGTCTCACTCAAAGATCCAGATTGGATACTTAAAAGGTACAGTGATGAGGCGGCTAGGTATTGGGGGAGGTCCACGATCAGGCAAAGAATTGAGGCTTTGGGACAAGTTAGATGAACTAAGGGTGAAAAACAATAGGAGAAAGAAATTTTCACTTTTCAAATAAAATCTTAGAGAATGAGGGAAGGCAAAAAAGCTTCCAAGTGGAGAAAGTAAAACTGTAACTGAATACCTGGAAATAAGACAAAGGCTCTACAGTGCCACAAGTGGTGTTAAAACAGAGCCACGAGAGAAGAGGCACAAAAATACAACCACGAGTAGGATGATGTAATTACAGAGTGACAAGTTTATGTGGAATTTTTCATTTTAAATGTGGACATAGCAATTTATAACGGAAAAGTGACAAAAGCACAACAAACTTGGTCACAGGAAATTAGGTTTTGTAGGCAGGAAGTAAATGCAGATGCAAGATTTTAAACATATTTAAGATATAGATTCAAAGTTCAGAGATCTCAAATTAATTTTGCAATATTTTCAAGGATTTTTCCAGCAGTCATCTATCTTTATTTTGCAAACTACAGCGTCATGCTGAAAAGGGGTGTGCACATTCTACAATTTAATTGGTGCTTTCTATGCAAGTGTAGATCTTGGATACTAAAAAATGCTTATTTGCAGGTCAGTCTGGATTTATGATCCTGGTAGGATAATGCATCGCTGAAATACATCAAATATAAAATATTTTTAGGCTTCAGTTTTTTTTTGACAAGTATTCGCTGTAATCGTGACCATCTTCAAGAAAGGGAAAGTCATCGCAAGAATCCTCAATCACCACCTCCCAGTGGCTGAAGAGCTCCTTCAGAGTCACAATGCGGATTCTTCCCACTAAGGGGCACAATGGACACAATCTTCACGTGTCAAATTCAAGAAAAATGCAGGGAGCAGCACCAGCCTCTGTACATGGCCTTCTTTGACCTCTCAAAAGCCTTCAACACTGTCAACCGGAACGGATTATGGAGTGTCCTCTTCAAATTTGGCTGCCCTCAAAAGTTCATCATGATCCTCCGCATGTTTCACGATGACATGCAAGCCGTGATCCTGGCCAACAGATCTACCACAGACCCAATACACGTGCGGACCGGGATCAAGCAAGGTTGTGTCATCGCACAAACACTCTTCTCGATCTTCCTTGCTGCAATGCTCCATCTCACCCTCAATAAGCTGGAGTGGAGCTAATCTACAGAACAAACGGGAAACTATTCAACCTCCGTTGCCTCCAGTCCAGATCCAAGGACATCCCATCCTCTGTCTTTCAATTGCAGTATGCAGACGACACTTGCGTTTGCGCACAATCGGAGGTCGAACTCTAAACCATCATCAACACCTTCACGGAACCATACAAGAGTATGGGCCTTACACTAAATCTCCGCAAGATGAAGGTTCTCTACCAACCTGCCCCGCCACACAGTACTGCTCCCTGATTATCAAGATCCATGATGCGGCCTTTGAAAACATAGACCATTTTCCATACCCTCGGGAGCCTACTGTCAACAAGGGTAGACGTCGACGACGAAGTCCAACAATGCCTTGTGTGCCAGTGCAGCCTTCGGTCACCTGAGGAAGAGGGCATTTGAAGACCAGGACCTCAAACCCGGCACCAACCTCATGCGTCTACAGAGCAGTAATGATACCCGTCGTCCTATTTGCCTCAGCGACATGGACTATGTACAGCAGGCACCTCAAAGCACTGGAGATGTACCACCAACGCTGCCTCCGCAAGATCCTGCAAATCCATTGGCAGGATGGGCACACCAACGTCATTGTTCTTGCTCAGGCCAACATCCCCAGCATCAAAGCATTGACCACGCTCTTACTTGATCCAGAGGTAGCATGCCTGACACGAGACTCCCAAAACAAGCGCTTTACTCAGAGCTTCAACACAGCAAGCGCGCCCCAGGTGGGTAGAGGGAAACGCTTCAAAGACATCCTCAAAGCCTTGAAAAAGTGCAACAACCCCACCGACACCTGGGAATCCCTGGCCCAAGACCGCTCAAAGCGGAGGAGAAGCATCTGGAAAGGCGCAGAACAAGAGTCTCTTCGCCGGGAGCACGTGGAAGTCAAGCGCAAACAGCGGAAGGAACGCACGATAACCCATGCACCTCACCTACCTGTCCCTCCAACCACCATTGCCCCCCCCGCCATGACAGAGACTGTAGGTCCCGCATTGGACTTATCAGTCACCTGAGAACTCATTAATGTGGAAGCAAGTCATCCTCAACTCGAAGGGACTGCCCAAGAAGAAAATTATAAATATTCTGGCTGCCAGATGGCTGCTCAGCACTTTTCACAAATACATACTATTCAATCTAGGACTTTGTATAAAAAGAGTCACCTGTATCAGCTGCTGTTCTGGCTGAAATAATGTAGGTTTACCGTAACATTACTGATTTGCAGTGTAGTTCAACTCTAATCTCTTATTTATCAGGACTTTTGTCAGTTACACAATCCATTTCCATCGTACCTGCTTCAGGAAAAGCCTCCCTGAGAGAGGTTGGTTGCTCCTTTTGATCGCTAGAGCTGTTCCCATCTTTGACATTGGTCACCTGCTCTTCTAATTCACAGCTGAAATAAACAAAAAGTTTGTTAATGTTCAAATATTTCTTCCAAGTGTTAACTTTGCAATTCTTAATTTAAACTTCGAGACAGATGAGTTTCAAAACATCACTAGTCATTGCACAAGAGAATATTCAAACATATATTCTTTCCATATGTATCTATTATAATTAGTCTTGCGTACATACACTGCATCACATCTTCCAAAGTGTGGCCTTAGAAGCTACACGCCTCAAAAGTATTAATCTTCAGATGCCATACAAGTGTAATGCATCACCCATTAATGGACAAAAAGATGATTGGTAATATTTACCACCAAATACCTGATTGACGAATGTTAGAAAAAAAATATACAGGTATCAATAAGGAATTAGTTAAATAGCAGAGAGGGAGAAAAGAAAAATCACAAAAATGTTTTCCAAAACTACCATTCACCAACCAGCAAGTAGCACAAAACTGACTACTCAAATAATGTCTTCATATTCTTTTCCTCAGTCACTTTCCCTCCCTACTCAGGCCAGTGTATGAAAATTAAGATTTATAATGTACAATTACAAAAATCACTAAAAACCTATCCATAATATTAGTTCTTTAATATAGGAAATGCACACATAAACCGCCCCCCCCCCGCCCCCCCACCCAGAGCAAGAAATGTCATCTGGGTCTGCATGCGTGAGAAGCATATATATCATGGAAGTTGTAGTTTACATCCTGCCCCAGTGCAGCTACAATACATATTCCATAATGAGTGCACCATAATAACCAGGTAAAGAATTTACAAGCATCAATGGTGAGGTGTAAACTGCAGAAAAAGTTTTTTTTTCCTCCAATGCTTTATAAAGTTTAAGCCACTGAATAGAAATTCTGAGCTAATTATTCTTTTTGGAGGAATTTTGAGTCACTTAAGGCATCTCTTGTTTCACCAGGGATAGAGGGGGAAATGTTTATCTTAGACACTGAAGGAAAAGTTGTGGTCGGATACTTCCCGCGGGTGAATGCCTTAGACGTGCCAAACATCTACGAATTTACCTGGTGGTCCGGGAGGTATGAAGATTCGTGCTCCTTGGCCTGTCCGGGTACCGATCAGGGCCCAAGTATCCCAGGGGTGCATGCAGTTCACAAGCCCCTAGTTGGGCAAGCCCCTGCGAACATGTGGGCTTGCCCAACCAATAAAAGGGGATCCTCATTCATGCTTATGGAGTTTCCATTTGTACGGAACTCCCAATAAGTTTGAATGGGGATCACTTAAAAAATAAACAAACACATAATATATATATATTTTTAATGACATATTTAAAATTAATTAAAATGCCATTTAATTAAATTAAATAAAAACTACTCAAAAAAATTATGTTTTAACAGGGCTAAAAAATAAACTTACCTTATTGGACAGGGTTTTTAATATATAATTGAGTGATAAAATTTTATTTTTCTATTTTTTTTAAAACTCTTACGCCTAGTAAAAGCAGGCGAAGCGCAAGAATTTAAAGGGCAATCGCTGGGCAGAAGATGGGCAAACAGCCGAACTCTCTGCCTGAGGTAGACCATTTCTTTCAGATTTGTATGATCTGTCAAGAGGATTCTTGAAATCAGTAAAGTACATGGTATTTTCACCTTATGTCAGTCATCAATTAACTGCTTTCGTAAATTTCTTGCATGGCAAAGATGAGAAAACCACTATTGCATCTAGACTTCAGTAGATCTATTATCAGATATCATACTCCAGCCTGTGTGCAATTTCATGAGAGATTTACTAGTATTATTTATATAAACAATTAAGAAAAAAATCAAATATCCCAGGTCCTGTTGTATAATACTGCAGATTTTCAGATATTAGGTCACTGTCAGCAATAACAGCCAAGGGTCCGAACTCTAATAATTGAAACCTCTACCACAGAAACAAATAATTTATTTTGAAATTGTCAGAACGCCGGAGCGGTCACACTTAGAACCGATTATATTTTTAATATAAAATTACTAACTTGGACAAGATACTCGATCCTCCAGATTTTCAGATGATATTAGAACACAAAGCAGGACAAATAATGAGCAACAGAGCTATTGGATTTAGCTATTGGAAAGAGGGAGCAAAAAATGTTTTTGAAGCACAAAAACATTCCCAAAATATTGCCCACGTCACAAATCTCTGAAAAATTGAGAAAATAATCACACTTGCCTTCGGAGTCCATTACTTACCTCTTAGCCAACGTGATCGTAGGACCGCATTGATTTCCCAGGCGGTCATTGCGGGTGCAATTCCGGGCAGACGGGTCGGGCAGGAGCTCAAACTCCCACCGGTGTCGCAACCAGGAGTGTTGCACACTGGTCGGTGCTACTCAGCACTGCCGCAAAACCGGACCAGAAGATCGCTGCAGGGCGCTGAAGCCTTCACCGCCGCCATTGCGGGGAGAAACCCAGAGCACACAAGACCGGAAAGTCCAGCCCTTAGGGCTTATAGTGGATAAATCTATTAAACCATCAGCACAGTGTTTGGTTATAACAGAGAAGGCACACAAGGTGTTGGGTTGCATGAACATAAGGTTGGAGTACTAATTTAAAGAGGCTGTACTGTTTCTGTACAAGCCTTTTGTCAGATGTATCTGGGAGCACTAGTTGCACTACCAGATACCCAACCATGGGAAAGATATATGCACGGGAGAATATTTAAGACTAACAATGATTTGACATATCGAGATCAGAGTTTGAAGGAAAGATTAAAGTGGAGTTTGGAATTTTCATTAGACTGTGTGACCAATTCAAAATTTTCAAGACTAGGAAGAAAACTGAAAATTGATCCAAATTAACTGTGCACTATGAAGGATTTGAGTATCAGGAAAGCTAAATAATCAGACAAATGTTAAAGCAGATAGTATGAATGGACAGAGAAAGACATTTGGATGGATTGCAAGAGAAAAGGAGGAGAGCAGGACAAACAAAGACAAGGAAGGGGAAGGGAGAGTTATAACAATGCCCACACAAGTTCTTATTTAATATTGATGAGAGTATAACTTAGCCTTTGTTTCATTTATTCAACTTGGAAAATGCAAAGTCAATTTCACATCTATAGGATTTTCATAAAGTTCCATATGTAGGCATATGTAATTTTAACAAAAAAAATTGTTCTCCTGTTAATCTGAACACTTAAAATCGCACCTGCACATTCCTTCCAATGCAACTTTTTAAAGCGGATATTAACAGGATATGCTAGAGCTCTGCCATGAAGAAGCAGAGGAATGATACACCGAAAAAATACTCAGTCTTGTTATGTCTGACTAAACACTCAAATTGGTGTGGTAATAACTAGCTCCTTTTATTTCCAGACCCTAATCTGCCAGAGTAACATAATGCAATACAATGCAGTGTAATTTGCTACAATATGCTTACGG
Source organism: Pristiophorus japonicus (assembly GCF_044704955.1). NCBI lineage: Eukaryota > Metazoa > Chordata > Chondrichthyes > Pristiophoridae > Pristiophorus > Pristiophorus japonicus. The sequence continues at coordinate 251,217,437 of NC_091980.1, forward strand.
TCACATCAGGTGACCATCTAGTGTTCAGTTATCAACATGCAAGTACCATACATATCAACCCAGCTCTCTTTTATTGTAAAGCTACCAATTTCAGAGATGTTTCCCAGAGTGATAATAAAATGGATGTCAATGTTTCTAGTAATATTATTCAACTCATTCTCTTATGTATTTAACCGTTTGTAACCTGCGTCACACCTGACCACCAGAGGGCCCACCTGTTGGGAGTCCCAAGGGATCCCAGCATCCCTTGGGAGCACAGTATATAAGCAGACCACCCACCCACAAGGTACGCGCATTCTGGAATTGTAATAAAGGAGTTAACGTCACACTTGCTCATTACACACAGTACTCAGTCTCACCATTTATTATGAGTGTAATATTCTCCAAGGCAAGTCAGAAAAAAAATTCCACAGTAACCGAAGGCATGAGTCATTACACCTGGGAGAGCAACAACCACATACTGTACTAGCAGTGTTTTCTAAAAAAAAATGCACTGCTACAGAATAAGTGTTCGAGTATGACACACATCAGAATATTGGCTGATCTGTTTTGTTGCTCAGTGAGGCAGATGTTACACTGCTGCAAGGGAGCTGCTTTTAGAATGTGGGGGGGGGGGGGGGGGGAAAGAGAGCATATCTACTGAAAGAACTGGAAATAAATTTGTCAAGAGTTGCTTAAGGCAAGTTATAAATTTGCTGGAAAAAACATTTTGCTTCTACTCCGTGAAACAGAAATAATCCTACGCTGAGATCTGTCTCAAGAGTCATGCCAATGAACCAAATGTTAAAAGCTTGCATATTAACTCTTAGGCTTTGAATGAAGGATTGTACGCCCAAGTTCTTCCAACTATATATTACCGCAACCCACAACTTTCATTCTCAAACGTATCTTTGCATTCACCGATCTTACCAGGTCTGTAAATGGTCTAGTTTATAGTAAGTACTCTCTTTCTGCATAAACCTTGTAAAGAAAGCAGTTATTTGAAGGTATCTTCTCCCTGCTTAGAAACAATTCTATTGTTGCACTATCATGAAGCATTATTAAAGTGGCTCTGAGAAGCCTGGGCCTTTTCACAGTGAAGGTAGTGGAGGAGGAGGAGGTGCAGGAAAGTTATGAGTGGGGACCTTCTTAAATAAATAGCCTAGGTATAATCAATTCAACAGATTAAGCTGGCAACTTGTATGTGACTACAAGAGCCCCATCAGCAGTATTAGATGTACAATACTTGTCTTCAAAGTAGATGTTATATTAGTTCCAGGTTGCCCATCCCTTAAAGCGCAGTTCCAGTGGTCTTTTGGTTGTTCTCTCCGGACTTCCCACAGATTGGTGAGAGAGAAAGGGGAGAGGGTGGGGAAGAGAGATTACTGCTGCCAAATTGAGCCATTTCGGGGAAAATTGATCGCCTCTGCCGAACTGAGAAGAAAATAAAAATTAAATGTTGAATTAACATTTATGCGCTACCAAACTGAACCGAGAAAGGCTAAGAGGGGGTGGGAAAAAGAGATCACTGCTGCCGAACTGAGTCGTGAGACAGTTAACATTTATGCATCGCCAACTGAGCCGGAAAAAAAATTAGAAGTTAAATTGGTGTTTCTATTGCCTTATGTTGAAGTGGTGTTTCTATCGGCTTATGAAAGATAACATTTATGCACAGAATGCTTCTGCGCAGCTTCTGGTTCATTGACAAGTCAGCCTGTTTATAATATGGCGACCAGAACTGTACACAGTAATAGAAACATTAAAAAATAGGTGCAGGAGTAGGCCATTCGGCCCTTCGAGCCTGCACTGCCATTCAATGAGTTCATGGCTGAACATGCAACTTCAGTACCCCATTCCTGCTTTCTCGCCATATCCCTTGATCCCCCTAGTAGTAAGGACTACATCTAACTCTTTTTTGAATATATTTAGTGAATTGGCCTCAACAACTTTCTGTGGTAGAGAATTCCACAGGTTCACCACTCTCTGGGTGAAGAAGTTTCTCCTCATCTCGGTCCTAAATGGCTTACCCCTTATCCTTAGACTGTGACCCCTGGTTCTGGACTTCCCCAACATTGGGAACATTCTTCCTGCATCTAACCTATCTAAACCCGTCAGAATTTTAAACGTTTCTATGAGATCCCCTCTCATTCTTCTGAACTCCAGTGAATACAAGCCCAGTTGATCCAGTCTTTCTTGATAGGTCAGTCCCACCATCCCAGGAATCAGTCTGGTGAACCTTCGCTGCACTCCCTCAATAGCAAGAATGTCCTTCCTCAAGTCAGGAGACCAAAACTGTATACAATACTCCAGGTGTGGCCTCACCAAGGCCCTGTACAACTGTAGTAATACCTCCCTGCCCCTGTACTCAAATCCCCTCACTATGAAGGCCAACATGCCATTTGCTTTCTTAATCGCCTGCTGGACTTGCATGCCAACCTTCAATGACTGATATACCATGACACCCAGGTCTCGTTGCACCTCCCCTTTTCCTAAATCTATCACCATTCAGATAATAGTCTGTCTCTCTCTTTTTACCACCAAAGTGGATAACCTCACATTTATCCACATTATACTTCATCTGCCATGCATTTGCCCACTCACCTAACCTATTCAAGTCACTCTGCAGCCTCATAGCATCCTCCTCGCAGCTCACACTGCCACCCAACTTAGTGTCATCTGCAAATTTGGAGATACTACATTTAATCCCCTCGTCTAAATCATTAATGTACAATGTAAACAGCTGGGGCCCCAGCACAGAACCTTGCGGTACCCCACTAGTCACTGCCTGCCATTCTGAAAAGTACCCATTTACTCCTGCACTTTGCTTCCTGTCTGCCAACCAGTTCTCAATCCACATCAGCACACTACCCCCAATCCCATGTGCTTTAACTTTGCACATTAATCTCTTGTGTGGGACCTTGTCGAAAGCCTTCTGAAAGTCCAAATACACCACATCAATTGGTTCTCCCTTGTCCACTCTATTGGAAACATCCTCAAAATATTCCAGAAGATTTGTCCAGCATGATTTCCCTTTCACAAATCCATGCTGACTTCGACCCATCATGTCACCTCTTTCCAAATGCGCTATGACTTCCTTAATAATTGATTTAATCATTTTACCCACTACCGATGTCAGGCTGACCGGTCTATAATTCCCTGTTTTCTCTCTCCCTCCTTTTTTAAAAAGTGGGGTTACATTGGCTACCCTCTACTCAATAGGAACTGATCCAGAGTCTATGGAATGTTGGAAAATGACTGTCAATGCACCCGCTATTTCCAAGGCCACCTCCTCAAGTACTCTGGGATGCAGACCATCAAGCCCTGGGGATTTATCGGCCTTCAATCCCATCAATTTCCCCAACACAATTTCCCGACTAATAAAGATTTCCCTCAGTTCCTCCTTCTTACTAGACCCTCTGAGCCCTTTTATATCTGGAAGTTTGTTTGTGTCCTCCTTAGTGAATACCGAACCAAAGTACTTGTTTCAATTGGTCTGCCATTTCTTTGTTCCCAGTTATGACTTGCCCTGATTCTGACTGCAGGGGACCTACATTTGTCTTCACTAACCATTTTCTCTTTACATATCTATAGAAGCTTTTGCAGTCCGTTTTAATGTTCCCTGCAAGCTTCCTCTCGTACTCTATTTTCCCTGCCCTAATCAAACCCTTTGTACTCCTCTGCGGAGTTCTAAATTTCTCCCAGTCCCTGGGTTCGCTGCTATTTCTGGCCAATTTGTATGCCACTTCCTTGGCTTTAATACTATCCCTAATTTCCCAGAGTACTCCAAGTGTGGTCCAACCAAGGTCCAATACAAGTTTAGCATAACTTATCTACTCTTCAATTCTATCCCTTTACAAATAAACCAGTGTTTGGTTTGCCTTATTTTTTTTAAATGCTATTATTAACCTGCGTCGCTACTTTTAGTGATTGTGTATTCATACACCGACATACCTTTGCTCTTCTACCCTATTTTGCGAGTTACATTCTCCCATCTCCTTAGATGACACCACAGCACTGGAACTTTATTAGAAATGTAAAAAAAACAATTTAACAATTCAGGTCAGATATTTATTTTTAATCAGTTTCTTGGTATTGAAATTTTCAGAACTATCTTGAGACAAATATTGCAAGAACACTTAAGACACTCAAGACTGCTGAAAGTAGCAGCAATGCAGAGCATTTAAGTCTTCTGGTTGTATTAGAGAACATTTTGTCTCGCATTTTCCAGGAATAGTAACATCTTTCTTACAGCTTTCTTTAGCTTCAGTGAATTCTGCAAGAACATACACAATGAATGCTTAAGGGAATACTTACAAAGCAAAATGTGAAATGTGATGAAAGAAAGCTATCTCCTGTATTTGCACCCTAGATACTACTTGGAATGATACGGCGTCGATATTAGTCACAAATCAATGTGCTGTTACGATTAAAATGTTTTATTTATACAGATAACAGTATTATAGAAACATAATTCAAAACCCCAGGTTACCAGATTGTATGGAAAATAGCTGTTATACTAAGTATGGATGCACTGTCACTACTTTACCTCTGCAATTTGATCTGTAAAAAAATAATCAAGGTTCAGAATCAGTTAATAAAGATAGCAACAATACAATATCTAGTTTTGTAATGAGATGTCCAAATTAGATCCATGTTTCTCTGTAACTGAAATCATAAGTCTTTTTGATGACTTTGAGGATGTAGTCATCATCTTAAATGGGATCACATAATAAAGCATGCAAATTGAGATCTAATTCATATATGTAAATTAAGTTATTAGAAGAGACGCTGCCTTCTAACGCCACAACAGTAAAATGCCATTACTATGACCTGAATTTTTACAGGAAATAGTTAGTGGGTTTGGGAGCAGATGGGTGATTAAATGTGCTGAAATTGACGGCGCGTCAGGAACCCGACTTCAGCCTGCCGGCTTCTGCATTTCACTCAAGCATTTCAGCTGCAAGCTAGAAACCCCCTTGGGAGAGGCAGGTTACCAATTTAAAGTGATTAATAATGAGTTAAGGGGCTATTAAGTGTGTTTTTTACCTGGGGTTTCACATTTTACATGGGATTCCAAGCTTCCTGGACCTCGCCAGTGAAAGCAAGGTGTGAGCACAGAGGCAACTGAAACCGCTAAACAAATGACAGGCAAATATTGCCCAAGTACTGAGACTTCACACCTTCTTCCTTGCCCAAGTGAAAGACTTTTGCTCACAGAACTTGTTCTGAGAGTTTGCTATCAGTAATATGTAGGTAACTTCTACAAAGTTGGAGGTCACTCTCACGACACTAGAGGATTGTGCATCAGATCTCCACTTTACATCCGTCATATATCAGATCAGCATGGGTGCCACTTATGCAGTTTCACCTTGGACCGCAGATAAGGACCAAGATGAACAACAGCAGCCTTCTCCTCACCAACCTACCACTCCACAGGAGAGGATGAGCACAGGGGTGCAGCTCGCAGAAGGCGATACCCCCAACACATGGTACACTGGCAGAGGATCAGCTTCTTGGACATGAACAAATAAAAACATTCAACTACATCTGATGTGCTCATCACCCCCAACTCCCTCACTCTGCCTTCCCAAGCCTACTTCTGCACGTCACTTAAAAAAATAATTTCGGGATGTGGGCATTGCTGGCAAGGCCAGCATTTATTGCCTATCCCCAATTGCCCTCGACAAGGTGGTGGTAAGCCACCTGCTGTAGTCCATATGGCAAAGGTACTCCCACAGTGCTGTTAGGAAGTTCCAGGATTTTTACCTAGCAAAGATGAAGGAATGGTGGTATATTTCCAACTTAGGATGGTGTGTAACTTGGAGAATTTGCAGGTGATGGTGTTCCCATGTGCTTGCTGCCCTTGTCCTTTTAGGTGGTTAGAAGTCGTGGGTTTGGGAGCTGCTGCCGAAGCAGCTTTGGCGAGTTGCTGCAGTGCATCTTGTAAATGGTAAATACTGCAACCATAGTGCGCCGGTGGTGAAGGGAATGAATGAATGTTTAAAGTGGTGGATGAGGAGCCAATCAAGCGGCTGCTTTGTCCTGGATGGTGTCGAGCTTCTTGAGTGTTGCTGCACTCATCTAGGAAAGTGGAGAGTATTCCATAACACTCCTGAATTGTGCCTTGCAGATGGTGGAAAGGCTTTGGGGAGTCAAGAGGCAAGACACTTGCTGCAGAATACCCAACCTCTGACCTGCTCTTGTCGCCACAGTATTTATGTTGCTGGTCCAGTTAAGTTTCTGGTCGATGGTGACCCCCCCCCCCAGGATGATGATGGGGGATTCGGCAATGGTAATACCATTGAATGTCAAGGGGCCCGAGCAGACTCTCAATTGTGGAGATAGTCATTGTCTGACACTTGTGTGGAGCGAATGTTACTCGTCACTTATCAGCCCATGCCTGAATGTTGTCCAAGTCTCGCTGCATGCAGGTATGGACTGCTTCCCACTTCTGATCTTATGATAGAGGGAAGGTAATTGAGGAAACAGCTGAAGATGGTTGGGCCTAGGACATTGCCCTGTGTTACTCCTGCTGCGATGTTCTAGGGCTGAGATGATTGTAGTTATTGGAGGGTCAATCATCTACCTTTGTGCTAGGTATGGCTCCAGCCAGTGAAGAGTTCCCCCCCCCACTCCCCACTGCCGCCGCCCCCCCCCCCCCCCCCCCCCGATTCCCATTGACTTCAGTTTTACTAGGGCTCCTTGATGCCACACTTGTCAAATGCTGCCTTCATGTCAAGGGCAATTATTCTCACCTCACCAATTCAGCTCTGTTGTCCATGTTTGGACCAAGGCTGTAATGAGGTCTGGAGCCGAGCCATCCTGGCGGAACCCAAACTATACATCTGTGAGAAAGTGCCAGTTGATAGTACTGTCGACGACAACTTCCATCACTGTGCTGCTGATTGAGAGTAGACGGATTGGCTGGATTGGATTTGTCCTGCTTTATTATGGAAAGAATATACCTGGGCAGTTTTCCACATTGTCAAGTAGATGCCAATGTAGCTGTACTGGAACAGCTTGGCTCGAGGCATGGCTAGCTCTGGAGCACAAGTCTTCAGCACGACAGCCGGGATGTTATCAGGAACTGTCGGCTTTATTTTATCCAGTGTACTCAGCTGCTTCTTGATATCACGTGGAGTGAATTGAATTGACTGAAGACTGGCTTCTGTGATGGTGGAGACCTCAGGAGGAGGCCAAATGGATCATCCACTCGACACTTCTGACTGAAGATGGTTGCAAACACTTCAGCCTCATCTTTTGTTCTCAAGTGCTGGGCTCTGCCATCATTGAGGACAGGGATGTTCATGGAGCCTCCGCCTCCCATTAGTTGTTTAATTGTCCACCACCATTCCGGACTGGCTGTGGCATTGATCTGATCCGTTTATTGTGGGATCGCTTAGCTCTGCCTATAGCATGTGGCTTTGTACTCACCTTTCCTGACCTCATGAGGTAATGAAATATCTTCCTACATTGAATCCACGACCGTGCCACCACACTCCTGCTGCTCACCTCCATCGCTATCTCTAGCTATGCCTTCTTTGTCATTGAGGCTGGCTACTTCCACCCGTCAATAGGGAATAATACCTCACTGCTGGCCCCAACAACTTGCAGCAGGAGGTCCAGGGAGTAATCAATGACACGAAGGACAGCTTTTTTTACATTGCAACTCCATTTTTCTCTCTCCAAACAATCTTTCCGCGACCTCCACAAACCTTCAACTGTCATCTTTGCAGCGTTCCATAAATATCTCAACTGAATTGGATCCATGCGTGACATCATCATTAGAGTTAAGTGGTCAGGAAACCCGGAAATCAGATGCAGATACAGTGGCTTTGTTAAAAAGCCACTGACACTTCCATGATCCCCATGTGCTCCAGGGCTCCCACGCTGCCAGCGCATCGAGCAGTGAAAATTCTGGCCTATGTGCCACTAGGTTTATTTTGATGCACAAATACTACTGTTGACCACAAAGGACAATTCCATTTTACAATATTTTGAATACAGTATCTCAGTTCACTAGCTATTTCAGAATACTGGTTAAAGTACATGCATTTATAAAATGCAACAGCTACACCTGAACTTTCTTGTGTACCATAATGTCAAAACTGCTGTTTTAATTCCAAAACATTAATGAATGAAATCACCAGTAACTATAACCGTATCCAGCAAGCTAGCTGTTGAAAACCAATCAGAAAATGGTAGCACCATGCAAAGGGGTTTGGAGCTTATTCTTTATGGATGTGACATCAGCAAGAAAACAATAAGGAGTGGGAAAAAAGTTATCTTAGGCCACGTCTGTAGCCTCAATGGTCAGATTAAGAGCAACCCCATTGTTAAGAGGCCTGGGAGTGGGTTGTCTTCTCAATCTAAGCTGGGGAAATAGAGAAGAGCATGGAAATACCACGAAGAGTAGAAAATAGAACTTATAAAAGGGAAGATTGAATCAGAAAATGTTAATTTAAAAAGGTGTGCGTCCTAGTAGATTTATCAACTTCACCCACAATATGTTGTCACAAGCTAGCCAGCTATAAACCCGTGCCTGTATATACGTAGATATGGACACATAAGTATTGAGCACACACTACAACGGCACAAAAGGCCATCAAAATAAAGCAATGTCTTTCAAACCTACTACTGTCCTTTTTGGAGAGGAGCAGATTCAACATAGAGCAACCTAGCCAAAAATTGCAGTATCTTGCAGCAGAACACTCCCTTTCACGAGAGTGAAGAATGCCATGGTATAGGCCTACTCCACCCATAAAACAGACCTCTTTTTGATCTGGGAATGATGTAGACAGAGTGAATTATAAGGTCAGATAAGCGATCCCGGTTAAGTAAAAAGAATGGCAGTGATATCAGAAACTAAGATTAAGAATATACAAAGGGGAGGAAAAAGGAAAAGATTACAAAATAATCTAATAAAAGCAACATCGCATGTATATATCAATTAACACTGACTGCATAACAATCTATACATATATTATACTTTGTTGCACTTGACTATATATTCTGTGTTTTACCATAATCATCTTGCTTTTGTAATCCACTAGAAATTACCAGTATCTCATCATTGACGACTACTTTTACAATTTTATAAATTTAATATACTTGTGCTAGGTTTTCTGGTCTGTTGTAAAAGTCCACAACTCAGCATTTTTCACCATCTCCAATAAATATTTTACCACACGAAAATGACCATCTCCATTCACTTTCGAGATCATAAAAACACAACCCACTCTCGAATATATTTAGTACTTCCAAAAAAGTCATCTTTGAAAAGGTTTTATGACTTAAGATGGAATACTTAAAATGAAATGAATGTTTCCCCATAGGCATGTGTCCAGTTCACTTCAACAGACAGATTCACTTCCAATTCACTTGCCAACAATAAAGCTCACTGCACCAACACAACCCTTGCAAGAAATTCAGTGTCTAAGTCTGCAAATCATGACTGAAGGGCTAAAATCAATTCAGAATGTATGTTTCTTAATAATGGAATCTGTGTGTTACATACAACATAGTCCAAGCTACTTTGCAACAGAACTGGATCTTCCTTCCGCAGATGAGGTTGCTAACTGGAAGCTATGTACAACAGTGAACATCAGCTGTCAGTAACTGTCAGATGAAAACGGCTTCTCTCAGGCTGTACAGAAGATTCAGATTAGTTGGTCACATCTTGAGATATTTCTTTAATGTCAAAAGGAAAATAAATAGAAAGGTAAGCAGAATTGAAGATTATTTCAGCATTGTACAGGTTGGTAAACTAACAACCCAGACATTATTTGAGCATATATATTTCAGATTGTAGTACAATTTAGCACAAAGCCACTATTGGAAGTGATGTTTGCATGAACCTTCAATTCTATTTTTAAAGAAAAATGCAGGGAGAGTTTGATGGCATCATGCACTGCTGTACTAACTGTAGCAATGATCGTCAGCAAGCTCTCCTTCAAAATTCTTTGCACATTAAGCAATCTCAGCTAGGCATTCTGCATAGGAGCTGAGCAAGGGAGGCACTTTTTCACAGGGTGGGGAAAAACAGGACAAAGGATTTGTGAGCTTGTACATTTCAAGATTGTCTTCCATCGGCCAGTTCAAGAGTAGCAGGATCAAATGGCTGAAAGCAGATAATCTGTTCATCCTCTCAGTCGGGTAACATTAGATGATGCAGACCAAAGAGAAGGAAAAAAGCTGCAAAATGTTCATTAAATGTTATACGGAGTTAACTACATTTTTGCTTTGCCATTATTTTAAAATCTATTGTTAATTCTGACCTATTCTAAACATTTTAAAATGAATTACACAACTTGTATTTATATAGCACCTTTAACGTCATGAAACATCCCAAGGCACTTCACAGGAGTATGATGAGATAGGAAATTTGACACCGAGCCGCATAAGGAGAAATTAGGGCAGGTGACCAAAAGCTTGGTCAAATAGGTAGGTTTAAAGGAGCGTCTTGAAGGAGGAGTAGAGGTAGAGAGGCGGCGAGGTTTAGGCAGGGAAATTCAGAGGTTAGGGTCTAGGCAACAGAAGGCACGGCCACCAATGGTTGAGCAATTATAATCAGGGATGCTCAAGAGGGCAGAATTAGAGGAGCACAGACATCTTGGGGGAGGGTTGTAGGGCTGGAGGAGATTACAGAGATAGGGAGAGGCAAGGCATGGAGAGATTTTAAAACAAGGATGAGAATTTTGAAATAGAGGGGTTGCTTAACCAGGAGCCAATGCAGGTCAGTGGGACTTGGTGCGAGTTAGGACACGGGCAGCCGAGCTTTGGATGACCTCTAGTTTACGTAGGGTAGAATGTGAGAGGCCATCTAGGAGTGCATTGGAATAGTCAAGTCCAGAGGTAACAAAGGCATGGATGAAGGTTTCAACAGCAGATGAGCTGATGCAAGGATGGAGGGTGGGTGATGTTACGGAGGTGGAAATAGGTAGTTTTAGTTATGCTGCAGATATGTGGTCAAAAGCTCATTTCAGGATCAAATATGACACCAAGGTTGCGAACAGTGTGGATCAGCCTCAGACAGAAGTTGGGGAGAGGGATGGTTAGGGAACAGAGTTTGTGGCAGGGCACGAAAACAATGGCTTCGGTCTTCCCAATATTCAACTGGAGAAAATCTCTGCTCATCCAGAACTGGATGTCGGACAAGCAGTCTGACAATTTGGAGACTGAGGAGGGGTCAAGAAAAGTGGTAGTGAGGTAGTACACGATCAGAACCTGGAAAAATTCTATGCTTTCTTGTCTTTGAAATACAACTCACATTTTGGAAAGTGATTTTCGGTAGATGCTTTATTGAAACAAGATGCAATATACAGCTACTGATTTCCAAAATGCATCAGTTCCTGAAATGTTAAGCAAATGGGACTTACCGGTCATTGCAATTTTGGCATGAAGGTTTCGTTGAGATATTCTGAATAGCCGCAAGCTGACTTATGAATTTAAAAGTTCTAAAATGTGTTTGTTCACATTCATTTGAATTACAGTATGTCTCTGTTTGAGTGGATCAATCGATCAAGACACGAATCTCACAAACCCATTCAAAAGGCAAGATCAAAACTTGTGACTGAATCGCTTATGATGGAATTAAAATGGCATATGAAAGAATGCCAAAGGCTAGCTAGCTTATCATCTGATGAACAGAAAATCCAGAAACCTGCCACAAATGACAACTGCATCAGAAGCTCCACAAGTCAGGAACTTTCTATTCAACCTGAAGATCAAAGTCACTTGGAATTTTTGTGCTCAAAAATCCTTCCCTCTCATGTCGAAGCTGTCCTTTGCAAGTGAGTAGTTCATTTTAAATGGACGTATTTGGTTACACAATATAATGAACTACAGTACATCAATTCACAACAGTATTCCTTAAATTCCCCCACCCTCAACACTCTCCCTCCAGATCCCCTTTTAGGTATTCCTGTACTATGCCCTTACCTACAATCAGAAATCAACCAAGTGATCTGCTCTCCAGCTTCTACCAATATTGCTCCTGTTTAATAATAGAAAAGAAAGACTTGTATTTATGCAACGCCTTTCACGATTTCAGGGCAAATGTACTTTATAACCCAATGTCTTACATTTCAAGTGTATTCATTGTTGTGATGTAGTATACATGGCAGCTAGTTTGCGCACAGCAAGGTCCCACAAACAGCAATGTGATAAATTACCTGATCATTTGTTTTACCGACGTTAGTTGAGGGATAAACTCCCCATATCTTCTTCAAAATAGTGGCAGGGATCTTTTATGACCACCTGAGAGGGAGATGGGGCTTCGGTTTAACAAATCAACCGAAAGACAGCACCTCCAATAGTGCAACACTCACTCTATGGGCCCAGGTTTCGGGCCACGCCTAGAACGGCGCAGACCCGACCTGGACGCCCGTTTTTCACGCCACAAAGTGCGCCTAAAAAAAACTTCCATATTCTCGGGCTCCCTACTGGTCCTCTTGAGCCTGGCGCAGCGCGAGCAGTTGGGGGCGGAGCTAGGTCCCTGCGCTGAAAACAGTGCCGGGACCTCTGCACATGCGCGCTACAGTGGGCGCGCATGTGCAGTAGCTCCAGGCGCCCAAAACTGTGTGGGAGGGGCCCGAAGCACGCAGCCCCTAGCCCTGGCCGAATGGCCTCACTGGGGCTGCGTGCATAAGGGTCCTCCCACGCCCAGCTCCTGCTTCCTCCCGGCCCGACTCCCGCTCTTCCCCCCCCCCCACCCCCCGGACTGGACCTGACCCAACCTGACCTCCCTCCCCCCGCCCCCGACACGAACCGACCCGCGCTCGCTCCCTCCCTCCCCTCCCCCTTACCCGACGCCACCTACCTGTAAATCTGGTGCTGGGGACGGGCCCTGCCCGAAGTCTTGGGCCTGGCCGGGCCCGGCCTGTTCAGCCTCCCTTCCCCCTTCCCCTGCTCTCTCCCCCCTTCCCCTCCCCCCCTCTCCATTCCCCCCCCTTCCTCTTCCTCCTCCTCCTCCTCCTCCTCCTCCTCCTCCTCCTCCTCCTCCTCCTCCTCCTCCTCCTCCTCCTCCTCTCCCTCTACCCCCCTCCCCTCGCTGTCAGAAACACAGACACTGACAGACAGAGAGTGAGAGACACACACAGACAGACAGAGAGATAGAGACACTGACAGAGACACACTGGGGGGGTGCATCCCAGCACGCTGTTGGAGGGCTCCCGGTGCTGCAGGCGGTAAGTAGAAAATGTTTTATTTATTGATTTTTTTGATTTAAAAAAAAATTATTTCTCATCAACTTTTTTGATTTATTTATTGGTTGATTTATTGATGTTTTTATCATTTATTATTGATGATGGCTCTTTATTTGTAAAACTGAAGTGTTTAATGTTTGTAAACTTCCCTTTAACCCCGCCCCCCCATTCCCTACGCCTGATTTGTAACCTACGCCTGATTTTCTAAAGTGTAGACAAGGTTTTTTCGAGCGTACAAAAATCTTCACTTACTCCATTCTAAGTTAGTTTGGAGTAAGTTTTCACTGCCGAAACTTTGAAAACAGGCGTAAGTGGCCGGACACGCCCCCCCTTTTGAAAAAAAAATTCTGTTCCAAAGTGAAACTGTTCTAACTGACTAGAACTGGAGCAAACTAAATGCCAAGAATTTGAATTTCTAAGATACTCCGTTCTACAACAGTTGCTCCAAAAAATCAGGAGCAACTGAGGCCGAAACTTGGGCCCAATATTGCACTAAAGTGTCAGCCTAGTACAGTAATACAGTAATAAAGCAACTATGTAATCTTGTTTTTTTTTTAAGCATTACTGCATAGGATGTTTTTTTTTTTAAGCGTTACTGCATAGGATGTTTTTTTTTGAACTGTCCAGCCCAGGAAGCAGAGTTTTCCCTTGAGCAATCAGAGGTCTAAGGGTTAATCTAGGTTGTCTTTGTTCAAGAGAAAGACTGGGGCATATTAGAGGCCATAAAGGAATGTATGTGTGGAGGTGCAAGACGTGGATAGAATTTTTAATGAATAGCTTGCATCCGTTTTCACAAGAGAGGGGGGCGATGCAGACTTTGCAATATTAGACAAGATAAACATAGTGGGAGAGGAAGTATTACAGGGCTTAGTAGCTTTGAAAGTGGATAAATCCCCAGGCCCGGATGAAATGTATCCCAGGCTGTTGAGAAGCAAAAGAGTAAATAGCAGAGGCTTTGACCATCATTTTCCAATCTTCTCTGGCTACAGGTGTGGTGCCAGAAGACTGGAGAACTGCTAATGTTGTACCTTTGTTTGAAAGGGGAGAAAGAGATAGACTGAGTAATTACAGGCCAGTCAGCCTAACCTCGGTGGTGGGAAAATTATTGCAAAAATTCCTAAGGGACAGGATAAATCAAGGACAGTCAGCATGGATTTATCAAGGGAAGGTCGTGTCTGACTAACTTGATTGAATTTTTCAAGGGAGGTAACCAGGAGGGTCAATGAGGGCAGTGCGCATGATGTAGTGAGTCTGCATTTTAGCAAAACTTTTGATATGGTCCCACATGGCAGATTGGTCACGAAAGTAATAGCCCACGGGGATCCAGGGCAAAGTGGCAAGTTGGATCCAAAATTGGCTCAGAAGCAAGAAGCAAAGGGTAATGGTTGATGGGTGTTTTTGTGACTGGAAGGCTGTATCCAGTGGGGTTCCACAGGACTTAGTGCTGGGTCCCTTACTTTTTGTGGTCTACATCAATGATCGAGACTTTACTAAAGGGGGTATGGTTAAGAAGTTTGCAGATGACACTAAAACAGGCTATGTGGTTGATAATGAAGAAGAAAGCTGCAGACTGCAGGAAGATATCAATGTATTGGTCAGGTGGGCAGAACAGTGGCAAATGGAATTCAATCTGGGCAAGTGTGAGGTAATGCATTTGGGGAGGTCTAACAAGGCAAGGAAATACACATTAAATGGTACGACACTGAAAAGTGTAGAGAAACAAAGGAACCTTGGAGTGCAGGTCCACAGATCCCTGATGGTAGCAGGCCATGTAGACAAGGTGTTTAAGAAGGCATATGGAATACTGGCCTTTATTAGTCAAGAGCAAGGAACTATATAAAACACTGGTTAGGCCGCAGCTGGAATACTGTGTGTAGTTCTGGTCACCACATTACAGAAAAAATGAGATTGCACTGGAAAGGGTGCAGAGGAGATTTACAAAAACGTTGCCTGGACTGGAGAATTTTGGCTATGAGGAAAGATTGGAGATGCTGGGTCTGTTTTCTTTGGAACAGAGGAGGTTAAGGGGAGACCTGATTGAAGTGTATAAAATTATGAGGGGCCTGGATAGAGTGGATAGGAAGGACCTATTTCCCTTGGCAGAGGGATCAATAACCAAGGGGCATAGATTTAAAGTAATTGGGGGGAGGTTTAAATGAGATATATGGGGAAATTACTTCACCCAGAGGGTGGAGAAGGGTCTGGAACTCACTGCCTGAAAGGGTGGTAGAGGCAGGAACCCTCATCACATTTAAAAGATACTTGGATGTGCATCTGAAGTGCCATAACTTACAAGGCTACGGACCAAGAGTTCGAAAATGGGATTAGGCTGGATAGCTCCTGGTCGACCAGCGCGGACACGATGAGTCAAAATGGCCTCCTTCCATGCTGTAAATTTCTATGATTCTATGGTTTTGGAAATGTAACTATAAAACCAAGGACAAAATTGGCTCAAAAATGTATAGACCAATGAATAATCTCAGTACTTATTTTACCTTATTTGAACATGAATGGCACAAGAGTTGCGTATAATTTCAACTGTCCATTTGATGCGACAAACAGCAATACAATGAGCCACGGCATAGTGGTACAATCCACGAGATACACCTCCTAGTGGACTAATGAAAAACTACACTGGGAGATGTTCGTCATCTACCTTTATTCGACCGAAGACTGCTTTGTTGTCCAGCAAGGTCAAGATAATTATGGAAGAGGACAACCATTTGTTCTAACCTTAGCATAAATCATCAAAAAAGGCCCTAAAGTCCTCCACTGCAGCATTCAATTGTTTTTTAAACAATTCCAGGGTTTTCACTCTCCACTACACCATCCAGTTCATTTTATGTATTTAATCGCTGTGTGGGAAGAGCATATTCATGCGAAGTTCTAAATTTGCATTTTACTTCTTCAAACCTGTGACCCTCTTGTCCTAAACTTACCTTTTCCATACCACTCTTAAATACCTCAATACCCGTTAAGACACGTCCTTTGAAAGTTGAAATGACCCGGATTCTCTAATCTCTCCCCATAACCAAGACCTTTAGCACTAGGAATCAGCCTTATGGTCTTCCCTATACTGCCTCAATGCACTTGAATATCTTAGTGACCAAAATTAGACTCAGTACTCAAGGTGTGGGCTGACCAGAGCTCGATCATGATTTGTAATCTCAGAATTAAAAACAAAACTGGAAATGGAAAGACAAAGCAGTGTAACATTCATTGAAAGGTGCCTAAGTCTGGGTCACCCATATTCACCTAGTGGTAAATGCAACGGCAGCGCTAGAACTTTCATACAGGTGAATGTTTCAGATAATTCAGTGTATGCTACAAAAAATGTGTTTGTATAAATGTGTATCTTAACACAGATAGCAATGTCACTTTTTTAACTCTATTCATGCCCTTTTAAACAGATGTCGGGAAGTGTCGGCAGATGCTGAACTCGTACCTCAGGAACTAATCAACATTTTTAAGCAAGTTTTGCAGGACTCCATCAACACAGCTGAAGATAACGAGCAAAGTGTCAAACAACAGACTAAAAAACACACTCCAACGTCAATTAAAGCTTCCAAAAGAATTTTCCAATACAAAGAAGAGATTCCAACTATTTCCAGTTATGTGGATAAAAGTCTACATAACATTTGTCCAACTGTAGTGCAAAAGATTTGGAACCTTCCACAATACTACCCTTCCAATAATGCTTAGAGAGAATATACAGCATAATGTATCAACATAGATTCAAACCCCCACTCTGTCAAGTTCCAGAACTTAGTTGCGCTGCATTAGGAGGACACCAGAGGCTAGCTACCTCAAGGTTGAGCAGTGGAAGACATTGTCAGGCCACTGCTAAAAAAACCTCCTAATGGCCAGCTCAGAGCAGCAACAGTGGAGGTCTAGAAATAACACCCTCCATCTCAGCCACAGAAAGTGCATAGCATCGCTGAAGACTGCTGCAGACCGGGCAGGCATACCACATCGATGTCTTCCATTATATTCTACTTCCTGGAATCAATTTTAAGTCACTGATTACAATAATAGAAATTAGTGCAATGTTACAAAATGCTGACTACCTGAAAGAAACTTGTTGCCTGCCTTTGGTATAAAAAGCTTTTGTACATTTCTATAAGAAATTAAAAAATACTGAAAATCAAAAAAAAAAAGAGGTATATTTACTGCATATCTGATAATTTAGTATGCAGACTTTAATAGAGTATCAACACCTCTCAGGTTTCAGGAATTTTGATCAATTCTTTCTTCATGAAAAGAATTTTGGGAGAGTTGAATTTAAGGGTTGTGCTTTAAAAGAAAGTGAATGTGCACAGGTTAAAAAATGGCTTTGGAGAATGTGTATCAATGCCAGATCAGGCAGTTTGGGAGATGTCTCAACTCTGCAGTTATTTTATTGTCTCATCCCATGTCTATTAGCCAGGATGACCGGAGACAAGAAGCAATTAGTCATCTGGTCTCAGATGGCCAAACAAATATTCACATCTACTGTAGTGATGACAACTCTATTCATGTGGGGCACAGCATTAAGTGTTTGTCAAGGACACATGCCTTGAAGAGGAGCATTCAGTGAGGTGGACAGGCCTACTGGTGAATCCCTATCGAGAAAAGTGTCAAACAGTCCACTCCTCTAGTTCCTGGGATCAAAATTAACAGAGAAAAGAGACACAAGGGCAGACATGGTTTACAAGAGACTTGGAGATAGAAGCACAAGGCACAGAGCTAGAACCTCAAAATAAGGGTGGTCTCTTTTCTCAGTTAGTAGCAGTTTGAAAGAAAGGCAATAGCAAAAAGACACACGGCCCAATTTTCCCCAACCCCTTTTTACAACGCACTTACCTTAGATGCGCCGACTTTGTGCGCTGGAAACGACACCGAAAAAAAGGGGCCCCATCCTGCCCACTCTCTGGTGTCACAGCGTGGCGCAGCTCGTGAAGTGGTGGGGGCGGAGCAACAGGCCTGCGCAGAAAACACTGCCAGCAGCTGCGCGCATGCTCCTGCCCTCCCAGCGTGTCCTGTGGTCTGTGAGCAGGACCCGATGCTCGCAGCCCCTATCCCCGGCCGAAGGGACACCCTGATCTTCACCACTCTATCCCCAGCCAAGTGGCCTCCCGCACCAGCCAGCCCGCTGACTTCCCGGGCCGAGGTAGGACTTCAGTTTTATTTTTTTATTTATTGATAGTTGTGCTTGAGAGTTTTGATTGGGGGGGGGGGGGAGGAGGAGAGTTTGGAGGGGGGGGGGGGGAAGAGTTTGGGGGGGTGGGGAGGAGAGTTTGGGGGGGTGGGGAGGAGAGTTTGGGGGGGTGGGGAGGAGAGTTTGGGGGGGTGGGGAGGAGAGTTTGGGGGGGTGGGGAGGAGAGTTTGGGGTTGGGGTGGGGAGGAGAGTTTGGGGGGGTGGGGAGGAGAGTTTGGGGGGGTGGGGAGGAGAGTTTGGGGGGGTGGGGAGGAGAGTTTGGGGGGTGGGGAGGAGAGTTTGGGGGGGTGGGGAGGAGAGTTTGGGGGGGTGGGGAGGAGAGTTTGGGGGGGGTGGGGAGGAGAGTTTGGGGGGGTGGGGAGGAGAGTTTGGGGGGGTGGGGAGGAGAGTTTGGGGGGGTGGGGAGGAGAGTTTGGGGGGGTGGGGAGGAGAGTTTGGGGGGGTGGGGAGGAGAGTTTGGGGGGGTGGGGAGGAGAGTTTGGGGGGGTGGGGAGGAGAGTTTGGGGGGTGGGGAGGAGAGTTTGGGGGGTGGGGAGGA